>NW_017731775.1:571847-606944 GCF_001890085.2 Hipposideros armiger | reverse complement strand
CAGAGAAAGACAAATATCATATAGCTTACTTTTAACAATACCTACATGATTTTTTTTTATTGTTAGTTTCAGGTGTACAAAACAATGCAATAGTTACCCTTTTCACCCTCACAAAGTAACAACCCCCCTCCCCCCATCTATTGCCCTCCCACCCCCAATATCATGCTTATCTATTACAATTCCATTGACATGATTTTTGTTTGTTTGTTTTTTAAAGCCAGCTCTCTCAGTAGGTCTGGGGTTGATAAATGAGATCTTATCTGAAGATTAGACAAACTTTGCTTCTATAACACACTGATTGAAGAAAAAAAAAATGAAGTCAGCAGAGGTGTATGACCGAGCAAGCTTCTAGGCCTTTCTATGAAAATTGAAATTGAGACACTTCATTACACCCACCACTGAAATTGATAATGCCTCCAGGTCCACTGAGATCAAAGTTTCTTACTCTGAACGGACAATGGTAAATGGTAAAGGGAGAGTGGAGCAGTGTGTGTTGGTGACAGAATGAGAGACAGAGAGGGGGGTTGGGAGGGAGGGAGCGGGGAGAGAGACACAGGGAGGGGCGAGAAGCGAGAAGGAGGGACAAGGGAGAGGAAGAATTTCTACGCTAGAAACTGTGTGATATATCAATTAATGGTAATTGGTCCCTTGTTCTAAGATTTCCTTCCTAAGGTTTCTCATTTGTAGACATATTTGTTGTTTTCTATTTCATATGAGGACACATAAAATTCGTTTCAGATGCCTGTTTGCCATTTTCTCTGACTCCATTCCCTGGATAGAGAAAAGGCTTTTGAATTTTTACTTTATCATTTCCCAATTATGTGTTCTTTGGGAAATGTTTGCTCTTCAGAAGCACAGACCTGAGTCATAGATTTTTGTGAGCATTAAGTGAGTTATCCCTTGTGGAGTGCTTGGCTCAGGGCTCAGCACACCACAAGCACTCAATAATTGCGCATTCCTCACCTCTTCCAACATTTAAAAATTTCAAGTCTAGTCTAGAGAGTTGATCATAGCCTGGAGATGTGCAAGGCACGTTTGTGATTACGTGCAACCTGCGTTTCCACTTTACATGCTGAGCGAAAGATATCCAGGGTGTCAATGATTTGCTGCAGAAAACTCAGCCAGGCGGAGGCAGACAGAACTAGTAGCAAAGCAGCTCCCTCTACTATTTAAAAAACCACTTTCTTGTGTCTCAGGGCCGGTTACAAAGTACTTGGTTCATGTCCATGTGATCTGAGAATTCTGTCTGAGCGGTCGGTAATTACAAGAGCTCTTAAAGAACCCTTCTGCATTCATCATTTTACTAGTACAACATTTCAGTCTGTTTCTCTGGAGTCATTAGCAGCTATCTAACTGATAGATTTACTCTGATTGAAAGCTAAAATCAATTTTTTTCCTTTATGAAATACTCCTTTATCATTTGTCACTATATAATTAATTTCAGCTGTCTTTAAAAATTGGACAATGGCTGTATTTCTCCACATTTATTTATTCTGTATAACTCAGGTTGAATTCTTTTAAATTATTCCTGAAAAAAAACTAAAGATGAGGGTTACCTTTTACTGTCTTATTTTCCAAAGGATTTAGGAAACAGACATTTGTCAGTATTTCAGGATTTTAGAATTTACATATGGAAGTAGATTTTCAAAGTAAGTTTTCTCCTGGAGGAAATTTGAAACAATGATTTCCTAAATTAAGTCAGTTCCCTCTAATGTGTTCCCCCCTCCCCCCCAAGAAAACAGCTTGAAATAATAGAAATAGAAAACCTGGATAAACTGAACCCAAGAAGACACTTCAAGTACCCGTTAACATGCAGACCAATAGCATTATTTTAATTGATGGTGGAGAGCAATGAGCATGAAATAATCGTGCAGAAATCCCAAGCCCAAGCTCCCAGATAAGAAAAAAATTTTTTAAAAATTGTTGAAGACCCAAACACTTGGTGATATATTTCTCGGTCTATAATTTTGACCACTTGCATAAGACTTAGTACAGAGCTTGCAGATAACACAAATCATTGTTTTAGAGGTTTCCCTATACAAACCTCACAGAACAGCATCAAATCAAACATGATTTAAAATTTTTTTTCCGGGGATGCTTTAAAAAGCTTTTTTTAAAACAGAAATTTAAAGAACAGTAACCCGAGACATGATAGTTGCAATTATACTGTAAAAAGTAAAGAGCTGTGTTTGATGATATTTTTATTATTATTATTATTATTATTATTATTATTATTATTATTTCCTAATTCTGTTGATCAGGACCTTAGCTTTTAGATAACATCTCTATTTGAATACAGCTTCAAAGTAATTTACCCTTGCAAATGGCAAATATCCATTACTTTTATTTCCATCTACCACTGAAGACCTGTTAGAATTATTTTTTGGCAGAGCAAAAATAACCTGTAAATCTCTTTCAAATGTAAGTAGAACCTGACTGCGATTGTGGGTGCCTTAATTGGAGGATGCAGCACGTTCCTCGCCAGTTTCCAGCCCTCCTGTGATGATACACTTATACCCACTTGGACATGGTTTATGAACGATTACATTTCCCCACCTAACTACTCTGCATTTAGTGTTTTTATTTATTTAAAAGCCGAGCATACGTGCAGTCTGCTTGTAAATATCAATAATCTTTTTTTTTTTTACTAATATAAACTAAGATTCAAGAAATTAAAGTGTATGAACCTGAGGGCTGTGGGAAGTCCAGGTGACCGGTAGACTGGATGTACAGAATTTTCATTCATTTGGGTATGGAAGCTCATCATCAGACTGGGAAAGATTTCTGTCTTTAGCTTTGGCTTCTCACTGAAGAGTATTGTATAATATTAAAATGATAATTTTTTTCTAGATTTTAACAATAAACTTAATTAAAATCTGACTTAACCTGCCTAACTTGCCAGATGTTGATAATTTAACCTATAATTCCTTCTTAATAAATCATCAGGATTATTGCTATTTAGAAAACTGCTAATATTAAAATCCCACACATAGAAAGTAATTTTTAAACAATTGTATTAAAGATATTTTTATTTGTTTTTTATAAATAAATAAGTAAATATATTATTTATTTATTTTAATAATATTTCCACTTAAATATCACTATTTATTAATGTTTTGTCCTCCCATATACATAATTGGTTAATTTATATTTTATAGGTCTTAGTCTCAAAAAGTTTACTAATTTGGAATAAAAACATGACATCTCTTAACCTTGGCATAGTCCATGTAGAAATTATCTGATGCCTCAGAATCAAGCCAAGTTTAATTGTAAAACATGTCACTTATTGTATTCAATAAAGTAAATAATCATTTTACATTTTAAAAACAATCTTTTCATCCAAATGCACTTATTTCTGTTCTAGTCTAGTAGCAGCCACGTTAGGGCATAAATATTGCTGATGACTCCTTATTCTACTCCCACTGTTCCTGTGGAACAGGTCAGGATCTTCAGGAAAGCCAGACAGAGAGCAGCCTGCCCCATTGGCTGTCATCATTGCTGTGACCCAAGGTGGCCTTGGGTACAGTCACCATCACTTTCCCAGAAGCCCCTGTGTGCACAGACTCAACTTGGCTCATTTAAACATGGGTCAGAATTTTCTCCTCGTGGTATCGTCATTGGGACACGTAGCCCTCTCCAGGCCTCACTCAAAGGGAGCTGGCCAGACTGCTGATGTCCCACAGTCAGTTTTCTATTTACCTCATTTGCATGTCATTACCTCCTTCTTATTACTTTTAGCATATGAAAAATCATGTTATTAAGCAACAAGAAATGTCTGAGCATATGTAGCTTACTCTTTTTACCTGGGCCCTCTGCTTTATCTAGTGAAATTCCACCGTGTACTTGGAGCACCTCAGTTTTGTGACAGAAAAAAATACAAACCTTCCATATCCACCTTTTTATTTTGCCTTTGTCCTAAGGTCTTGTTGACCTATATACATTTCCTTAATTTATAACAGCTCATTTTATTTCTACTGTCCATATTAATATCTTTTCTTCCTATTCAATAGTGCCCCTTTTGAGTTTCCTCTCTATTAGCACTGCCCTCTGGAAGCCATGGGTGTTTCTCTATAGTTACAGAACCATTTCCAAGTGACTCATGGTAGGACACATTCTATTTTAAGGCAGGGTGGGCTGGACCATCTAGGGATAGGGTTGGGGCAGGCTGTTGGAAGGAAGACAAGAACTCTGGTTGCTAAGCAACACCACACGCTCAGAGTTCTCAGATGTCATCCTATGTGGCACGTGATCAGAGACAAGGAATGCAGTTAAGCATAATGACAATGATTTATTAGCCTAAAAAACAGAACTGTAATGCTTCTGCTAAGAAATAGCATGTTCTTTCTTCTATTCCCTTCTCTGAAACCCACAGTTATCATCAAAGAGAACAAGAACTACTAACTTACCTCTTCAGTGAAATCAGGAATTGGCTGAAACTCCAAAGTACAGCTTTTGAAGAATATAGCCAAATATGGGGAACGTGGGCCAAGTGGAGAGAAAACACTGAGAGCCAGTGTGCACAGCTCCAGAGTTTCCCTAGGTTGTGGCAACTGCCTGCAGAAGGCGGGCAGGCCACGGGAAAAGCTAGGAACATCCTGGGGGCTGGGAGTGGGGGTGGCAAAGTGCCACACTGCAGAAAAGCAGAGGGGGCAGTTCTGAAAGAGGAATGATATATTTTCATAACTTTTTGCAAACTAGCCTCCTTATGATGAGGCGTAGTTTGGAGATAAAGTAGGGTAGAGGAAGGCAAAAATATACTATATCTATCTATCTATCTATCTATATCTATATATATATCTATATATATATATATACACACATATATATAAAATAATTGGGAGCCACATACACTTCTCTGTGTGATACGCTTACCCCAAAGTGGACAACATAACGCTCTTGAAGAAAGACATACCCAGTTAGAGGATGTAGCAGATATGGTGCATTTAGACACAAAACACAATTTTGAAATTTTTCAGGTCCTCTGCTCACCCACAGCTCCTCTCCAATCAGATCCTCCATCCCAGGTTTGAATGAATAGCAAGCCTAGGTGGTATGGTCTTAGTTTAAAAGTGAGAACTAACAGTTGACTCCATTCCCACACTCTACTCCACATCCCGTGACTATATGTATATATAATTATAGTTGACATACATTATTATTCAACATCAGCTTCAGAAATACAGTGTGGTGGTCAGGCCTCTACACCGTCCATGAAGAGGTCTCCTTAACAAGACATGAGTCCATCTGGCCCCCTAAAAAATATTTACAACATTATTGATTATATTCCCCAGACTGTCTTTTCTATCCCTGAGGCCATATTGCAGTTACCAATTTGTATTGTCTCGTCCCTTCCCCTTCTCCTTCATCCCCACCCCCTCCCAACTAGCAACCCTCAGTTTTTCCTCTGTGTCTCTGAGACTATTTCTGTTTACATTTCTCATTTATTCAGTTTTTTAGATTCTACATATAAGTGAGATCATATGGTATTTGTCTTTCTCTGACTGACTTATTTTGCTTAGCATAACTATTGCATTGTTCTGTACACCTGAAACTAATAAAAAGAAAGAAAGAAAGAAACTGTGGTACATTTATACAATGGAGTATTACTCAGCTATAAAAAAGAATGAAATTGTACCATTTGCAACAATATGGATGGACCTAGAGAACATTATGCTAAGTGAAACAAGTCAGTCAGAGAAAGAGAAATACCATATGATCTGACTTATATGTGGAATCTAAAAAAACTAAATGAACAAGCAAATAAAACAGAAATAGTCTCAGAGATATAGAGGAAAAACTGATGGTTGCTAATTGGGAGGGGGGTGGGGATGAGGGAGAAAGGGAAGGGATTAGACAGCATAAATAGATAACTACAATATTGCCACAGGGATATGAAAGATGGTTCGATGAATATAATTAACAATGTTGTAAATATTTTGTCCGGTGTCAGATGGTCACATGTCTTGTTAGGGAGACCACTTCATGATGGGGTAGAGGCTTAATCATTGCACTGTATACCTGAAGCTGATGTTGTATAATATTGTATGTCAACTATAAGTGAATATATATATAGTCACGGATGTGGAGTATAGTGTGGGAGTGGAGTCAACAGAATTATAATAAATATGTATGATATCGGGGGAAAGGAGTGGGACAGCAGATTGGGGGAGGGGGGTTGTCACTTTGACGGGTAAAAAGTGTACTAGTACGCTGTGTTGTACACCTGAAACTAATTTAAATAAATAAATAAGAAAATTAAAAAAATAATAAAAATAAAAAATAAAGATGAGAAGTAAGTACAAAGGATCCATATGGAAGCTCTGCATGGATATTTATCAGGAAAACAATAACTAGAAAGAAGTCTAATAAGTGCAAAGTAGATGAATAATAATGCACATTAGAAGAATTTCTCTAGGAAACAAAAAAATACAAATGGAAGAGAATAAAAAGATAAAAGTGTTTAGAGAAAAGATGAAATGCAGAAAACAAAGAAATCCCCATAAAGAGAATAACATTCCTAAAAATGAGAAGAGATAATGTGAGTAGAAAACATTTGAGGAATACATTTCTAAACTAAAGATATCGGGAGTGGGAGGGCAGTGGATTGGGGGAGAGGGGCTGTCACTTTGTGAGGGGTGGAAAGTATAACTATTGCATTTTTTGTACACTTGAAACTATAAAAAAAATAAAAATAAAAAAAATAAATAAAGAACTAAATCTGTACACATTGAAAGCTGTTCCTAGAAAACCTGTGAAGGAAAAAATGTATATGTATTCTTGTAATATCAGTGAACTTCAGCCACACAACAACAAATGTTCTTGTGGACATACGGTAGAAAAAAGCCACCTCCAATGGACCAAACCTTGCTGACCACTGAATTTTCCACAGCAGCAGTTATTTCCAGAAGATAGTAGAGCAATAATAGAAAATGGCCAAAGAATTGTGGGGCTTTTAATTATGCAATATAAGGTAGCATTATACCTTATATAAAAAATAATTATTAAGAGCATTTTTTGTTTGAAATAAGAAATGTAAGTGCCCTCACATCCTCATTTTTGTAGTTGGGAGTAAATAAATGCTGTCTGAGATTAACAAATCATTACAGAGATTTTTAAGTAAACTAAAGTTATTTTTAATTACTAAAAAGAGAATGAATTAATATATAGTGTCACTATTAAAAAAAGAAAAACATACAAATAGGACCAAAATAATTATTAGCCTCCCAAATCATCATAATGAAAAACCCCACAGAGAAACACGCAAGGCAAAACAGAAGAACACACTGAAGATATTGCAAATATAATGGATTTAAATCAAGAATTTATATAATATTTTTTACAAAGTTAAGGCCAAACTTTTATACTGTAAATATAAATGAAACACATTAAAATTGACTCTCAGAAAGGCTTTAAAAGATATGAACTACAGGCTATAAGAGATATACTTGGAACAAAATGCCACAGAAAGTTTTCAAGGGTAAAATTATGTCAGATAAAGGCAAACAGAATAAAGCACAGGTCATGATGTTTAAATGAGATAAGATTCAAATAAAACCTAATTTCAAACAAGAATGCTTAAAATAGTATATGCAAACCCAAATGAAGAGCTAGTGTTTATTTATTTCTTCCAACCAAATAACAAAGCATTATAAAAGTGCAAAACAGCAGAAAATATGCATAGGGCTTAACATAGAAAGTACAGTAGTTAGGATATTTAATTTTATCCTTTTATTTCATTAAACTCAAGTAGTCAAAAAATAAATAAGGCTATGAATCCAAATAGTATAATTATTAAGGTTTACCACACACACATCCATTCAACTTCATATGCTGAAATTAAAGAATTAATTTCCTTTCCAAATACCATTTCATTTTAACAAAACAAACATATAAACCCCAGAAGAATCTAAGTAAATGACAAAGAAGAAAAAAATAAAATAAAAAACCCATCCAGGCAAAAATTTTGAATCACTGCTGTTGAACTGAAAGTTGAGATGCAAGCTTTAACTAACCCAAGGCTGATTATTTATGGTTTAACATTCCAGAGAAGAAATTGGTCTTCTGCAAAGATCATGGAAACTGGCTTTAGCCCAGTGCCCAGGCAATCAATTCAGGACAACCACGAGCTTGGACACCTGCCCTCAATCATGCTAGGGGAGAAGCTGATGTTTCCCCAGCTATGAATGCTGATGTACTGATTGCTGCACGTCCAACTGCAAACCAAAAACTTGGACCCCAGCCCTTAATCATGCCAAGAACAAGGCTGGTGATTCCCCCAACTATAAACGTTGAGCTGGCAGGAAGGGCCTGGAGCCAAGGTTCTACCACTTTGTATTGTTAGTGTGCCTGGGCCCTTGGCCACATCAGGTGAAAGGCCAGCACTTCCCTAACCATGGAACGTAAAAGCTCTAGATCCAAGGGTTCAGGCCATGTGGTCTGAGTCAAAGTCCAGCCCTTCTAAACCCCCGTGTGACACTCTGGGTTGTGGTGGGCAAGGAGACCCCCACACATTAGTCCCCATGTGCTTTCTCCCATGAATGCGCCTCCTGCTGGGCAATCTGTGTGTTTTCTAGCCACTTGCCCTCATTTGTATATTAATTACAAAAAAATTAAATTTTTTAAATGCTGAAAATTTTACCATGCTCTCTTTACTCTTAGTTAAAAAGAAAATAAAAACCTATAATTACAGAATATTGGATAGCTAAACACTATATATAAAAACCTAAGAGGATATAATTAATACTAAGCTCAGAATATATCATATTGTATATGCGTAAGATGGATATTAGAATTCACTTACATGGCCTAAAAAAGAGTGATAATAAATTAATTAATTCTTAATCTGAAGAATGAAGAAACATAGACCTAAAGAAAGAAAAAATAATCAGAATAGAAAGTAAAGCATTAGAAAACAAACAAAAAGAATTAATGAATAAAACCAAGAGACAGTTCTCTAAGAAACAAGTAGTAACATGATGAAACTGTTAGCTAGTACTACCAAGAACAAAAAAACACATTTAAAATAAATTAAAAATAAGAATGGGAAATTTTTTTATTCATTCAACAAATATTTATTGACTTCTCATGACAGAAAATAAATATGACAAATAAGTAAAATATATAGCATGTTAGACAGTGATGTTAAACATAAAACTTACAAGCAGAATTGAAATTTGCAGTGTAGTTATTTATGTTCAGGGGAACTGCAATTTTCAGTAGGGTGGCCAGGGAAGTGACATTTGAGGAACAACTTGAGGTTGGTAAGGGAGTAAGATCTGAGTCTATCTGGAAGAAGAGCTACAACCCAGGAGAAAAAGCAAATGCAGAATCCTGAGGCAGGAGCAGGTCTGACCATTGGAAGGCTTTATGCAGAGAAATGACGTGATCAGACTTGCTTTTTTGAGAAGATCAACTTGGTTGCTGGTTCACAATAGACTGAATGGGGGGCAAAGGTGAGACCACGAAAATCAGTTTATTGAAAAATATTATTACCAGTGGGAAATAAGTAGACCTTATTTATACAAAACAAGAAGTCTGCAATTGATGCACTCCGTTTGTGTGAAGTGGGGATTGGAGGGGCCACATTCTGGGTAGAGGAAGAAACAATGACCCAGTCTATCCTCTTTGTAAACATGGTAATGGCAGACCTCTTGCCAATAAAGTGAAGCAGTTTGTACTAAGAACTGTCCTTACCTTTGGAGAGCTTTCACTAAGATGTACCCTGTTTCTAGCATGGCTTGTGATAAAGCCAAAATTCATGGATTTCTGAGGGATGACCCTCAAGGGAATGCATCCTCTATGCCATTTTTCATGATTGAAATTATTCCATGTGTGAAAATCAGGTTATTGCAGTCTCCACTTAAAACCTCATCAACTACTGTGGCCTAGAGTGCTTCTGAGGCAATAAGGAGGGACCAAAGGGTTCACACTGGAGATCTGGGTCTCTATCTATTTCATTTCATCATTAATTGTGCCCTTGAAATTATTATTAGTACAACTTGGTACTGAATGATGCTTTATTTGGAGTCCTCATTTGATAATGTGATCAGGGTTGTTATCTAAGCAATAATCCAAAAGACAAATGACAGTGCCTTGGTTTACAATAGTAGCAGGAAAGGTGGTGAAAAGTGATAAGATTTTGGATATATTAAAAGTCACAGCCAAAGAATGGCAAGAGAAATTGAATGAGAGGTATGAAAGAAAGCAAAGAATTAAGAGTGATTCAAAGGTGTTTTGGCTGGGGCAATAAGCATAATGTATTTGTCAGTATCACAGGTTTGGGGGGGAGGGGAACTATAGGAGAGCAGATTTGGGGAGAAAATTAAGTTTTAATATTGGACATGTTGCATTTTAGATGCTCATAAAGTATCCAAATAGAGCTGTGCAAACAGTTGGCTATAGGGGCCTGGAGTTCAAGGAAGAATTTGGGGACAATTATAAAAATTAGGGAACCTCAGCATAAGGTAATATATAAAATCATGGGACTAGAATGAGGTCCCATGAGCATAGGCTTCAAACAGAGGAGGTTTGAGGAGTGAGCCCTCAGCTTTTCAGTGTTTAGGGGTCAGAAAGAGAGTGAGGGGCCAGCAAAACACCGAGAAGTGGCCAGTGCTGTAGGAGAACATACAGGAGAGTGAAGAAGGTGTGAGGTAGGAAGACATCATTAACTGTGTTCCAATGCTCTGAGGTCAAAGAAGATGAGGACTGAGAATTAACCATCAGTGATCTTAGCCAGAGTTGTATAGCTAAGGTGATGGGGGTGAAAACATTACCAGAGTAGGTTCAAAGGAATATAGGAGGACATAAATCAGAGATAGCAAGCATAGGTGTCTCTTTTGAGGAGTTTTGCTGTATGAGGAAGTAGAGAACTGGAATGTCACCAAAAGAGAGAAATGGGATCAAGAGGATCCTTTTTTTAAGTGGGGAGAAATAATTGCATACTTGTAGAGTGTTGGGAAGAACATAGTGGAGAGGGAAAAACTGCTGATGCAACAGAAAACAGGAGCCATGTCCCTGTGTGGGCAAAGAATGGAGAGATGGCCTTAGCCTAGAGCACGACATGGCACCTTGCGCAATAGGAGAGAAGGCAGAACATGTGAGCACAGAAACAGGAGGGTGGTGGAGCATTATGGGAGAAATTATCCCCATGAGCCAGGAAGCAGAAGTCATTTGCTGAGAGGGAGAGAAGAAAGGGGCAGGGTGGAGAGAGAGAGAGAGAGAGAGAGAGAGAGNGAGAGAGAGAGAGAGAGAGAGAGAGAGAGAGAGAGAGAGAGAGAGAGAGAGAGAGAGAGAGAGACTCCTCTAGCAAAGAGAAGAAATTATAAAATAAGATAGAAAAAGGATGAACTAAAATAGGTTAGTATATTTGCCAAGCAGCTATAAGGATCCACAGTGATGAGTGGTCCTGAGCTGAAAGTGAAACTCAAAGCATGCTTGTGTTTCTTCTCTAGTCACATCCAACCACAGAGTGGATGCCTGAAGTTGGTGGATCATGGCTTAGCATACAGAATATGATTAAATGGAAGGGGGGCTGGCAGACGAAGGGCTATACCAGGGAGTGATTTCATTATTTGACCATGGATAGACTTGAGGGTGGGTAAAGGAACATTTAAAGACAGAAGGAAGACTCTTGCACTTTCTGATCTTGCATATTGTGTCTTCTGTATACTCCTAGTATCTTACCCATCTTAAAACACTTAAAATCCTTCGCTTTTTGTGTGTAGTCTATCTATCAACTAACTGATAGGATCTCCAGATTTCCTTAGGCCTACCCTGTAAGGTTGGACATAATCTCTGCTAAAACATTAGAAAAGCATAAGAATCCATCCTGTTTGAGGACATTTCAAGGGAAAGAGGCCTCATAGCCTCTTATTGTAAGTGTTTAGTTGTATGTGGAAAACAGAAAACTCTATCCACACAGATTCTGCTGTCTCACACATAAGCAGGAAATATTGTTTTTGTGGGGTTTTTTTTTTTTTGCTTCTGTGGCTTATAATTTTTTTTCTTTAGCTCCTACTAATGCTTTATTCACACCTTGTGAGGATTATACACAAAACTACAAATTTAACTTCTTAAAAATGAATTACAGTTTTATTTTTAATGATTATGCTTTTTAAAAAAAGAACAGAAGCTTCAGAATTGTCATTAGAATTAACATTTGTTATGACAAAGCTATGTGGACTTTATCACTTAGTATTTGACAATTGGATGATAAAGCGATATGATAAAATTTTCAAGTTGGAAAAAACTAGTGTGTCTGCATTACTACAGGTCTTTTAAATTTGTTTTATTTTTCCAATAAGGCACATTTGAAGTGATAGTTGGCATATCTTTTTGTAAAAGTAGAACAACATTCTATTCATGGGGGTTTTAAAAATCAAACCTATTCTTAACTTCTCTATATTTAAAAACATTTTTTATGAGAAGTCAATAAATTTAATTTTACTGCAATGTTTATATGAATGCTATTTTGAGTTGGCTAATGTTTGTTTTATTAAGGCAGGGATTTGGTGCTAAAACTGAACAATGTTCTGGATCAGTCTTGAATGTAGGTACTCATGATATCAGTTGCTGAGTCATTATTTCAAGTAAATGGTTTTCATCATATTGAATACACTGGCTCTTTTCAATTTATTAATGAATGTTAATGACTGAATTGATCGCAGAGATATGTAGAGACAATTTATTAATTCACATGACTATCATTTATTGTGTACCCATTGTGTAAAGGTACCTCACTGCCTATGGAAGATACAAAGATAAAAAGCCTTGGACTTCACCCTTGGATTTGGGAAGCAGACACACACATACCTTTAATTAGAGAACAATGTAATAAGTGCAATTAGGTACATTTGAAAAACAATATTGCAAAAACTAAGATGCAAATGAAATACTGCTGGAAAGGTGGTCTGATATTAATAGAATATCATTCGCATATTTTTAATATAATTATTTTTCAATTCAGCAAAGCATTTAGAGAACATATGGTAACAATATTTTAGAAGCAATCATGCCTTACGAATACAATTATACTGACAGTAATCTCTCTTGGAAGATGATACACATATGTGAAAAACAATGTAGTACAGCCTAGCAACATAATACTAAAGAAAAAATTGAAGTAGAAGGACAATATGTGTGGGTAGCTTAGTCAGGAATTAGTTGGAAAACAAGGCCCTGCATTAGAATGATGTTATTTGAAGAAAATAGACTCTCAGGATATAATTCCTCTTCTGATGTTAGACCTTAAACAATTTGAACAGTGCTGTCATGGTCTCAAGATTTTTTTCTTGGAGCAGGCCAACAGATAAAAAAGGATTTGAAAATATTTTAAAACCTGATTTTCTGTAGGTTTTATCTACTTCTCCAGGTACAGATAGTTCCTATACCAAAATCTGTAAAAGATAAAATGATCAAAAATTAAAATTAAAGGTTATTTTAACTTATAGAAAAAGTCTAAATAAAATGTTTGCAAACAAAACCCAGCAGTGTATTAAAAGTGCATCATAAAGTGTATTTCAGGTATTTAAGGAAATTTAACCATTAGGATTCTATCAGTAAAATCCTTATATTAGCAAATTATTGGAAAATATTAAATTATTAGAGCATTTCATCATAACGGCCTTTGATAAAATTTCAGTCATTTCTGATTAAAAGGAAAAAGCTCTGAAGTAGAATAGAAAAGGGAAGAAGTTTTCTTATACACAACTAAACCCTAAACCCATCACGACTTAGACCAACCTTAACTAAGATATAAAATTAAGTAATATCGTGAATTTCTTTCATCATATCGAGAAACTGAAGGATGACTGTTAATAGCACTATTATTTAACAATGCTTAGGCAGTTTTCATTAACATGACAAGGCAAGAAATAAAAATAGGAGGTATAAGTATTGGAAGAGATAAATTGTAATTATTTGAAGATAATTTGATTGAATACAGGGAAAACAAAAGAAATTCATTTTAAAAATGCATTAGCCCTAATGAGAGTTTCAATATGGTAGATGGATATAAGATTTATATATATTCCATATAGTATTATACAAATGTAAAATAAAAGGAAATCCAGACAAATAGAGAGACTTATTTAGAAAATAAGACTATTGTAATAGAAAGAATGCTGTGATCTCAGAAATCTGTGAGCATCTTGAAATCAGGGAAATGGTTTTTCTTTTCTAAGATAAAGGAAGAACAAGCCGAGACAAGCAGAATTTTTGGAGGGGAAACTGGACAAGAAAGGGAAATAACCAGTGAGGTCAGGAAAAGGGTCTCGCTGTGGTCGTCTGATTCATAACGTAAGGGTGATACATGGATGGACAGGTTCAACATTTTTGCGCTTGCTCAGGCTTAAGGGTAAGAAGAGTTCAGGGTTCTATGAAAAAGAGAGAAGCCTGACTACATATGGTAAAGACAAAGTAGAGGGAAAGAAACGGGTAATTGTGAACACTTGATTATATACTGGATATAAAATTTAAATATCTTATATTCTCAATACAACAAAATATAGATTGGTGTATAAAAAATTGTATTAAAGTTATAAGACCTAGGTGATGAAAAGTCTGAAATTGGTCATTAAAGACATAAAAGAAAACAAAAATACATATGGCCAGCCCTAATGCCATCAAAATGTATATTCTTATCACATTGACATATGTAAATTAATGCAATCTGATTTTCCCAGATTTTTGCAGATGATATGCTGGTATTAAACTTTATATTGAAAATTAAATGTGGGAGCATATTTCAAAAATATGAAGAACAATAGTTGGTGGGGATTAGCCTTATCAATTATTAAACTGTCTGTAGTATAAACAGTATATTACACACAGCTAACATCATGTCTAACAGTGAAAGACTAAAAACTATCTACCTAAGTCAGAAACAAGATAAGAATATCCATTTCTGTCACTCTAATTAAGCCTTGTACTGGAGATTCTAGTGAGGGCAATTATGCAAGAAAAATAAATTAAAGACAGCCAGATTTGAAACAAAGAACTAAAACTATCTTTATTCTCAGATAATATGTATATGTATTAAGGACAGTCTAAGAAATTCACACACATGTGCTCACACACACAGACTATTGGTGCTAATAAATGAGTTTAGCAAAATTTCTGAATATATGATCTCTATACAAAAATGAACTGCATTTCTATACACCAGCAAAAAGCAATTAAAAAATGAAGTTAAGAAAATTCCATTTATAAAGGCATCAAAATGAATTTTAAAATACCTAAGAATAAATCTAAGAAAAGAAGTGCAAGCTTTGTATAATTAAAACTGCAAAACATCACTACTAGAGAGAAGTGACATCATGATCATGGTGGAAATCAGAGTCTTCTACTATCTTCCCCACAAAGAACACTGATTTTCATAATCACCCACAGACAAGAGTGACTTTGTGGAAGCCCGAAAGTCCAGTTGAGAAGTCGCAGCACACAGTTGGAGTAAAAAAATATCTGAGACTGGGTGCATTGAAGAAAGTAAGGAGCAGTTTCCCTTTACAAACATCACCTCTCTCCCAAGGCGGCACAGCTCAGTGCCAAGAGAGCCCTTCTTGGCTCATGATTTCTCTTACGGGGGAAACTGAGAGTGTGTAAGTGAGCATTTGGCTTCCCAAGCTGTGTGGGATGCTGCTAAAGAAAGCCACTTTATTCATGCTCCATCCAGAATACTGAGATGTGAACAGCATAACTGAGGAGAGGGTGGGGGGTTGGCAGCCATGTGAACATCAGCTAAAGCTCCGAATAAAATGTATCAAATGTTATAGATGTGAATTCTACTCACTTCTTTGTAGACTGCATCAGGAGTCCCGTTCACAAGCTGCTGGGGATGCCTTGCTTGCAGATTCCATACTGGCCCAAGGGCACCCCCAATGCTCTGCATACCTTACTCATACACTTCTTCACCCCATGTCTCTCTCCTTGTGCACCTTCCCAAACAAACAAAACATGAAGAAATTCGTCACCACTAGACCTGCCTTACAAGAAATGTGCAAAGGAGTTCTTTGAGCTGAAAGAAAAGGATATTAATTAATAACATGAAAATATATAAGAATATAAAAGTAGGTATACAGTCAAATTCAGACTGCTGTTAATACTGTAATAAGGTAGTGTGTTAATCATTATCTCTATTATCCATTATCAATGGTTAAAGGACAAAAGTATTAAAATAACTAAAGCTACAATAATTTGTTAATGAATACATAATATGAAAAGAGGTAAATTGAGACATCAAATAATTAAATGTGAGAGGAGTGAAAGGGTGGAGTTTTGCATGTGATAGTTGTTAACTTGTTATCATCTTGAAGTAGATTGTTATACATGGTGACTATAGCTAACAGTATGTTATAATATACTTGAAAGTTGCTAAGAGAGATCCTAAATGCTCTCACCAGTCACACAAATAAAGGTAATTATGTGTGGTGATGGAGGCTTTTTTACAAGCCTTATTTTTGATGATCATTTTACAGTACACACATGTATCAAATCATCATGCTGGACATCATAAACTTACACAATAGTATATATCAATTATATCTCTCCAATAGAGTTGGAAGAAAATAATTGCTATTAACTAAAGAAGATGTGAATAAATGGAAATACAACTCATTTTCATATTGGAAGACTTGTAGTTCAGATGGCAATACTCCCCTAATTAATCTACAGATTCAACTCAATTCTTATAAAAATTTCAGCTGGATTTTTTGCAGAAAATGAC
Source organism: Hipposideros armiger (assembly GCF_001890085.2). Classification (NCBI taxonomy): domain Eukaryota; kingdom Metazoa; phylum Chordata; class Mammalia; order Chiroptera; family Hipposideridae; genus Hipposideros; species Hipposideros armiger. The sequence continues at coordinate 590,224 of NW_017731775.1, read as the reverse complement.
AATTGATTCTAAAATACATATGGAAATGTAAGGGACCAACCACAGCCAAACAATCTTCAGAAAGAAGAAAGTTGGAGGTCTCACACTTTCCAATTTAAAACAATGCAAAGTTACAGTAATCAATACTGTGTGATACAGGAACATTGATATATATTTGAGAATAGAATACAGAATAAAATTGAGAGTCCAGAAATAAACTCATTTTTGGGCAACTTATTTTCAACAAGGGTTTCAAGAGAATTTATTGGGGAAATAATAATCTTTTTAACAGATGGTGCTAGGACAACTGGATATAAATATGCAAAAATAAAGTTGAATTCCTACCTCACACCATATATAAAGCTAACTAAAAATGGATAAAAGAACTAAATATAAGAGCTAAAAATATAAACTCTTAGAAAAAAACAAAGATGTAAATCTTTGTGGTGTTGAATAAGGCAAGGGTTTCTTTGATGTGACATTTAAAGCATAAGCAACCAAAGAAAATAGATAAAGTAGAGTTAATTTAAAAAAAATAAGGCTTTGTGTTTCAAAGGCTATTATAAAGAAGGTAAAAATATAACCTACAAAGTGGGAGAAAATATTTGCAAGTCATATAACTGATAAGGGCTTAATATCCAGAATATATAAAGAATTCTTACAGCTCAACAAAAAAATGACAACTCAATTTTAAAAATGTTCAAAGTAATTTAATTGATATTTCTCTAATGAAGATGTACAAATACCTATGTTTATAGGTATTTATATAAAAAATACAAACTTGCTCAACATTATTAGTCATGAAAAATGCAAATCAAAACCACGAGATACCACTTGTACATGTTAGGATGTGTATAAATACAAAATGAATGACAAACAAGTGTTGGTGTGGGTGTGGAGAAATTAGGACTCTCATACATTGCTACTGGGAATGTAAAATGTTGTAGCTGCTTTGAAAAACAGTTTTGCAGTTCCTCAAAAAGTTAAACATAGACTCACCATATGATTCAGAAATTCCACTTTTAGATATATAACCAAGAGAGTTATAAGCATATGGTCACACAAAAACTTGTACATGAATGTTCATAGAAACATTTTTCATAGTAGCCAAAAAGTAAAAACAACCCACATTTCTATCACTGGTTAATAAATAAACAAAATACGGCATTTTCATACCATAGAATATTATTCATCCATAAAAAAGAATGAAGTACTGATACATACTACAACATAGATGAACTTTGAAAATATTTGGTAAGTGAGAGAAGCCAGATACAAAGGCTACATATTGTGTGATTTAATTTATATGAAATGTCTATAATAGGCAAATCCATAGAGACAGAGGGTGGAAAGAAGGAGGAATGAGAAATGACTACTTGTGAATATGGAGTTTCTTTTGAGGTGATGAATACACCCTGGAATTAGGTAGTGGGGATGGTCCCACAACTTTGTGAATTCACTAAAAGTCACTGAACTGTACTTTATAAAGGTAAATTTTATGGAATGTGAATTATATCTCAATTTTAAGAGGAAAAATAAGGCTGAGTAAATAAAAAAATGTATGGTACCAACAGAATAATAAATACATATATCATTCCAGAAAGACATGCAAATATATATGGAAGCTTAATATTTGTTAAAGATTACATTACAAATCAATGGAGAAATAAAATTCTTTAATAACCCATGTTCAGAAAATTGACTTTTTTTTGGAAGAAAGTAAAGTTAGAATCCTCCTTCTCACCATATAAATAAGGCCTAGTGGGATCTCAATATAAAATCTAAAACTGTAAAGTATTAGAATAAAGTTTAGAAAAATATTTATATAGTTTGAGTGCAGATATTACCCTCTTAACTGAAAAAGTGAAAAGCCATAGAACAATTGTCAATCTCATAACAACATTTAAAAAGTGCCTGACAATAAGCAATAAGCATCATATACAATATCAAGAGCTGACATTCCAAAATATTGCTATCCCTAATACAAAACTGATGAAAAATAAAGAGAAAAAGGATGTGAAAAACTATTCTTAAAGCAGAATTTGTAAATGACCAATAGAGCTGGGTGTTAGAGACACCGGTATCACTACAGATCCTACAGAATTTAAAAATATAAAAGAAACAGAGGAGAAAAATGTGAACAACTTTGTTTCAATAAATTTGGAAACTTAGAAGAAGTAAAAAATTTCTTGAAACAATACTTGTCAAAGTAACACCAAGAAGAAATTTAAAATCCAAAAATACTATATTATACAAAGAATTTAATTAGTAAGTTAAAGTTTTTCCACCAAAATAACAACAATAACAAAAAAACATGCCAGGCCCAAATAGCATCACCAGTAAAATATTTCCAAGATTTAAGAATGAAATAACACCGTATTATACAACGAGAAACAGAAGAATGTTTGGCAACTTATTTTATCAAGCCCATCTTATCTTGACACCAAAACTTAAAGACATTATAAGAAAGTAAAATTATAGGTCAATTTCTCTCATAAACATAGTATAATAATGGTAAACAAAATATTAACAAATTTAACCATATATAAAGAAGATAATTCATCAAGAGCAAGTTTGAATTATTCTAATTATCAAAGGTTGTTTTAGCATTTAAATATTAATTAATATAATCTACTGTATTATTGGGACAAAGGAAAAAATACCATTTCACTTCATAAAAAGCATTTGGTAAAATTTAACATCTGTTCATAATGAACACTTCTAGCAACTAGAGACAAGAAAAGAACAGCCTTAATGTGATAAAAGGATATTTACAAAAACTACATATAGAAAATACCATATTTAATGGTTTTAGATTAAAAATATTCCCTTCAAGATCAGGACTAATGTTTGAATCAATATAATACGGCAGAGGGAAGTTTAGTTATTAATATTGAAAAGGAAGAAATAAAAGTGTTATTTTTCACAGAAGGCATGATTATGTACATTGAAAATATTGGGTTGTCGGAAAAGTCATGACATATTTTTTCTGTTTTTTTGTTGCAAAAATGCGTCATGACTTTTCCGACAACCCAATATATTTAAAATCTACAGATAATAGAATTAATAACTAAATTTAGCATGTACTGTAAGTTCAATAAGCAAAAATAAATAGCACTTCTATATACTAGCAATACTTATAAAATACATTTAAAGTGTATACTGTAATATCAAAATTAAAATGTTTGAAATAAATCTAGTGAGAGAATAAATTGATCGAACACTCTGGAGGACTATTTGATACTATCTGCTATCACGTAACATACATACCCTTAGACCCAGACTTCTACTCCTATATAAATATTGCACTAATGAATGTGCCAAAGAATATATATCACATCATTATTTATAATAGACATGTGACCTCCAAATGAAGACTTTTCCTGGACTATACCAGGGTCAGAACAGAAAAGAATGCATTCTCATTCATATACAATTGACCTAAAATCTTACTAAACTGGGTAATTGGGCTTGGGGAAGGAGGGATTGAAAATAGGTGAAAAAATGGTAGTATTTCTTATTTCTCTGTCCTTAACATGAATGTTGTTTGTCCAGAAGCAAGAAACAGGAAGGAGAATCAATCTGTCTAGAATACAGCTTGTATTCCAACACACAGTAAATCAAAATTGAGGGTGAGAAAAATAACAACAACTATTCTTTAGTTTTCAGAATGTAGTATCTTTTTATTTTATTCTTTTTTTAAATCTTCAAGCATTTGAACTTCCAATTCATCTGTTTAAGTTGTATGCTCTTTTTATCCTTTCGTTTTCTTTATTGCTGCAAAGATCGTATTTGGATCTGAGGGTGCGTGATCTTTGGAAACTCTCTCAGCATGATTATAATATTAAATACCCTTATATGAATGTAGCAGAAATAAGATAGGCAGCAAATTCTCTGTTAAAAATGAAGAGATGTAGTGCCCTGTAAAAAATAAGCAGATAACCTTAGAAGGGAGTAAAACATAAAATAAAACCATTTTGTGTTTATTGGTAATTTCTCAGTGTGAGGACATTATTACAATTATTGCTCTTGCTGATGCTGTTATTATTACTTTTTTTTTTTAAAGACAAATGGTTTTCCTGTTCTCAGAGAAAATGTTATGGCTGCACTTTGAACTGTTTCCAGACAAAGAGAGAGAACAATGATTAAATAAGCACATCTAGGTCACATTATCTGAGTTACTCTATAATCATCTCCTGTTGATGGGAGTTGCTTAGGCTGTACTCATCTGGGCTGAGGAGAGATGAGATGAAATGAATATTTGTCCCATTCCATCTGCCATAAACTCTTGATGGAAACACAGCCCTTGGCCCACTTAGTGAGTTTCTGCTAATGAGACATTATTTGTTTGATTGACTAAATGTCAGAAAAAATCTTTAGATATAAGCTTATCTAAATATTATTATTCAAAATAATAACATTATAGTGGTTTATATGTTTGATCTCATACTGCATTTTTATATGCACAGTCTCATTAGACTTAGATTCTTAAAGAAAGAGATGTACATATTCTGTGCACTTTTGGTTCCTTAATACCTAGTATGGTTTCTTTTCTTCCTAAAAATAAACAGTATTCTGGATTTCTAACACTATAGTTTTGGCTGCTTTTGAACTTTACGTACTTGGAATCATATGATATGTACTCATTTGGGTCTAGTTTCTGTCACTCAGTATTATATTTTTGAGATTCATCCATGTTGTTTCATGTAACAAGAGTTTGTTCATTTTTATGACTGTGTAGTCTTCTGTTGTATGAATATGTAAATATTTAAATGTACATTATACTAATGATGCACACATTGTTTATTAGTTATTGTGAATTACTGCCATGAACATTCCCATACACATCTCTTGGCATACATGTGGGCAGATTTTGTTGGGTACGTACCTCGGTGACAGGGATTGCTGGATCACACAGGTCATGTTTCTGTTCAAATCTCGAAGATGGTGCCATGCATTTCCAAAGGTGGTGGCCCGATTTATACTCCCACCAGCAGGGAATTAGAGTTCTATTTGCTCCATATCTTTGCTAACCCTTGGTATATCAAACCTTTTGACTTGACTCAATGAGATGGATAATTATTACTATCACCTTTGTTTTACAAATGGAGAAATTAATACCTATAGAGAAAAAATAACTTGCTCACAATTATACAGCTGGTGAGAGGCAGAGCCAGTATAGAAACCAACAACCTAACTTCAGAGTCTGTTCTCTTACTGACTATACGTGCAGCCTCTCTAAAACAATTTAGGGCCCCAGACATGATAGATGACAGGGAGGGATTCATGGGCATGCGACCAATGTGGTGATGGAAGGCCCCATGCTCAGAAGATGGCTCCATGCTTGAGGTTGCTCTGCAGTCACTATCTTGAAGTTCTTAATAATTTTATCTTTGAACTTGTGTTCTGTAAGTGAAGACCAATGGAATAATGGGGCGTGCTCCGGGGACTTGGAACCTCTCTGCTGCCCTGGAATGGGTTCTTTGCCACCTTCTCCCCTGGCCCTGCCCAGTGAGAACTGCTGCCCTCCACACTAGGTGGGGGACTGGACATATGAAGGATGGGGTCAAACCCTTTGCTCTGAGTCATGGGGTGGGCTCTACACGTATGAGGGTCTGTATAGACCTTGTGAGTTCACCCTGCCCAATCAACATGTCATTAAATAGCAAATAAAAACCACCATGACAAGTGAAGAAAAGTCTCTTTTGCCTTCTTTTCTGCTTTTTGAACAAGGGATATCACGTTTTCACTTTGTCTGGGGTCTGTAAATTATGTAGCCAGGTATGGTAGATGTTATTTGGTGTGTTGTTTGTTGAAATCGCTCTTTCATTTTTTTTTATCGTTTATATCTTAAGCATCATTTGAATACATTTTTCTATCTAGTATTCAAAATACATATGCTTTCTTACCGCTTACATACAATTTGTACTTTATTGCGGAAGTGTACAATTTACTGAGCATTGCTACGTATATTGACTCATTGCTGCCTCCTAAGTCCGAGAGGGCTATGGGTGAAATAAAATCCCTTTTACGCCAAGAAATAAGTGAGTGACTCAGGGTTTCACATTGAATAAGTGGCTAAACTGGGGCTTGAACATACAGGTGTTCTAATTACAAGATCAGTTTTCTTTCCAGTAAATCACAACTCACTTTTAAGAAGGTATCTTTTTGGATGTCATAGAGGAAGTTTTTATGTCCAATATTGCCTGTGGGATTTACACTTTGCTTCTTTACGATAGCTGCTTATTAAGTACAAGCTTGCCTAACATGTTTTATTTACGTGATACTTTGGTGCCAGTTTTACAATGTTTTCAGCCACAAGCTAAGGAACAAGTAGCTGAAAGTGGGTAATTAGGACTGCACTGGGAGTTTTGAAAGTGGGTGAAATGTCCTTAAAATGTGAACATCTGGTTGTTATACTTAGTGAGCAATAAATGATTAAAGCACTGTGACACAGGTTAGCAGAAACATGTTCCAAAGTGTCGGTTTATGTGATTTTTGTTTTTAAAAGGAATGATGAGATAAAAACATAAAAATAATCTAAAATGTGACTAATCCACATGACTTGCCTCCCCTTTGTCAATTCATCCTTTTTAGTATTCTGAACGGTATATTGAAATGTTTGCTTAGTGAAATGGTGCTCGCCTTCAGGACTGGGTTGACAATCCCCCCAGTGTATTTCCAAAGATTCTTCCTCAGTAAATCACTTGGAAGTCTACAGACTACACACTGAAAAAACAGTGTCAAGATTGCTTTTTCTTTTCATGGTGCTGTCTCTTTACTAGTTATACATAATTAGTAACTCAATTCACTTATTACCTATAGGCACATTAACTCAAAAGGCAAATTATAACAAAATATTAATTTCATAGGGATAACAATCCTGAAGGCAAATAGTTGAGTACCTTGATTCCAAAATTATTATTATTTTCCTGAATTTTCTGTTTATTTCTGAGCACACAGAAAAGATGTTGGGTGCTATTTATGCTATTTCTTTATACAGAGCAGTGATAAGTAGTGTCCTGTGTATGGAATAATTGCATGAAATCAGAGGATTGGACTGTCACCAAAACTTTTTTCTTTGTATTTTTTGACATTCAATATTATTTTATATTAATTTCAGGTGTACAGCATAGTGGCTAGACATTTATATAATTTAAATAGTGATTCCCCCTGACTAGTCTAGCACCCACCTGACGCTATACATAATTATTACCATATCATTGACTATATTCTCTATGCTTTACTTTACATCTCCATGACTATTTTGTAACTACCAATTTGTAGTTCTTAATCCCTTCATCTTTACCACCCTCTCCTCAACCCCTCCATCTATCACCCCTAACAAATCTAGTACCCATGTGACACGATACATAGTTATTACAATATTATTGACTATATTCCTTATGCTGTACCCTACATTGCTATGACTATTTGTAACAACCACTTTGTACTGCTTAATCCTTCTCTTTTTTAATTTACCCTGAACCCCTGTTTCATATGGCAACCATCAAAGTGTTCTCTGTATCTATAAGTAGGTTTCTGTTTTTGTTTGTTTGTTTTGTTCTTTAGATTCCACACATAAGCAAAATCACACTGTGTCTGTCTATCTCTGTCTGACATACTTTACTCAGAACAATACCTTCCAGGTCCATCCATGCCCCGCAGATGGCAAGAACCCATTCCATTCTGTGGCTGAGCAGTATTTCATTGTATTTCTGTACCACCTCCTCTTTATTCATTCATCCATTGATGTATACCTAGAATGCCTAAACATTTTGGCCATTGTAAACAATGCTGCAATGAGCATATGGATACACATGTCCCCTCAGAGTAGCTACCCCAGCTCTTTTTTGTTTGTTTGTTTACATTTTCACAGAATACCTTTTTCCATCCCTTTACTTTCATTCTGGTGTGTCTTTCCATCTTCTAGGCCTCATAGCTAAGGAGCTTGTTTTCTTATCCATTCAGCCACCTTATCTTTTGATTGGAGCATTTAATCCATTTGCATCTAAAATAATTGTTGATAAATATGTAGTTATTGCCATTTTACTATTCATATTTTTTATCTTTTTTTCTCATTCTTCTTCTTAAGGATGTCCCTTTAACCTTTCTTGTAATACTGGTTTGGTGTTGATGGACTCTTTTAGCTTTTTCTTGTCAGTAAAGCTCTTTCTCTTTTCTTCCATTCTAAATGATAGCTTTGGTGGATAGATTAATCTTGGTTGTAGATCCTTGCTTCTCATCACTTTGAATAGTTTCATGCCAATCGCTTCTGGCCTGCAAAGTTTCTGTTGAGAAATCAGCTGACAGTCTTATGGGAATTCCCTTGTAGGTAAATAACTGCTTTTCTCTTGCTGCTTTTAAGATCCTCTCTTTGTCTTTAAGCTTTGGCATTTTAATTATGATGGGTCTTGGTATGGGCTTTTTTGGGTTCATCTTGTTTGGGACTCTGTGCTTTCTAGGCTTCTATGTCTATTTCCTTTGCCTGGGTTAGAAAAGTTTTCCATCATAATTTCTTCAAATAGGTTTTTAATTCCTTGTTCTCTCTTCTCCTTCTGGTACCCCTATAATGTGAATGTTCTTGATGTTGTCCCAGAGGCTCCTTAAACTCCCCTCATTTTTTTTTTTTTTTCTGTTCTGATTGGATGTTTTCTGCTACCTTATCTTCTTTTTTTTTTTTAAGATTTTTATTGGGGAATTGGGGGAAGGGAAACAGACAAGTTGCTGTCCTTTTGTTCTTCAGTCTAGTTGTGGAGGACGTTGCTTCACTGGCCCAAGTTGGCACCATCATTGCGCTCTTCCCGGGCGAGGCAGATCAGTCACTGGCTTCTGGACAGCCACTCACTGCAGCTGCTGGCCGCTCACGCTGGCTGCTGGCTACACACGGTAGCCCATGGCAACCCACTGCCACAGGAGCTGCAGCCTACGCCGTCGCTGGAGACTCACAGCAGCCCAGCTCCAGGTTGAGCTGTTGTTCAGCATCTTAGCTGTAGAGGGCAGTGTCACTGGCCCTCATGTGTGGGATCTGAACCGGGGTCCTCTGGCGTCCCAAGCCAGCTCTTAACCAATGTGCCACTTGGCCGGCCCTACCCTATCTTCTAAATCACTGTTTTGATTCTCTGCTTCATCTAAGCTACTGTTGATTCCCTCTAATGTACTCTTCACTTCAGTTATTGTATTCTTTATTTCTGACCTGTTCTTTCTTATGTTTTCTAGCTCCTTCATTATCATTCCTATGTCCTTGTTGAAGTTCTTCCTGAGATCGCTGAGTATCCTATAACCAGTGTTTTGAACTCTGCATCTGGTAGATTGCTTGTATTCATTTTGCTTAGTTCTTTTTCTGGAGCATTGTTCTATTCTTTCATTTGGGATAAGTTTTTTTGTCTCCCCATTTTGGCTGCCTCTCTGTATTTGTTTCTATATACTAGATAGATCTGCTATGTCTCCTGGTCTTAGTAGAGTGGCCTTATATAGTAGATGCACTGTGGGAACCAGGGGCACAGTCTCCCTGGTCACCTGAGTTGGGTGATCCATGGTGTCCCTTGTGTGGGTGTGTTTACCCTCCTGTTGTAGTTGAGCCTTGGTTGCTGTTTGCACATCAGTGGGAGGAATTGACACTTGGGCTGATTGGTTGTGAGGGCTGGCTGTGGCTACAGTGGAGGAGATGTTGAGCAAGTGCTGGCCATACAGAGTAGAATTTGCTTTAGCAGGACTCTGGTTCTGCTCAGTTTGCCCTTTGGGTGTGTCACCCTTGGAAACAGCTGGGTGATGCTCTGGCTTGTTCTGAAGCTGGCAATTGGGAGGGCTAGCCCCAAGGTCTCCTGGGAGGGACCCCACCACAGACCAAGTTCAGCCACAACTGGTGCATTTCCTGGTATGAGCCACAAATAAATCTGAAGATGGCTTCCACCTGCACTGGGCTTGATGGTGCCTTGTGAGGCCAAGTTATGAACCAAGGCTGCTGCCACTAGTGCTTGGCTTGGGGCTGCTCAGCAAGAGGTACAGGACATGCAGAAGTCAGGTGTTGCTTGTCTAGTGTTTGTGAACCTGTGAGAGATTTTAGGAAAATCTGCAGCATGAGCCAAGACAGGCCATTTGTATGGAATAGACACTGGAAGTGGCTTGTATATGTTGATATGTTGGGTGGACTGGGTCTCAGAATCACCAGGGTGGAGCGAATGAAAGGTGTTAGCCAGACTGATGGAGACTAAAATATGGCGGCTACCTGGGTCTGCATAGCAGGCTGGGGGAGGGCCTAATAAAGAAACAATGCATTCTGCCAGCACTTTTGTTGGGAGAAAGCTGCCCCTCCTGCTCTCATCCTGAAGCCAGACAACTTAGTTCCTCCCCATATGTCCCTGGTGTCTTTTAAGCTGCTGCCCCATTGCTGGAACTCAGAGCGAGTGAGTCCTTCAGCACCCAAGTCTGTGCACAGGACCTTTAAGATCAACGCCTGGGACTGTAACTGCCCTCTGTTTCACCCAGCCACAATCTCCATTGGCTTTCACAACCAGAAGTTATAGGGACTTCTCTCCTTGGCACTGGTACCCTGGTCTGGGGAGTCTGGCATGAGGTTGGGACCCCTTCGCTCCTTTCAGTGTGTGTGTGTGGGGATACCTCCACAGCTGAGATATCCTTCCTGATTTTTAATGGTCACACGCAGGTGTGGGACCAGCCCATTCCACGTCTCTGCCCACCCCCACCCCCAACACACACACACACCCCACCAATCCTGAGGTGGCTTCTTCTGAATATCCTAAGTTATAGGACTTCTGTTCAGCTAGGTGTCAGGTGATTCTCAATGATGATTGTTCTGTAATTCAGTTGTCTGTCGCCAATGCTCTTGAACATTGCCTTCTTGTTCAATAGAAGAATTTGGGACACTATATTTAAGAAAAAAAAGGGTTGATTTTGCCCAAAAAGGAGAATGGAAAATACAAGTATGATAAAGAAAATTCCTTGGAATATATAAGAAAATGCTCAGAATCTAAACCAACTTATCTGGAACACAGAGGAAAGTTCAAGCTAGGATCATAAAATATTATTGGGGATCTGGAACTGGTAAAGTAAAACAATTTTGACTTTGTCCTGCAGGATTCTAGATATTCTGAGATTTTCCAGTGCTCTCAGCAAGTTTGATTTTGTTTCCTTGTTCCCCCTATTTCCTCCCCCCCCCGTTTTCTTATTTTATTATAGTTAAGAGATGCTAAAGGCTTTCAGCAAACAGAGGGTTGGTGAATGAGGAATGAAGATAAATCTGGTGTTAGGTTAAAGTAAGCCTGGTTGATAACAGAAAAGTACTTTGGACAATTAGTTTAATGCCATTGTGGATCAATGATTTCTGTATCATAGCTGTATATTGAGATAAAGAACAGCAATCAACCCATCTTCTCACCTCCTCCAAACAGATGCACACAGTGTATACTTTTATTAAAGCTCATGGAAATGAATTTAGCAGAAAATCTTATAGGCAGTCAAAGTTAATACACTGTGTGAAAAGCCCTCACTTGCTCAAATCCTAGTCTGTCACTCCTGATGTTCGCAGAGGCCTTGTCATGTATAGTATCTGCTCAGGTTGCCCCAGCCTCCATCAGGGGGCCAGCTGCTCCCACACTGGCTTTCCTCCTTCATCTAAGTAAGTGCTCTCCTGCCAGCTGGTCTGGGGAGTCAAGCTCAGTTTTGTTGCCACTGCCACATCATTAAGTCTGCACTTGTTTCTCTGGTTGTATGAGAGATTCTGTCCTCTCATACATATAGCATTAGTGAAGAAGAAGGGGGTTTTATTTTAGTTTCTTTCCTTTGAAAGTACACTGTCTTTCGATTGTAATACACAGTTTAATTTGCTCAGGTGTACAACAATGCCACTATTTCTCCAACTCTTGCTGCTCTGATCCCAGCGCTCCTGTAGGCCACCTGTTCCTTCTCGCTCCTCTGATCCCTCCATTGGGCATGTGGGAACTTCCATGCCCCCTACAGAAAATAGCCAGTCTCTGGACTCCTAGGGAACTTTCTTTGAGCCCAATGTATGCAAACAGCCCCTGCCAATGCAGCTCTACTCACTGCTTGTCAAGTGAGAGAGTTCTCTTAGGGACTGTCAACCTCCTCAGGTGGCACTGGGGAAGCAGAGTCTACAATTTTTCAGGGGCCTGGTAATTTATTGGGTTTTGTTTTTTGCTTCCTCATAGAACTTTTGGTCCTGAGGGGGCAATTGAGATTGACCCCTGAGCACCCCTTTTTCTCCCACTTCAATTCAGAGCATCTAGCTATCCTGTCTCGACTTCTTCTCCTTCTTGCCCCTTCCTGTCTAGGGTAATAAAGGCAGAAGGAAATCAGGAAAAGGAAAAATATTCCCAGGATGAATAATTTAAGACATGTTTCAAAATATATTTCTGTTACTTGTTTTATTATTTTATTTTTATTCTATGCTTCTTTGTGACCAATATCTAAGAGAGAGTGTTCTCCAGCCTTCGTTTAAGAAGTAACTGATGAAACACCTCAGTTTCTCTTACCTCCACCACCGCCCTATCCCATTTACCCTATGCTCTTCCTTATACCAAGGCTCCAGTTATAGTTAACCACTTTCTGAGATGACAGGCCCAATGAATTATTCAATTATTTTGAGTTGAGAATATATACAATTATACATGGAATTTATTCTTCAATCTTCTAACAAGGTTAAAAATAAAAGTGGGGTTATTTTTGAGGTCCTTTATAAAAAGAAGAGAATGCTCCTGATCACTCCTGATTAAGTCCATACATGATTTCTTTCCTTCTTTTTTACCAATAACTTTTATGAGTACTAACTCAAGTACTGTACATGAAGTGCTCTGCAGCCACATGTGCTGATTCCGAGTCCATAGATACTGAAGTCGCAACAGTTTGATGGAGAATAAGCTAAAGTTTTCTTCAAGAAAAAGCAATATTCACTTAGCATAATATTCTCTAGGTCCATCCATATTGTGAGAACATTATGCTAAGCGAATAAAGAAGGGGAAAGGACAAGACAACATAAATTGGTAACTTCAATATTGCCACAGGGATACAAAAGACAATTTGGGGAATATAATCAATGATGTTGTAAATATTCTTTAGGAGACCAGATGGACTCATGTCTTGTTAGGGAGGCCACTTCATGGACAGTGTAGAGGCCTGACCACTGCACTTTACATCTGAAACTGCCATTGAATAATATTATATGTCAACTATAGTTTAATATATATGTTGTCATGGGATGTGGAGTACAGTGTGGGGAGCGGAGTCAATGGAATTGTAATAGATATGTATGATATCAGGGGTGTATGATATCAGAGGGGAGTGGATGGGGGAGGGGAGATGTCACTTTGTGAGGGGTGAAAAGCATAACTATTGCATTGTTTTGTACACCTGAAACTAATAAAAATAAACAAAAACCTAATATTCCTCAAAGTACAAATTAATCATATAAATAAGTAGAAAATATATTGTTTAAATGTCCAAGAGTACAGGTTTTTTAATGCTCTATTTCAGAATTAGCCACTCATGTGCACAATTGATGGGCCTATTTCACTGTATCTTACTCTAGTCTAAAACAGTCCATGAATGAGCTGTTGTAGGCATCACTGTGGACATATCTCTCTTGTTCAGCTTGGGCTGCTGTAATAGAACACCATAGACTGAGTGGCTTATAAACAACATTAACTTGTTTCTCACAATTCTGGAAGCCAAAGAAGGAATGAGAAGTCCAAGATCAAGGGAAAGGCAGATTTGATATCTTGTGAGGACCTATTTTCTGTTTCATAGAAGGCAGTGTTCTTGCAGGATCTTCACACACAGTGAAACCCAGAGCTCTCTAGGGTCTTTCTCTCTCTCTCTCTCTCTCTCTTCATTATTATTACTTTCTGGTGTACAAAACAATGGAATAGTTATCCTTTTCACCCCTCACAAATGACAACTCCCCTCCCCCTATCCACTCCCTTTCCACCCCCGATATCATACATATCTATTACAATTCCATCGACTCCATTCCCACACTATACTCTATATCTCATGAATATATATGTATTAAATTATAGTTGACATATAATAATATTTAATGGCAGCTTCAGATTTATGGTGCAGTGGTCAGGCCTCCCTAGCAAGACATGAGTCCATCTGGCCCCCTAAAAAATATTTACAACATTATTGATTATATTCCCCAAACTGTCTTTTCTATCCCTGTGGCAATATTGTAGTTACCAATTTATGTTGTCTCGTCCCTTCCCCTTCTCCCTCATCCCTGCCCCTGTCCCTGTCCCATCTAGCAATCATTGGTTTTTCCTCTGTGTCTCTGAGACAATTTCTGTTTACATTGCTTGTTTATTCTTTAGATTCCACATATAAGTGAGGTCATATGGTATTTGTCTTTCTCTGACTGACTTATTTCACTTAGCATAATGTTCTCTAGGTCCATCTATATCGTTGCAAATCATACAATTTCATTCTTTTTTATAGCTGAGTAATACTCCATTGTGTAAATGTACCACAGTTTCTTAATCCAGTCATCTATGAATAGGCATTTTGATTGTTTCCAAGTCTTGGCTATTGTAAACAGTGCTGCAATGACCATAGGGGTGCATGCGTTTTTTTTGAATTAGTGTCTTAGGTTTTTCTGGATAAATACTTAACAGTGGAATTGCTGGTTCATTAGGTAGTTCCATTTCCAGTTTTCTGAGATACCTCCATACTGATTTCCATTGTGGCTGCACCAATCTGTAACCCCACCAACAGTGCAGCAGGGTTCCCTTTTTCCCACAACCTCGCCAGGACTTGTTGTTCATTGATTTATTGTTGATAGCCATTCTGACTGGGGTAAGGTGGTATCTCATTGTGGTTTCTTTTTGCATTTTTCTAATGATTAGTGAGGTTGAACATTTTTTTATATGCCTGTTGGCCATCTATATGTCCTCTTTAGAGAAATGTCTCTTCATATCCTCTGCCCATTTTTTAACTGTGTTGTTTGATTTTTTGGAGCTGAGTTGAATGAGTGTGTTATCAATTTTGGATATCTGAATAGACTGATTACTACCAAGGAAATTGAATTAGTAATCAACAAGCTCCCAACAATCAAAAGCCCTGGACCAGATGGCTTCACAAGTGAATTTTACCAAACATCCAAAAAAGAATTATCAACTATTCTTCTCAAACTATTCCAAAAAATCCAGAAGAGGGGAAGGCTCCCAAACGCTTTCTATGAGGCCACTATCACCCTGATTTCAAAACCAGACAAAGACAGTACAAAAAAGAAAAACCACACGCCAATATCCCTGATGAACATAGATGCAAAAATTCTCAACAAAATATTAGCAAACATAATTCAGCAAAATATTAAGATCATACACCATGATCAAGTGGGTTTCATCCCTAGTATGCAAGGTTTGTTCAGTATCTGCAAATCAATTAATGTGATATACCACATCAACAAAACGAAAAATAAAAATCATATGGTCATATCAATAGATGCAGAAAAAAGCATTTCACAAAATACAGCAGCCATTTATCATAAAAACTCTTAGCAAAGTGGGAATAGGGGAATCATATCACAACATAATAAAGGCCATATATGATAAACCCACAGCTAACATCACACTCATGGGGAAAAGCTAAAACCATACCCCTTAAGATCAGGAACAAGACAAGGCTGTCCACTTTCTCCACCTTTATTCAACATAGTTCTGGAAGTTCTAGCCACAGCAATCAGACAAGAAAAAGAAATAAAAGGCATCCAAATCGGTAAGCGGAAGTATAATTCTCATTATATGCAGATGACAGAATACTACATATAGGGAACCCCAAAGACTCCATCAAAAAACTATTGGAACTGATAGACGAATTCAGTAAGGTAGCCAGATACAAAATTAATATTCAGAAATCAGTTGCATTTGTATACACCAATAATAAACTATCAGAAGGAGAAATTAAGAAAACAGTTCCATTTACAATTGCTTCAAGAACTATAAAATACTTAGGAATAAATTTAACCAAAGAAGTAAAAGACCTGTACTAAGAAAATTATAAACACTGAAGAAAGAAATAAAAGAAGATACAAATAAATGGAAACACCTACCATGCTCGTGGATAGGAAGAATTAATAAAGTTAATATGTCCATACTGCCTAAAGCAATATATAGATTCAATGTAATTCCTATCAAACTACCTAGGAAATATTTCACAGAAAAAGAAACTATAATCATAAAATTTATATGGAACCAAAAAGGACCCCAAACAGCCACGGCAATCCTGAGAAATAAGAACAAAGTCGGGGGTATCATGCTACCAGACATTAAAACATACTAGAAGTCTACAGTAATCAAAACAGTATGGTACTGGCGTAAAAACAGGCACATAGATCAATGGAACAGAATAGAGAGTCCAGAAATAAATCCATGCATATATGGCCAGTTAGTCTATGACAATGGAAGCAGGAATTTACATTGGGGTAAAGATAGTCTATTAAATAAATGATGCTGGGAAAACTGGACAGACACATGCAAAAAAATGAAACTGGACCACTTCCTTACGCCATATACAAGAACAAATTCAAAATGGATTAAAGACTTAAATGTAAGACCTGAAGCTGTAAAACTCCTAGAAGAAAATATAGGGAGTAAACTTGCAGACATTACCCTGAGCAATATTTTTACTGATACATCCCTGCAGGCAAGGGAAGTAAAAGAAAAAATGAACACATGGGATTACATCAAACTTAAAAGTTTTTTCACAACATAGGGTCTCTTTTATAAGAGCACAAATCCCATTCATGAGGGCTCCACCGTTAAGACGTAATCACCTTCTAAGGTTTCCACCTCCAAATATCATCATGTTAGGGATTAGCTTACAGCATGTGAATTTTGGGGAGACACATTCAGTCTGTAGCATATGCTGTGGTAGATGTCCCTGGACCTTAGAACTGCAGAATTCTCTATTTAAACCCTTGCTTACCATGTCGTAGTTGTGTGGCCTTTCATAAATCTCTTAATTTCTCTGTGCCAAAATTTCTTCCTTTTTTATTTTTATTGTGGTAAAAACACTTAACATGAGATCTACCCTCTTAATAGATTTTTAAGTGTACAATACATTTATTGTAATCTATAGGCACATTGTTGTAATGCAGATCTCTAGAATTTATTCATCCTGCATAACTGAAATTTTATACAAGTTGATTAACAACTCCTCATATCTTTTCTCCCCAGCTGCTGGCATCCATCATTCTATTTGCTTCTGTGAGTATGACTATTTTAGATATCTCATATGAGTGAAATCATACAGTATTTGTCCTTCTTTGACTGGTTTATTTCACTTAGAATAATATTCTCAAGGTTCATTTGTGTTGTTGCATATTGCAGTATTTTCTTCTTTTTTCAGGCTAAACATTATTCCATTGTATGTATATGCAATGTTTCCTTTATTTATCCATCAATGAGCATTTAGGTTGTTTCTATATTTTGACTATTGTGAATATAGCTGCAGTGAACATGAGAGTGCTATTATGTCTTCAAAATCCTGATTTTAATTCTTTTGGATAAATACCCAGAAGCTGAACCACTGGATCACAGGGAAGTTCTATTTTTAATTTTTTGAAGAGCCTCATACTGTTTTCCATAGTGGCTGTACCATGTTGCATTCCTATCGACAGTGTACAAGGGATCTAATTTTTTTACATTCTCAAAAACACTTGCTGTATTTTGTTTTCTTTGATAATAGTCATCCTAACATGTGTGAAGTAATATCTCATGATTTTGATTTGAATTTCTCTGATGATTAGTGACATTGAGCCCATTTTCATATATATATGTGTTGGCCTATTTGTGTGTCTTCTTTGGAGAAAAGTTTATTCAAGTATTTAGCCCATTTTAAAATCTAGTTTTTAATTATTTTGCTATTAAGATGAGAAATTCCTTATATGTTTTGGAAATTATCCCCATATCAGATATTTTTCCAAATATTTTCTCCTTTGTTTTTAGGTTACCCTTTTACTCTATTGATTGTTTCCTTTGTTGTCAGAAGGTTTTTAGTTTAATGTAGTCCCACTTGTTTAGTGTTGTTTTTATTGTCTATGATTTTAGTGTCATATCTATGAAATCATTGTCAAGACCAGTGTCATGAAACTTTTCCCCTAAGTTTTCTTCTAGGAGTTTTACAGTTTTAGGTCTTACATTTAAGCTTTTAATCGTTTTTGAGCTGATTTTTGTGTATGGTGTAAAGTAAAGGTTCAGTTTCATTTTTTGCATGTGGATATCCAGTTTTTTCAATACCATTTGTTGTTGAGGCTATTATTTCCCCAGTGTGTATTCTTGGCACCCTTGTCAATGACAATGAACCATATGTATATATATATATATATATATATATATATATATATATATATATATATATATATA
>NW_017731775.1:544791-571823 GCF_001890085.2 Hipposideros armiger | reverse complement strand
TATATATATATATGCACACATATAGATTCATTTCTTTATTTCTTTTCTTTCTTTTTTTTGGTTTTTTTTTTTTAGCTGAGCCATCCTGCACCTGTTGGCAGCTCAGCGGCTGCTCAGCTCGGGCCAGGACTCGAACTGCTGTTGCTCAAAGCTCAAACTCTTGAGCAAGCTCTTAACCAACTGAGCCACTCAGCCGGCCCTAGATTCATTTCTTAGTTCTCTATTCTACTCCATTGGTCTATATGAGCTCTAACAATTAAGTTCATGAGCTAATCCTAGAAAAAGTGCTACATACCACATTACTAAAAATCACTATGGTCACCTTCAAGTACTCCCCTTGGGAAGCGATGCACCAATGCCAATGCCTAGTCCACCCTTCAAAGCAATTTTGGAATTCTTTTTCTGGAACAGCCATCAGAGTTGTCGTCACATTACCCTTGATGTCCGGAATGTCATCAAAATGTCTTCCTTTCAATATTTCCTTTATCTTTGGGTAAAGAAATAAGTCATTTGGGCCAGATCAAGTGAGTAAGGAGGGTGTTTCAATATGATTATTTGTTTACTGGATAAAAACTCCCTCACAGACAGTGCCGTGTGAGCTGGTGCATTGTCGTGATGCAAGAGCCATGAATTGGTGAAAAGTTCAGGTCATTTTCATTTAACTTTTTTCATGCAGCCTTTTCAGCACTTCCAAACAGTAAGCTTGGTTAACTGTTTGTCCAGTTGGTACAAATTCATAATAAATAATCCCTCTGATATAAAAAAACATTAGCAACATCATTGCAACAAGTTCGTGAACTTAATTGTCTAGCCTAGTATGTCAGTATCATACTGTTTTAATTATTGTTACTTTGTAATATAGTTTGAAACCAGGAAGTGAGATGCATCCAGCTTTGTACTTCTATTTCAATACTGTTTTGGCTATTTGGTGTACTTTTGTGGTTCCACATACATTTTAGAATTGTTTTTTTCTATCTTGGTAAAAACATGACATTTACATTTTGTTGGGGATTGCATTGAATCTAGATAACTTTGGGTAGTATGGACATCTTAGCAGTGTTAAGTTTTTCAATCTGTGAGCATGAAATCTTTCCATTTATTTGTCTTTTTTAAATTTATTTCATCAAGTTTTGTAGTGTTCAGTGCACAAGTCCTTCACTTCCTTAGTTAAGTTTATGCTTAATTATTTTATTAGTTTTAATGCTAATGTAAATGCGGATATTGTTTCCCTAATTTTCTTTTCAGATACTTTACTATTAGTATATAAAAATGCAACTGATTTTTGTATATTGATCTTTGTATCCTAAAACTTTACTGAGTTATTTGATTAGTTCTAGTAGTTTTGTTAAAACTTTAGGGTTTTCCACATATAAGATAATGTTATCTGCAAACAAGGACAATTTTACTTCTTCCTTTCTGATTTGGATGTCTTTTATTTATTTATTTATTATTTTTTTTTTAGCTGAGCCATCCTGCCACCTGTTGGCAGCTCAGTGGCTGCTCAGCTCGGGCTGGGACTCGAACTGCTGTTGCTCAGAGCTCAAACTCTTGAGCGAGCTCTTAACCAACTGAGCCACTCGGCCGGCCCTGGATGTCTTTTATTTCTTTTTCTTGTTTAATTGTTCTGGCTATGACTTCCAGTAGTATGCTGATTACAAGTGGAAAGAGTAGGCAACCTTGCTTTGTTTATGTCCTTAGTGAAAAAGCTTTCCATTTTCCACTCCTGAGCATGGTGTTTGCTGTGGGCTTTTCATATTTGGCCTTTATTATGCTGAGGTAATTTCCTTCTATTTCTAGTTTGTTGAGAGGTTTGGTTTTTTCTAATCATGAAAAGGTGTTGAATTTTATCAAATGCTTATTCTGCATCTATTGAGATGATCATGTGATTTTTATTATTCATTCTATTGATGTGGTATATCACATTAATTGATTTTGATATGTTGAACCATTGCTGTATCCCAAAGACAAATAACACTTGGTCATGGTTTATGATCCTCTTAGTATGCTGTTAAATTCAGCTTGGTAGTAGTCTTACATCTGTATTCATCAGGGATACTGGCTGTATTTTTCTTTTCCTGTGGTGTCTTTGGCTTTGGCGTCATGGTAAAGCTGGCTTCAAATGAGTTTTTAAGTGTTCCTTTCTCTTCAATTTTTTTGAACAATTTGGAAAGGGTTGTGTGCCTCAATTTCATATTGACTTTCCAGGAATCTTGTAAAGATTAAATAAGATAATATACAGAGACTATCTAGCTCAATATATGGCACATATAGATGCTCAATAAATGTTAATTCCTTTCCTCAGGCTTCCCTTACTTTGAGTTGCTTCATTTATCTAGAAATAATATATCTTCTTTATTTAAAAAGAAATAGTTTAGACTTTCCATTGTTTTAGATTGGTATTCCAAAAATCAGGATCGAATGTAATAGGTTTAGTAAACAACATTGAGCCTATCCTTAGCAGGATCAGAAATTTGCTTTAACTTTGAACTCTGCCTCTAGAACTACAACTTTAACATCATGTTTCTTACAGAATGAGTCACTTGTCAATATGTGAGATATTTTTCTATATTTCTGTTTTGGAAACAGTGGAGCCTGTTGTATTTAGAAATACAGTAAAGAACCTATGACAAAGGTAGCTAATTGTCTGACAAAAAGTTATGCTTTCCTTCCAAAGGTGCAAAACTGTGGTTGGAGGTGGCTGCCTAGCCAGGGTCTACACTTCTCAGACTCTTTATTTAGAAGGGCTATGTCACTTGTTTTCATTGATAACATTAGAGCAGAGTGCTCTCTGTAACTTCTGGCTGAGGCTGTGGAAAATTGGGGTGCCTCTCCACACTTTCTTCTCTCATCTGACAGGTTAGTTATCCTGATGCTCAGGATAACTTTGGAAACAATGTCTTGAAGATGGCAAAGCTTCCATCATACCCAGAGATAATTGGGTTCCCTCTCACAACTTACTGGGACTAACTAGCAAACTCTACAATTCCAGTCTACTTCTACCCCTGCTGCTGCCTGAAAGGATGAACCAAGACTTGTATGGAAACTAGTGGTGGGGAGTAGAGTCTGGTTTCAGGGAAACTGAGATTGGGCAGCTGCTCTGGGTCAAATGGTGGGATGAGGGTGGGAGAACGGAGGCTACTGAGCCAAGGGTGGACCATCCAATCCACTCAGTTTAACATAAAGCAGTTAGTTTGTAAACAAATTATTTAACATTGTAATGTTGTTAAATTAGTTTTAGGAGTTTGGGTAATGTGATTCCACTTTTGATAGACTAACAGTTTCTGTGTTAAAAACATTGGATTTCTGCAGGTTGAGAACCACACCTACACAGAGATAATTTCCATTAGTACAGTGTGTTATATGTTACTTGAGAACCGGAGTTTAAAGTGAGTGTTGTGAAATTAGTGCAGTTGTTTACATAAAACTTTAAGTTTAAACATAACTAAAAGAGTAAATTAGAAAAAAGTCTATCACACAATATCTGGGTATTCAAGCTATCATCCCCTTAAAATAACTATCAATTTCTTAGTGATAAATAAGGGATGAGTGGAGAATTCTAAAATAACTTGTTGCCAGCAGACTATTTTCCATTTTTTGGTAATATTTGGTGTCTGTAACTTTAGTTTTTCTTTAGTTAATGTGCTGATTTAGAAGATGGTAGAGTTGCACCTAAAAGGCACTTCATCAATTGAATCTCCATGTGATGCATCTCCACTATAATACAGCCCTTCATTTGCTTTTTGAAAATATGATTTTCTTATTTGAAATAATGCTTAGTTCAAAGCATTTTGTATACTATCAAGCACTATGTAAATATTATTATAGTAAAGTAGGGCATTTTTGTATTTTTATTTGGGATTTTCAAAAAAATCATGAAAATCTAAAGCTATGGGTCTATTATGTTGCAGTACAAGAACTTTGTTTACTTTTGCTCTTACTCAATGTTGTACATTTATTTTCTGCTTAACTATTTAAAACAACCCCCAACACACACACACACACACACACACACACACACACACAAAGGAACTAATTATGCTACAAAATACTAAAAGCCCAAAATGATTATTTTTAAAACAACCTAAGATTACATGGCTACCAATTTCTTACCATATTCACCAGAAAAGGTGTTAATATTTCTATTTTCCCAAAGTACCCATGACAGTTGGCTATTGGTAACATCTGCAAAAAACCATGGTTTACCCTCAAGTCTAGATTCTGAATAATTTAAAGAAATGATCAAACATAAAGCAAGTGCTTTTTGGTAGAGCAACCAGAAACACTGAGTCCAGAGGTAGCAGGTGCAATGATTCCATTGTGTGTCACACTTTTGACATTGGAATTACCCTGTTGCCAAGGTAGTCTACTCTCCAAGTTGACTGTAGAAGTAGCCAGATGTAGTCATTGCTGTTGTTGAAAATTGTAAGTATTTTTAGATTTTTGATCTTTTTATTGAAACAAAAATGTTCTCTGTAGGCTGGAGACCAAATGTTATGCAGCAGATATAGCTGGATAGAGCAGTGGATAATGACTAACATTGCTGTAGTGGTTTAGTTTATTTTAGGTGCATTTACACACATGAGCTCTATATTTTCATTTCGAATTTAAAGAAAATAGGTATAAACTGTTTATTTAAATGTGTGGTTTTTAAACCTTAACACCTAAGCAAATATATACAATATTAGTTTTTATTTTTTCAGTTATTAATATTTTTTAAGTTGAGAAACACTTACATAATTTCTGGTAGTGTAACTCCATATTTTAGTAAATAGGTAAGGAAACCCAGAGGAAAATAGGAACCCTGTTCTGCAAACCCAACCCTGTATTTTGAACTGACTTTGAATCCCCAAGAAAAAACAGTACAGACTAAAGACAATTTATATGTGCTTCAGGGAAAAAGCAAGCATACAAAAGATGAAAGCAAAACCAAAGCAAACCAAACAACAGCACTAACCCCAAGAAACTATAAAGGTCTTAGTTAGCACTTCAGGGAAAAAAGAAGACGTTTATTTAATTCATTATTTAATTTTGATAGTTTTGAAAGAAACATTATGTAGAAATTTCATTTGGAGATGGCAAGAAGGAAAGCTGAAAAGAAAGAAAAGTTCTGTAAGTAAATATTTCTTTTCTGGAAGCAAATGGAAATCTTAAGTTTTCAATCCATACATTCTTGGCAAGTTTTCTAAGAGACCAAAGACCAAATGGGAATAGCTCTCTGTCTTCCTCAGTAAGCTATAGTTTTCATTTGGATAAAATGACTTAATCTAACTTTCCATCATCTCATGTATCAGTTATGACCTGAATGTTTGTCAAAGGTTAGAAAACACTGGACAATAAATTGGAAAGTGTGGTAGACTTTCATACAGTGATGTCTATCCAATGAGAAAATGGCTTTCAACTGTTGCCTGAAAGCTGATGAGAATTGACACATGAATCATATCTAACAAGCATGCATAATGAGCCTCTCCCTAGAAGTCAGGAAACGCTGACATCAGTCACCTGGTGAAAACTATACATGGAGCTGCCTTCACCCCTTCCCCTCCCCCCGCTCATCCTCCTCCTTTGTATTTTTCCTAATCTTATATGTCCTCCAACAACATCTTCATTTTCTTTTTATTTTAAAATTACACGAATGAATAGAAAATCGTTCTTCCTCCTTCTGAAGCAGATAAAGGGAAGAAAGTGGGAAGAAATGATCTTTCTTTTACTTTTTTTTTCTTCCCTTCTATCTTTTGGCACTTTTGGTGTCTCCAATTTGGATCTATATTTACTTAAAGATGAAAGCGGAGAGGGGAAAGAGATATACAAGGCAGAAAATTCAAGTATCATTTTCTCAGAGATCACTTATCTAAATGGCCGCCATGTTTCACTGCATTGAAATGTCATTGTAACAGGAACTATTGACACCTGCCCTCACAGCTGGCCCCTGAATCTCCCTGAAGCTGCAGTGGATAGCTCTGGCATGTTAACAGCTTTCCCCTTCAAGTTTGGAGTGTGTTTTCTCTGGCCAAGGGCTTCCTCCAGCACCTTCTGAAGCCACTGACCTGGGTGGTGGTGATAGCGGTCAGGGGAGGGAGCAAAACCCAGTGAAATTTTGAACCCTAGGCATCAATCTTGAGGGATTGTCCATAAAGTTTCTATGTGGTTCCCTTAAACTGAGTCCCAGTTGTCCACAGCAGTAGTCAGCTTATTCATTCACACTTTATTAAAATTTCTTTTATGCTTCAGCCACTTCCTTTTTTGTGCTTCCTGGGGTCACCTCCTAACTACCTGACCCCAAGTCCTTTGATAAGAGTCTGCTCTAGGGGGAACCCATGTTGAGATGGTCACTGCACCAGTTATCACTGAAGATAGAGGGATTTAGAAACGTTTCATTATGAACAAAATGCACATTGCACAGATGAATATATTTTAATGGGGTTTCCTAATAGTAGGTCATGTTCAGACAGTGCTTTGTGGTTACCCACAAGCCTTCAGACATATTATTTAATTTGGTCCTTAGAGGTTAGTCATATATGACATGATTATTTACATTTTACATATAAACAAACAGGTTCAGAGAGGATATGCGTAAATGACTTGCCTAAAGTCACAGAGATGATCTGGGAAGAAACTCCAAGTTTCTTTTTACTATGTGACCATATGTGTGAAATGTTATGCTATAGTCAGGACATTTGTCTTTTATTGTCAAATTTATGGAAAGAGAATTTTACTAATTTTAATTTCATTGTGCCCACCATCATTATATTGACTTCCTAGTTCTAGGTCTCCAAAGTGGTAATACGTTTGTTTCCTGCTTTTCTCCGTGGGGAATATAAACGTACCATTTAACTTTGTTGATTACCACTATGGTGCATGCTTATTACCTCCAGTAAGTGATATAATCCAAAGGTGAGTGGTATGATCCCTGAAAATGGCTAATTAATTAGGAAACTCTGTTACATAGTTGTGTGATAATTCTTTTTTCTGTTGTTCCCAAAGCAACCCTCTAGGAGAGACGTGATGGGGGTGGATGGGGTGGGAGTTGGAGAGAAAAGATGAATTATGTTTAGCAAAAAAGCAAATCTTGGGTGATTCATTTCAGATTGCCCATGAAAACTGGCATCTCACAAGAAAGCTTATTCTCATAAGACTTCCCGACCCACTCTGCAGGATATTAAAGAAAAATTCCTTCAAGATAAACACTTCATCTTTCAATAAAGCATAGCACTTATCTTACTGAAAAGACTAATTCATCAGGTATGCAGTTCTTACTGCTGAAGCCTTGAGTTAACACTACAATTAAATTCTCAATACTTTCCTAAACAATTAGAAGATAAAATTCAATGATACAGCTCGAAGTGCATATTACTTGCATTCTGTACATGTCAGTGCATATATAATGTTAGGATTTATCCCTACCTTCAAATGAGTGTAAATCTCAGCTAAACCCCTTAAGTTTTTACAATGCTGTTCATTTTAACTGTAGCTTTAGAAACCTCTGAAAATAAATATTAATAAATAGCGTCACTGCTGACAACATTTCCAAAATGAAGACAAGTTTTATTCCTAAATCTCCAGCATATTTTACTTCCTGATTTGATTTAAGTTGCAGTTTGGGTTTTGTAGTGAGGAGTTAACAATGTAAACCACAAGTACATAGAAGTAAATATAAAGTCTGTTCCAAAAAAATAGTAAATAGTTATAAATAGTTATAGTTGAAATATAGCATTAAATTGGGTTGTCAGAAAAGTCATGACGTATTTTTTTTCTACATTTTTCATTGCAAAAATGTGTCATGACTTTTCCGACAACCCAATATGTGCTTCAGGTGTACAACTTGGTGATTTAATATTTGTACATATTAAAAAATGATTCCCACAATAAGTCTAGTTAACTCTGTTACCATACATAATTACAAAATTTTTTTCTTGTGATGAAAACTTTTAAGATCTACTCTCTTAGCATCTTTCTAATATGCAATACAGTATTATTAACTATGAGGTGTGATCAAAGCCTATGGTGAATGTTTAAATTTAAAAAAAATTATTACAGTAAAAGGTACATTGCCATTAATCCCCCTCAAAATACTCTCCCTCCCTTCAAACACACTTATTCCATCATTCTTGCCACTTTCTGAAGCAGTTCTGGAAGTCCTCTTTCTTTAGTGAGTGTCTTTAGATGTGCTGTCATGGCTGCCTCAATGTCCTGATTTGTTCAAAATGTTTACATTTCATGGTCATTTTAACTTTAGGGAAGAATCAGAAGTCACACAGTTCCAGGTCTGATGAATAAAGTGGATGAGGACACACCGTAATGTTTATATTTGACAGAAATTGCCGTACCAGAATCGATGTGTGACATGGATTGATGTGTGACATTGTTATGATGAGGATGATTTACACCACATTTTAAAACACACCTTCTCTCAACCATAGCTCACACCCAACTGACTGAACTGAACAAATTGAAACTTGTCATACACTGTTACTAAAGTTTGATATGCGTCTTCCTGTATTAAAGATCTCTCCTTTTTCGTTGGATGGCACTCGGCAGCAGCATTCACTGTATTTTGTGATCAACAAAAGGGCTCTGTGTCACACACTGCTTCTGGTACAGAAATTTCTGTCAAATATAAACATTACAGTGCATCCTAATCCACCTTATTCACTGGATCTGGCACCATGCCAGATCCGGTTCTTCCCCAAAGTCAAAATAACCATGAAAAATATTGTAAATGTTTTGAATTGATTCAGGACATTGAGGTGGCCATAACAGCACAACAAAAGACATTCACAAAAGAGGACTTCCAGAACTGCTTCAGAAAGTGGCAAGAATAATGGAATAAGTGTGTTCAAAGCGAGGGTATTTTGAAGGGGGTAGTGGCAATGTGTCTTTTACTGTAATAATTTTTTTTAATTTAAACATTCACCATAGGTTTTGATCACACCTCAGATAGGAGAAAGAGAACTGAATTGAACTTGGGCTGGAGACTTAAAGTCAGTGAGAAAAATACATTTTTCTCCAGATGAAGAAAGTAGAAGCTTTGCATTTATATAATTAACTCATGAATAAAGAAGTCAAATTTTCAGTTATAAAAATAGTCAGAGGGAAAAAAATTAATTAAATACCTTTTTCTGATGTTCTGACTCAGAAAACTTAAATAAGTCTTGCAGGGATAAGTTACTTTTGGTATATAAAAGGGTAGAATTATTTGAAATTTTAGGTTTAACAGGTCAGAAGAAGGTTAGAGCTAGTCCCTACAATTCCTTTCTTTCAAAACTCTTTACTAGTTGTGAGACCTCAGGTTTGCAATATTTCATTCACTTGCAATATTTCACAAGATCCAATTTCATTTCTAATACAATCTCCTTGACTTAAGCTTTGGAAAAACCCCACTTTTGCATTTGTAACAGATTAGTCTTATAAAAAAGAGAGAAAAATTTAATTTCAGTTTCTGACAGGTAGAAAGTCTTGAAACATTGATTGGCCAACATAAATGTGAAAGTCTCCAAGACTTCTTTTGGGAAAATATATTTCAATCAACTTGACTGTTCTGCTAACTAAAGAGTGAGTTCATTTATTTTTCACTTATATTCTAAATTTGATTTCTTAGAGGAATCACTGGGGACAAGGCCACCAATTTTGTAATCTAGTATTTACATGGTAGTGATAAACTACCTTCTGAATATTTAAGAATATGTCTCAGACCTCTTAGCTAAATTTTAGTACAGAGCAAGCTTTGCATTGACTGGTGTGTCTAAAGTACTAATTTGAATTTTGTGCCACTGTTGCCACAGACTAGCCATGTGATACTGAGCAATAATTTAATTTTTTCTGGATCACCAATCTTTCACTTATTATGCAATGGGGCCTGAGTTCTAATCTCTGTGGTGCATCTCATTTTCAATATCCTTTATGCCATAAAGACTTTTTCAAATGTGGAAAAGCTAATACACAATTCATGGGTATTGCTGTCAGACAGCTTAGCACTTCTCAAATGAAGACTTTGAATTCTATATTCAAATCAGATGTGAGAAATATTAGCAATGACTTCTCAGACAGTGCTATTTTTTTCCCCTCTTACTGACTAATCCTTCAGGAAAAGGAAATAACATAATAACGATCCTAGTCATCCTGAACGTTGAATCCTAACAATAGCTTCAGAAAAAAATTGCATCATTGGGAGCTGTTTGGAGGCAGCAACAAAGATCATGGGAATGATAGAGGCAAAGTCAAAAATAAAGTTTTTTAAACAAGACACAGTCACAGGGAAAAGACTGATAATTGTTCTGCATTACAAATAAAAACTCCTGGGCCTGTTGAGTGGTGCGTTGGTTAGGAGTTGGCTTGGGATGCCAGCTCTGAGCAGCAGGGCCCCTGTTTGGATGCCACATGAGGGCCAGTGATGCTGCACCCTCTACAGCTAAGATGGTGAACAGCAGCTTGACCTGGAGCTGGGCTGCCCTGTGTCGCTGATGATGGTGTTGGCTGCAGTGGGGCTGGCCAGCAGCTGGCTTGAGCTTTCATGAGCTGCCATGAGAGGTTGTCCAATGGCTGGCAAGCAATTGCCTCAGCTGGGGAGAGCACAATGATCACAATACCAACATGGGCCAGAGAAGCGACATCCTCCACAACCAGACTGAAGAACAAAAGGATGGCAACTTGTCTGTTCCCCTTCCCCAATTCCCCAATAAAATCTTAATAAAATAAAATAAAAACTCCTGTATGACAAAAAACATCAGAGCACATTTAAAAGACCAAAGACAAATTGGAAGATTTTTGCAATGAATGTAACCCTATGAATTATGTAGTATAAGTGTCCATATATAATTTATATAAATTCCTATAGAAAAATGATGAAAATGTATTTGAAAGTAATTTGAAGATATATAAAATAAATATATTAAAAACGTTCAAGTTTTGGTAATCAAATAATTGCAAGTTCAAGTTTCAGAGAGAACGTCTTTCACCTATTAGATTGACAGATTTTAAAAAGAATGCTATTATGTAGAAAAACAAACTCTTGGTGGGACTCGAAACTGGTACACTATTTCTTAAGGTCATTCAGGCAAATATATTATATTTAATATAATAAAATATTTATGTACTTTATAAAGCTTTTAAAGAGTTATAGATCACAATATGAGGTGTGGCAGGGCATTTGTAAAGAAAAAGAAAAAAATAGACATTTATTTGCTACGGTTGTGTGGGAAAATGATCGAAATACTGTAAACCAAAGTAAGGTGGCCAGTTATCACTGGGTTTTACATTTTTGATTATTTAAATTTTCATTTTTGTGTGTGTATCTATATTTTCTAAATTTTTAACAATAAATTTATGTTCTTTTTGAAATAGAGAAAATAAAATAATATAAGAAAATACTCTTAAAGATTAAAAATAAAGTTAGTGTTTTTATTACTTATTGTAGTAATTCCATTTCTAATAACTTTTATAAAAAATAGTAGATAAAAAGTATGTTATGTAATGATGTTCATCACAATGTTATTTAAAACAGTGAAAATATGGGAAACTTAAAAGTTCAATGAGGAATGGTTAATAAATCATTGTACTTTCATGTAGTAGAATTATTATTCTTATTAGTATAAGAAAATAATAACATATCATGGAGTAAATGCAATATAATAAGATCCCAGTTATAAACTACAACAATAAAGTTTACACATACATAAAGGAAAAAAATGAGTGGGTAAGCACATAGAGTCCAAAGTGTCTCTCTCTCTCTCTCTCTCTCTCTCTCTCTCTCTCTCTCTCACACACACACACACACACACACACACACACACACGCCCCTGTCTGAGCCCTCTAAATACATACACATTCAGACAGGCCAAAATGTTCATGGTGTTTATGTCTGCTTGGTGGGGATTATGGATGGTTTTAATTTTCTTTTTTATAATGTGTTTGTATTTCCTAAATTCTCTGCATAGAATACTTATCACTGTTTTAAAACACCCCAGACCTCATTTAAATGCCTTTAATTCCTGACATAGGTTTAATGGTGTTAATAAAAAAAATATACATTACATAAATTCATTGCTGTAAAATTATTGTATTTTCTTCTTCCTACAAGTCCACACCGAAAATATGCTCATCCTGCTCTGGCTGTTCTGCTCTCACCTTCTCTCTCTCTCCCCCTTCTCCCACTTAATTTTAGCACAAGCTACACTTTAAAAAAATTAGGTTTTAGATCTATTTTCATGGAGGATTAAGAAAATATTTCCCCATGATTATCACCTCATAAAGACTATACTCACTGAAACCCCAAGTGAACAAGGAAAGCTGCAGTGACTGACTAGGAGTTCTAGGGTTCTCCGAGCCTTTCTCAGGGTCATAGGCATGGAAGGGTGAAAACGTCTGTATGGAGAGATTGAGTTAAAGGGTTTATTTCTTAGCTCGTATTCCAGTTTTTTAAAATTGAAAATAAGTTTAACATCTTTTCAGGGATAATTCCTACACATGTTGTGCAAAATTTTCATAAGAGATTTTTAAAATTTTATTATTGTTCATTTGTAATATTACCACCTCTGGATTGTGTCTCTTTTCTCCTTGGGTCTTGAGTAATGACATTATCTTTGCAGACCCAGTGCCTAGGCCAGAATTGAATAAAGATTGCAGTTTAGTGCCACCTAACTACACAGTATTATATTTTTCCAACATGTTCTTGAAACACTGATTATTTTACACAAATCGAAACTTCATTTTTTGAGAACAAGTTCCATTTTTCAATATAATATTTTACTAGAGCATACTTTTATTACAGTGGAACCAAAATGTCATTGTTTCTAAATTTTAATAAATAGAAGACTTTCAACGATTGCTATCTCTAAAGCAAACAGCTATAAAAAACATTTTAATTAGATAAATCGTATACAGAACTGGAAAATGAGAAAAGAAAAATTACAGTTTTATCCTCCATTCAAGAACAAGTGAACATTCATGTATTTCCTTCTTTTCTAATCACAATTTCTTTCTGCATTGGTGATTTTTTTTTAAAAAACTCGTTTTAGAAATTCAAAATATGTTTGATTTGTAGCATTTTATGTAAAATTTTGAATTGTTAGTGCATGACACAGAAAAATAGGCTCATAATTTTCTAAAATTTATGGCTCAATTTAACCAAGCTAAACAATTTCTGAATAGGTTAAAGAAGTAAATTTTTAAACTTATTTTTAATACTGGGTAATTATGCATACCTAAGCTTGTGATGCTTTATTAGGAATGAACTCAAAAGGACATACACAGGCTTCACATCACCTCTTCCCTTCACATCCGTGGGTGTGACGTGCCTTCAGAACCATGTTCACGCTCATTGGAGGTCTAGCAAGGACCTGGGTAAAGGCAATATGTAAAGAAAAAGCAACTTTTCTTTTCTTACAGTTCTAAATGGCTCTAGCAGAAATAGGAAGAGATATTTGCCCTATGTTTAGTATTAAATGAAAGACACAGCATACATAAATGAACATATGTTAAAAAAAATTATACCTCAACACAGCATACCTCTCTCCATTGTAGGACATATTGGTGACCTTTATCTTTCATGTCATATAGTTCCCAAATTGCCTGTTATAAGTATGTTTTACTTTTATAATTGAAAAAAAGACCATATTTATCTCTCCTGTTCCAAGCTTTTTGTTCAAGAAAATTTCTACTTTCCATACATTGACTTTGGTATTTGTTAAGTTGTCCTTTGAAACGTATCCAGGTGTTCATTCTAATTGACTAAGAATTCTCTTTAGGTAGTGGATTGTTATTATATCAGTTGTATGTGTGTAGGCCACTGTTAACCCAGGAAGTATTTTTTCTAACTTGGCCATTATTTAAGTAATTGCTAAACACAATTTCTACCTTTTAATTCGTTTTGATTTTCTCTCTGAAGCGGTTTTCTTCATCCATTTTCCCTCTTTGAAAGAATCTGTGGTTCCATGATTCTGTTAAAATTATAGCCCCAAGTACATAGAATTTATCCTGTAAAAGCCCCATATGCATTTAACTGTCTCGCATTGTTACCTCTAATTTTGTTAAAAGGCATTTAGCTGATACGAAATTCTAATAGACAATGTAAAATTCCCTAAAATATTTTAATATAATAATGTAAATATTTTAATGGAATTTAATGTAATTATGTAAATAATTAATTTACATACAGTAGTAAGTGATTCTTGGGCGCTGCTGACCAAATGCACTCTCTTTTCCAGAACGCACTGCTGATGCTGACAATGCCCTGCACCCTTGAGGGCGCAGTTACTCTTTGCTATGCCTGGGCCCTGCATTTTCACCGAGCAAATGGACCTTCACTGCTGTGCACCTGGGATTTCCTTAGAGTTGTATTTATCTCAGGACTTTCATTTTGTAAACCTTACATATACTTTTTGTTGGGACTGACCAGATATTTCAGTGTTTATGTCATCATCCCTCTGACCCCTAGAGGACTGAGACGAAAGGGTAGTTTTGATTCACAGGCAACAAGCAAGGCCTGACTGGGCCCCAGAAAATTGCCCTCCTTTGTTCCCCAAACTCATCTTGACTGATATAAATGGTAGAAGATACAGAGTAACACAGGCATTTCACACCCCAGGAGCCATCCCAAAATGTGTTAAGCATTTTATGACAACTGTATAGGTGACTTAAAAACAATAGTGTTATGGTTAAAAGTTTATGCTGTTCATTTAGCATTTCAGAGCTGTGGAAATCTGGGACAGGAGAAAGACAAGCCATTAAAGGGAACTTACTAAGAATCTACTGGTCTCTATGAATAAGATCATGCCTTGTATTCACATAATGCTTTACATTTCCCAAAATATTTTCATATATACCATTTCATTTCCATTTTCCTTCTTACCTATTAAAATAAGAAGGGCTGATTTTATGTACAATAAACTAGAAATACCAGAGCAAGAGAGTTACTATCCTAAATAAGAGTGGGGACATTGCCTGTTTTGTTCAAATTGTATCCCCAATACCTAGAACAGCTGTTGGCACATAGTAAATTTCCCGTAGATATCTGATGAATGAGTGAATGATAGGAAAATTTAACCAAGACTAGCATCCCCACAACTCTACCCACCCAGGGATTCAGATTCCTGGTTCAGAATTTCTTTCTTTCTACCACTAAACTTATTTCTTAGAATTACAGAAAGAATATTTTGTGTTACGCAAACTTTCATTTAAAAAAAATGTTCACTTCTATATATATATGTGGACTCAGCCATGTGTAGACATGTGGTTATAAGCATTCCAAGTGCACATTTTATTAAAATCTGTTATTATCCACAGATTCAGAGATGTCAAAGCAGGTTTATAGAAACCAAAAGTGAAGTGAAGTGAAGACTTGATAGCTAAGAGACATAAAAAAAGTTATTACTCCCTATTTTCTTACCTACCCATTCCTGAAAATAAATCAATGATCAAATAAACCAAAAGTTTGTAGAATCTGAATTAACTACTTAAGTAGCTCATATTTACCTGATTATTGCCAACTTATACTCTAAAAAGCCATGAACAAGTATATATGATTAATAAAATCCGATGTTGCTGTTTAAGACTACAAAAATTCAACAACTAAAAACAGATTTACATCTTAATATTTGACTCAGAAGAAAAAGCGAATGATATATTTGAAATAAGTTAACGAGGAGATACTTTTCAAGTTGAAGTAACTAACCCTGTTCATTATTTGAATTGAACAGACCTCGTTATCAGTGTAATTCACTTAAAGTGCCTTAGGGCTAAGCCGTACTCAGCAGTAAGCTAACGCATGGGCTGTCTCCAAAGAAACGTTTTGGTGGTATCTGGAGACAATGATTAGCTCTTTTCAAAAATACAGCTCTAAAATATCCTATAATTGCCTATTGCATACAAGACAAAATAATTGACAAAAATATTTGAGAAAAATAAGATAATAAATGCTGCAATAAAAATGAATAAATGTGGAACATTTTTCTATATTTCAGAGCCAATTGCCATTAGAAATTATGAAAGTTCATTGTTCCTGAAATGAAGGGTGAGGACTTCATGGAATTCATTCTTTTACTCTTTCCCACTGGTGCTCTTATAGTAGTCCCTTCTTATTCATGGTTTTGCTTTCTGTGCTTCCAGTTACTAGGTGTCTACCGTCATTTGAAAATATTAAATGGAAAATTCCAGGAATAAGAAATTTATAAGTTTTAAACTATATGCTATTCTGAGTAGCACAATGAAATCTTGTGCTGTCTCACGCCATCCTGCCCTGGACGTGAATCCTCCCTTTGTCCAGTATCTCCGTGGTGTGTGCCTTCCTTCCCTGCCCATAAGTCACTTAGTGGCTGGCTGGGTTATCAGATTGTCAAGGTATCACAGTGCTTGTGTTCAAGAACACTTATTTTACTTAATAGTGTCACATTCACATAGCTTCAATTACTGTATATTGTAATTGTTCTATTTTATTATTAGTTATTGTTGCTCATCTCTTACTGTGACTAATTTATAAAGTAACTTTATTATAGGTATGTATAGGTAAAACATAGTATACAGAGGATGCCAAAAAATGTATACACATTTTAAGAAAGGAAAAAACTGTATTAAAATTACACTGATGGTAACCACTTTGAGTACCTCTTGTAATTGCAGAAGTCAAATGTGACTTGTATTCATCTTTTGTTATCAGTATATATTGAGTATTACAACTTTAATACTGTTTTTCCCTTTCTCAAAATGTGTATACATTTTTTTGTTGTTACTCTATTTCGGTTTGGTATTATCCTGTTTCATGCATCACCCTGGGGATTTTGGAATGTATCTCCTTCAGATAAAGAGGGACTACTGTTGATCTTTTAATCATCCTGAAAAGTATTAAAAGTGAAAGCTTTTTTTGTGACTTTTATAATACATTTTTATAAAACTCATAAAATATCCATTTTCTGTCTGAAATAAGAGGAAATGATGATGACAGTTTTTCTATGTTTTTGTGGTACTAAGAAATAGTTATATATACCAGGGGTGCCAAAAAAATGTGTACAAGTGGACACTTTGGTCAACGTTGCTCAAGCAGAAGTTCGCCATCATCAGAAGTGTCTCGACACTGATGGTAACCACTTTGAGCACCTCTTGTTATTGCAGAAGTCAAACGTGACTTGTATTCATCTTTTGTTATCAGTATATTTTGAGTACTACAATTTTAATAGTTTTTTTCCTTAAAATGTGTATACATTTTTTGACACCCTCTGCATGTATATATGTAAACTATGTAAAATTATATATAGAGAGAGAATCTTAGAATCAGAAATTCCAAAGCATCCTAGCTTGGTGGTGCTGGTGCAGGGTCTTTCATGCAGTTGCCGGTAAGGTGTTGACCAGGGCTGCAGTCATCTGTCATCTAAATGCTGACATCTGGAGCAGAAGGATCTGTTTTTAAGAAAGCTCTTCCAGATAGACTGCTGGCCAACAACCTTTTTTTGCAGGCTCTTGGCTGGAGGCCTTAGTTTCTTGACACCAGGGTTTCCCCCTAGAACTTCTCTGATATGACTTTTTACTTCTCTCAGAATGGATGATCTAAGATTTCTTTTTAACACCAACATGCCTTCTAAGGATTTTTTCTTCAATAATATAACCACCACAATTCAGGATTTTTTACTTCCATTCAAAGTCAGTCTTATGCTATGCTGAAATAAGGGGAAATGATGCTGACAGCTTTGCTATGTTTTCTAAATAAAATTGCTATTGTCTAGAGTATCCAAGTAAAATTTGAAATTCACTATTGGAAATTAAATAAAGGAAACTGAGTGCACCTCTCAACTTCTTCTCCTACTCAAAACCTAGTAAGTTAGAAATACTAAATTTATAAAGAATACATTTGTATGGTTTTAAAAAAGAAGACAATGTCTCATAAGTGAACCAGTAATTAGGAGGAAATTTGGAAGCTAAAAAGCAGATAGTATAACATTCAAAGAGCTAAATAAAAGATGGCCCAAAAGATAAGGAAGTTACAACAACAAGTCCTTGCTTGGGAGCTTACACAGAAGAGAGGACTTTGGGAACAAAGAATCTGAACAACCCAGGGAAACATGGATTACTATCTATACTAATCAAATTTTTCTTCTAATATTATGAAAAGACAACCAAATACGAGAAACAATAAATAATGGAAAGCCATTAGCAAGAAATATAAAACAAATGTGAAGAAACAGAATTTATTCTCTGAAGGAAAAAGATAATTCAGATAATTCTTTGAGGCTTTTATTTCCCTACCTATTCAGTTATATATTTTATTCACTATTATTAGTTTTATAGTGGGAAATCATTCTGAGTATCTTTTCCATTATCCTGCTAGAAATAAAAGTTTAAAGAATTTTGTAAATATAAATAAAATGTAACCCAGCCTCAAATTCACTATGAATTAATGACATCTATTGGACAAGGGGGCGGGGAAAGAAAATAAATTTTATATATATATGTATATATATATATATATATATATATATATATATATATATATATATATACTGGGAGTGCCAAAAAAATTATACACATTTTAAGAGATGTGAGCACTTTGGTCAACATTGCTCAAGCAGTAGTTCGCTGTAATCAGTAGTGTCTGGACACTGAAGGTAACCACTTTGAACACCTCTTGTAATTGTAGAAGTCAAATGTGACTTGTATTCATTTTTTGTTTTCAGTATATATTAATACAGTTTTGTCCTTTCTTAAAATGTGTATACATTTTTTGGCGCCCTCTGTGTGTGTGTGTGTGTGTGTGTGTGTGTGTGTGTGTGTGTGTGTGTGTATTTCAAATGGTATGCTTCAGGATACAGCCTATAGTTAAAACTGGAAGATAGTGTTATAAATAACTAAGTTCCAAGATCCAAATTAAAACAGAAGTTAAACCTACAGTAAAAGCCAGCAATCAGACTTCACACAGAACTCTTGTAAATTTATAAGGTATCTGGTTGCCTGACTTTGTAAACATAGCTTGAGGGGTAAGCCTTGTCTGCTTAGCTTATCTAGGTCGTCAAGCCTGCCATTGAAGAACTATCAGGAGTTCATAATTTTCTTACCACTATCATTATTAGTAAAAGAGTTCTGAGAAGTAATTCTTCAGTAAACTCAAGTTGGTTTTATCTTTAATTTCAGAAGTGGAAATGTGAGTTTCTGTTTAAAGAATGTCACATATGACAGTTTGTCTTATGTGACATTCTTTAAACACAGGCAGGTCTTACCTCCTCACCTTTGACCTTTGACCTCCTCATCTTTGACCACTAGAAGGAAATGGTCAATTTTAGCCAGCAATTGACTTGTGGAAGATTAATTTCCCACAGGAATATTTTGCCCTGAATTTTGCTCTGCAAATTTCTTCCCTATTCCCTATCCTGCATGCCTGCTTTTTCTTGTTTTCTTTACTGTTTTCTTTAAAAATGCGCTATTTCTTGCCACATGATAAACTGGATGAGTCTGGAAAATTATGGTTCTAAACCTATGAAGCCGTACAATTTCCATAATGGTGTCTGGTACATTAAATTGAGGAACCTGAAAAAATACTATTATTATGGCTCTGAAAAATATCAATTCTGCAAAAAATCTCACAAAAAATAATTCAGAGTGTGTAAATTCCAGGAAAGGAAGGGAAGAAGGAAGGAAGGAAGGAAGGATGAAGGGAAAGAGGAGTAAAAGAGGGAGCAAGAAGTTTAGTAGATTTTTTTCAGTCCCATAAAATGTAATAAAGAAGAGAACCAAAATTTTTAGCTCAAAAGAAAAATGATATAGTTTTGGAAATTATCATTTTATTTTTGGTTAGGTCTTTTTAAAATTTAACTTTTTAAAGCAGAAGCTATTTAGATCATTAGAAATAGCTCCTAATAATTTACGAAGGCAATGAGATCACTATTCAATACCTTTTGTCAACAAAAAACAGAAATGGGTGCTTAGAGTTGAAACCATGAAAATTTTATGCATTTATTTGGTGTGTATTTTTAAATCTACAACCTACTTCATCCTTTGTTTTTTTTCTTGCATAATGTGAGTTAATACTGTTAAGAAGACAAGTCTGAATTAAAGAAATATTGTATCTACATTGTGGGCCTTCTCACAGAGATCAAACCACATCAGAACATGCTATTTAATTCCGTGCATTATATTTTTAGGAGGAACTTGGCACACTAAGGAATATCCAGACACCTCTCAATATAATGTGAGGGATTTATAAATTATCATATATGAAAAACAGGTGAGAGAATTGGGGTTGCTCAGCCTAACAGAGAAAGGATGTAAACTGTCTTTAAATATTTAAAGTCTTGTGTTTTTTATTTATTTATTTATTTATTTATTTATTTTAACCTTTGTGGGTATAGTGATAGTATGTGAAATATATTTGTGTGGAAAGTAGACTGGAATTCATATGAGTAACTCCAGAGGGCAAAATGGGGAACAAAAGAAAGTTATGTAGATTTGAATTCAAGATAAAAGAGCTTGTTTAATTTAAGAAATGAAATAACGTCACAATGGAGATCCTTTGTACAAGACTGAGTCCCCATCATTTGAATCAAAGGCAATAATCATCTCTTAGATATGCTGTAGAAAGGGTTTTCTTAGTCTGAAAAGGAATTTGGGTAAAATCAGTCCACAGGATCTTTAAAACCCACAAGTCATTGAGGTCAGTCCAGTGCACCTTAGAAAAGATTTAGTGGCTATAGAGAACATACAGCGAAGGACTGCTTGAATGACCAAAGACAAGAATGAGCTTCTTGGACCGGCCAAGTGCTCAGTTGGTTAAGCGTGTGAGCTCTGAGCAACAGGATTGCCGGTTCGATTCCCACATGGGCCAGTGAGCTGTGCCTGAGCTGAGCCACTTCTGTGCTGCCAACAGATGGCAGGATGGCTCAGCTGGTGAGAGCACGTGTTCCTAACAACAAGGTAGCAACCATGTGGGTTTGACTCCCACATGGGATGGTGGGCTACATCCACCTGTAACTAAGGTTGAATACAGCACCTTGAGCTGTGCCGATGAGAGCTGCTGATGAGTGACCAGATAGCAACTGGAGCTAGCTGTGCCTTCCACAACTAAGATTGAAGGACAACAACTTGGCTGTTCCCCTTCCCCAATTCTCCAACATTGTTCCCCTTTCCCAAATCCTCCAATAAAATCTTAAAAAAAAAACCAAAAGGCAGGCTTCTTATGAAAATAGCTATTAGGACTCTTATCTGTAAAGTTAGATATAATTTGAAGTCAAAAAATAGAAAGTTTATTAATGCTAATCTTAAAACAGATTTTTGTAATACATGCTACCCTTTAATCCACATTTTAAATAAACTGAGGCAACATCTAATTTTAGAAATAAAACCAAAAGAGAAATGACAGTCATAATATTGTTGATGTAGCTTTGGAATAGCAGGGTGAGAAGTACCCCTAGCAAGCCTCCATGCTATCTCCATTCTAATTGACCACCCACACTTGTGGCAGATTAATCTTCCTAAAACCTTCAGCTAAAACCCTATTGGTTTCACTTTCCTATTCAGAATCTCTATGTCTTCTAAACCAACAAAGTCCAAATTTAAAGTCATCCATGATCTGATATCAACTATCTACTGAGACCCATTTTCAACTCTTCAGGTACCAGCCAGCTGCCCTGTATTTTCCAAATTTCATGCCTTGGCTTTAGATGTTCCCATATATTGGCATAGCATTCCTTCCCATTTACATATGTCTAACTCCTACTACTCTTTGAGACGTAGTTCAAATGACAGCATCATCACAAAGTCTCTCCTGATCCTCTAGACTGAAATAATCTTGCTTTCTGAATTCCAAAAGCATTTTACAGCCTTTAATTATCACTTTAATTCTTTACACTCAAGTTATGTAAGTACATGTCCCGTTTCACCCATGCCCTAAATTCCTACACTCAAGGCCCATCTCTTATGATTCCCCATAGGACCTTGTATGTAGTAGGTGCTTTGTAAATGCCTGTTAAATGAATGACTCAATAAGTGAATGTTTTCCCATACCCAATAATTACAAGAAATTAATGTCATTCAGTCTCAAGGACAATCCAGCCTGCTACACTATTCATGCAAGGTCAACACCAAGGATCTTAGCAACGAAAGACACCCACCAGCCCCTGAGAGGATTACAGAGCTACCCAATCCACCAGGCAGATTGTATTTCATCCATTGCTTTTGCTCATCTCTCATCTTTATATTTTATTTGTACTTCCCAGGAAGTTGGGCATAGCCACACAAATAGAATATTAAATCTTCAAGCAAATTTTTTTCTTCAAATTTCTTGATGGGTCACTGAAAATGCTTTTTAGCTTTCAGCACACACTCTCACCACCACCATTATTCACAACAACACTTCTTAATTGTCCATTTTTATTTTATTCTAGGTTCAGTTTCTTTTTTCCCATCATTGATGTATTTAATTACTGTATGTCCCAACAGTATTTTTACTCTATTTTGGTAGCTTTTATTTTT
Source organism: Hipposideros armiger (assembly GCF_001890085.2). NCBI lineage: Eukaryota > Metazoa > Chordata > Mammalia > Chiroptera > Hipposideridae > Hipposideros > Hipposideros armiger. The sequence goes on along the minus strand of NW_017731775.1, from coordinate 549,383 downwards.
CCCTCAACTTATCACAATTCCCTCTATTTAAAATCTGATCTTTTAAGGAAACATTTTTGGATGTTCTTGATGATTCTTCTCCATATATCTTTGTCAGTAAATCCACCAGGCTTAAAATTCATAAAATGAACATAATTTTATGAACAGTAGAGTCACAGAATAAATTTTAGTGATGATATTAATGATGGTGTGCTCTTATAGGAATGTCATTACATCTTTTGTTTCTTACCTTCTTTAATTTATTTTCACATGAATAAGATACACCATGTCTGTGACAAGATAGCATATTGCCACTTTTCAACAATTTAAGATAAACAAAAATATTTTTCAAACCAATTTATATTTCTGATTTGCAAATTAAATTTTATAACAGTATAACTTAAGTTTTGTTAAGATCAATCCATCTCTTTACTCAATGTCTATTTTCAAAGTCATCCTTAGAGTAGAATGAATTTAGTTCCAATCACTATAAACTGTTTCCAAAAGAGAACTGAAAACCTGAGGGTGACACTCATATAGCTGGCATTTTAATTCAAGGTCAGATGGGTCTGAAGACACAATTGGGCATGTCTATGTGGGCTGTCCAGATGGGTATTTGCACATGGGATTCTATGAGGAAACTCACAGTGAAGGAAGAAGTCAGGTTCAATGAGCCTATGTGTATTAAAATGTTTCTAGCAACTGGAGGGGAGAGAGAACTTCTGAATTTGTATGGTGTCTGTCACTTGGCTTTGTCTCCCAATCCCCAGAGGACTAGATCCTATGGAAAACAAGCAAGTAAAAATGAAAGGAACAGTTTCAGTGACATCTCTATAGCAGCACCTTCTCCATCTGTGTGAGGATACTGTGAAATGACAGCTTCCAAGCATCCGAGGCCCTGCATTTGGCAATATTTGTGACCCAACAGAAGACCTGTGGGGTCCTACGGAGCAGCATTAGCATCAGAGAAGTGGACATTTTGTAAACATATGTGCAAAACATCTGCGACTTCCAAGAAACATAAAGGGGTTATTTTGCATCAATTTGAGGTCATTTTGATAGATGAGGGGAAAAACAATGAAATTAAGTTATTGGTCTTTGTGGAACCCCACCTGTGCCCACTGACTGATGAAAATATGTTTCACATAATCTACCCAACATACTAAAGCGACGACAACAAAAAATAACACATACACCCGCATCCCTAAGACTTTGTATTACACTTTCATGATTTTCACAGCTCTGTTGCATTGGTAAACATAGAAGAATGTCTTTCTTGTACAAGTGCAGCTGAGTATAAATAATTCAACACTAAAGCCTACTGTAGTTCTAACAGTGTTTTTATTGTGTATTCAATATCAGCACTAAATTCAGTAGCAGATGGTGAAGTTTACAGCTTTACTTTCTTATAAGCACTGTCCTAAGTAAAGGCAAAGAACCATCGCTGAGAGTTGGAAGCAATATTCACTGACTTGTTATTTGGAGTAGTGGAGGCCCTGAGGTACAGGTGTACAAATCAGGGACTAGGGAATGGTGTCTCTGGTTTTTGCTTTATTATTATTGAGCAAGAGTCATATTCTCATTCTAGCTTTCCACAATGGTTCTCTCTGGGCCTGCTGTAAAGGGCCAGTTGGTGCTAATAATTTAGAAAAGGTAGAAACATTTCTGAGAATTGAAGTAGGTTTTGCACCTGGTATAATAGCCAAGATCCACTGTCTCATCTGTCATCAATGTGTGTGATTCAGACAGGATCGGCCAAGCAGTTAGAGATACAAAGATTACCAAGGAGAACAAAAGGTTGCCTGTAATCTAGAATAGTGCAGGTCAAACTGTAATGTGCAAAGAAATCAGCTGGAAGGGTCTTGTTTAAATGCAAATTCTGACATAGTAAAAATTTGCATTTCTAACAAGTTCTCAGTTGATGCTAATTCTAGTTTAAGACAATTGACTATGATGAGTCTGTGGTCTCAGATAAGAGTGCTACCTTGCATGCCAAATCAAGGGGCTTAGGAATTATTATGTGGCAATACAAAACTACAAAAAAGTTTTACATTGAAAAATAACATGACCAATTTAATATTTGGGGAAGGTGAGGTAAATAAAGGTGAGTTTGCACCAAATAAAGAATGATGATTGATACAATAGAAATTTTAAAAAGATTCTAAAATGTTTTCTCTGTTCTACAAAGAGATTGCAACTTTATAAATGACAAAAGACATTGAGCATTCATATTTTATTGTAAGTCAAATGTACCACCAGTCTATGGGCTCAGATAACACCAGATAAATTTCATGCTCAGATTTCATGGGCTGCCACCCTTACCTACATACTTCTGCGATTGCATGGGTTGCCTTCCATTTTCATTATTTCCAAGGGTGTCCCACATGTCACAGATATTTAAGACTTGTTCCTTTGTGTATTTGGTTCTGGTTTCCTTATTGATTTGAGGCTAATGCCTCATTACTACCAGTGCCCTCTGTGGCTTCCTCTGTTCTTCACAAGGGTAGCTCCTGGTAGTTTCAGAGCTGCAGGACGATGCATGCAAAGGTTAGGACACGATATTGAAAGGAACCTTTATTCCTCACTTCTCAAGTTTTTGTTCATGAGGAAGAACATCCATTAATGTAACACTCTGTCCTCTCCTCATTTCTCCCTCCATCCCAACTTACTCCAGGGAAGAAATATAAAAGAAAAAAGTGTAGTCTAGCTTCTTTCTTTTCCCTTTCCCTAGAATAGTGATTCTCAAAGTGTGGATTTTGAACCAGCACATCAGTACAACTTGGAACTTGTTAAAAAGGCAAATTACTCAGCCTACACCAGACCTACAGAATCAGAAACTTGGGGGGTGGGGGTGGGGTTGGGAGGTGGGGAGTGAGGTCCCGTGATTTAAACTTCCCCTCTGGGTGGACTCGGGGGCAGTGGTTCTCAATCATTAGAGTGCATCAGAATAACTCCCACAGCTTCTAATTATGGAACAAGAACTGTCTTCAGGAAACATGCATTTCCAGTACTCCTCAAGGTAAGCTTTTACTTTCCTTAGGCTTAAAGTTATATAAAACTGATGTCTATTTACTCTTTCTATAGCAAACATGTGTATCAGAAAAATTGAATTTTAAGCCAAAATAATGCCACATATAAACACCCACTCAGAAGCCTAGCAAAACACACTTCGTGAAGAAAATTATATAGCTGCTGGGGAGTAAGGTCACTCTTTCTGATCTAGCTGTGATTTGTAACCAGGGAGGAATGGGTTGCTTATTTTGAAAAATAACAGAGAACTTTGTGCTTGTTTACGGGAAGGAATTTTTATGGGTAACATTAAACTTAAATGCACGGCCTTGAAGAGCCTCTGATTTCTGAATTTATTCTGCTCTTCAATCAGCTGTGATTCTTTATTTGTTGTAGAAGAAACTATAAACCAAACAGAGTCTACTGGGGAGATGATGAGAAAAAAGCCCTGATAAAAATACAAGTATATCTGTGGGGGCCACACTAGTGTAACATGCGTGTAGCTCATAGAACGTGAACCTTGGCATGTTCACAATGAATGCACCTCCAAAAGTATTTGATTCATTTATTCATTTTTTTAAATTAAATAACTCCAGAGACTTTTTTTGAGTACCTGCTATGGGCAAAGCTCTCAGGTTATAAATAGGATTATTTATAAGAAATTTGGCTATATATGTAAAAACATTTTGTCAATCATTCTATTAGCAATAACGTGTGTGTGATTGACAAAATGCATTTACATGTACTATCTCATTCAGTTTTCCCAAGACCATACGATAATAGGGGTCTGTCTGCTTTTTATGGACGGAGACACTTAATGAGGCTCAGGCATATCACAGCCCTTGCTCCACCTTTTAATTCCCTTCTCTCTCACTTCCCAAAATAACTTCTTATCCCATATGATCAACTAATTTGCTCTTAAGTATAAGTTCTTTTTAGATGATAGATAGGCATTATTCATGTAAGTTTATTAAGGAAACTGTGTGGGTTGAATGGTGACTCCACCAAAAATTTCACAGGTCCCCCCAGAACCTGGGAATGTGAGCTTATTTGGAAGAATGGGCTTTGCAGATGTAATTAAGGATTTCAAAATGAGATCACCCTGAATTATCCCTGTGGGCCCTAAATCCAATGACAAGTGTCTCTATAAGAAGAGGAAAAGACAGAAGAAGAGAGAACACAGAGAGAAGGCCATATGAAGATGGAAGCAGAGATTGGAATGATGCTGTCACAAACCAAGGAACACCAGAGTCATCAGAAGCTGGGAGAGGAAAGGAAGACTTCTCCCCTGGAGACCAGAGGGAGAGTGGTCCTGTGACACCTTCGTTTCAGATTTCTGGCCTTCAGAGTTTCGAGAAAATAAATTTCTGTTGCTTTAAGCCTCCGAGTTTGTGGTAATGTGTTGTCAGCACTAGAAAACTATTGTAGCAATTTGTTTCTTTCTTTTTTTTATTTTTTATTGGTGAATTGGGGGGATGGGAACAGTGCTGGGGAATTGGGGGAAGGGGGACAGACAAGTTGCTGTCATTTTGTTCTTCAGTCTAGTTGTGGAGGATGTTGTTTCACTGGCCCAAGTTGGCAACATCATTGCGCTCTTCCCGGGT
>NW_017731775.1:537589-541221 GCF_001890085.2 Hipposideros armiger | reverse complement strand
TATACAAATGCAACTGATTTCTGAATATTAATTTTGTATCTGGCTACCTTACTGAATTCGTCTATCAGTTCCAATAGTTTTTTGATGGAGTCATTGGGGTTCCCTGTATATAGTATTATGTCATCTGCATATAATGAGAATTATACTTCCGCTTACCGATCTGGATGCCTTTTATTTCTTTTTCTTGTCTGATTGCTGTGGCTAGAACTTCCAGAACTATGTTAAATAAAAGTGCAGAAAGTGGACAGCCTTGTCTTGTTCCTGAACTTAAGGGGAAATGGTTTTAGCTTTTCCTCATTGAGTATGATGTTAGCTGTGGGTTTATCATATATGGCCTTTATTATGTTGAGATATGCTCTGAGGGTGGAATCTTGACAACTCATTTAGGTAAAATTTTACTTGAAATAAAATTGGAAACAGGATTCTCCATTTGGTGTTTTCAAAGAGTACATGTAACTGGTGGAATTTCCTCAGGACTTTAAATGAATGTTTATTTATGAGGTGTAAATATTTACTTTTGACAGTAATCTCACATAATTTTTTCTTGCACTTTTAGGAAAGTCAGAAGTTTCTAGGATCTGGTTAAAGAAAAAAAATTGAAAAAAAGTTTTGCTCTTTTCATCTCTGCCTGAAACTTCTTAATCAGAGCCACTTGACTAGCCATAAATTCTGAGCATCTTTGCTCATAAAGATTGTCAAGATGGTGGTGTTACACCCAAGATGATAATGAATCATGATTTTTTTCCTGACATCCAGAGTTGATGAGAGTTTTCTCAGTCAGCTCTCTGTTGAAGTGTCCTCTGACATACTTGATAACTTCTATGGTTATACTAGTGACACTAGCTATAGAAGTTGTACTAGTTATTTCTGTGGGTGAGGCAGAGCCTTCTTGCCAGATGTCAAGGTGGTGGAGTTTAGAAAGCTAGTTATTTATAAGTCAGGGGCAGAAATCAATTCTAGGGCTTATGATATGAAATCTAAACAAAATTTCTCTTTGAATGTGAATTAATTATCACTAACATTGAAGTTGTGATGTAGAAAGACCATGAATAACAACTAAATTCTATACTATTTTGTACTTCAATGAGACTGTCTGTTGAGTCTTAATTGGTATTCAATTCAATTCAGTGTAATAAGCATTAAAATTATTATGTTTTCAGGCACAGTCTAGTAAGATAGATATTTTCAAAAACTAAAGCAACCAAACTATAGGATGCAGGTGGTGGGCAAGATTAATCCCAACTAGGTGGCTCAAGAAACGCTTTATGAAGGAAGCGATACTTGAGTTGTAGCACAGAGGAGTGATTAGGATTTTGGTAGGAAAAACTGAACAAACAAGGCCCTCCATAGTTAACAGTTTACAATGAAACCAGAGAAAGAGGTAACATTTCCAGACATGGAGAAATATTTTTATTCCTTTGTAATTTAAGGAAGCATAAACTGTATACAGCCCTGAGCCAAGGCCCCAGGGAAGCCCAAGCACTGTGCTCAAGTTCCCACAGTCCACAGAGCTGAGCATTGTTTTTTAACTGTTTTATGAAATATGTCTCTGGCTAAGGTATTCTGTTGGCTCTTTACCTTTTAGACTATTGCAATTGTAGAATTTCTCTATACTGATGGATTATTTGGTTCAACTCTCAAACGACTTGTCACAGACAGTGGGTCTGAGGTGGATCAAAATATCAGAGCTGGCTGCAAGAAAAAGACTTTTCCGAATTTAGAACATCATTTCAGAAGATAGTTAAAATTGACACTCTAAAATGTCTGCATATGACTTTACTCATATGTAGGATATAAAACTGAAAGCAACAAATGAGCAAGACAAACAAACGAACAAAAACTCATAAACACAGACAACAGTTTAGTGGTTACCAGAGGGGAAGGGAGGAGGGGATGGTAGAAGATGGTAAAATGTTTCAAATACCGTATTTGCCGGCGTATAAGACGATTTTTTGGCCCTGAAAAATATGCCTCCAAGTGGGGGGCCGTCTTATACACCAGGTACACTTCAGATAGACTGCCCATAGTGCTTGCCCCGTGCCATAGTGGCCTCCCGATGCCCGCCCACTTCATTCCACATNGTTGTTCAGCATCTTAGCTGTAGAGGGCAGTGTCACTGGGCCTTATGTGTGGGATCCGAACCGGGGCCCTCTGGCATCCCAAGCCAGCTCTTAACCATCACGCCACTCGGCCGGCCCAGCAATTTGTTTCTTAAATTCCTCTCCTAGACAACTCTAAACCGTGCTTTATCATGATAAATGTGTATTTGTCATCTTTCATTAATCTGGTGACAAGAACTCTTTTTTCAATTGGAACCTATCCTTGCCAGTGAGGCGTCTTTGAAGAAGAGATTGAAATAATGGAGGAAATTTAGGGATTCTTAATGGACATGCAGTTATTCCCAGAAGGTGAAAAAGAAAAGAGAAAAACTTCTATTTAACTGTTTGAAATTACATTTGTAATTTATTTTATTTTATAATTAACTTTTAAGGTGATTATATATTTAACTTAATTATACCAATTTCTTATAGAAAGAAAAGGTATGAAACCTTTAGTATGAGTTAAGTGCTTCAGTATAAATTTTTTCCCATGCTGTGGTAACAGTTCCTGGAAGCCTTAAGCTCAGTGCCATTACCCTGCTCCCAGCAACAGTCCCCTTTGCTGCAGCTATGAGACTGATCCCATGCCTACTTTCAAGGACTTTAATCATGTATTTTCTTTCAGGCAAGGTTAGCTGAGAAATATAGCTCTGTTCAAAGCCTCACCCATGGATTTTCATAATTGTCTTCTATTTACTATAAAATGAAAGAGAAACTAAATCAAGTGATTTTTTCTAAATATCTTAAGCACAGTGTACTACATTATATAACTACAAATTTATCATAATAAGTAGATGCAGGCTGATATTTTAATTGCATTTTTAGCCAGCCAACTTTGGAAGTATGTATTATAGATTTAGAACATAAAAGCCAATTTACAATTCACCACAGCCCTTGCCTCATGCACTAATACATGCGGGTGACTGGACTTCTGAGATCAATTTGCTAAGGACACAAAAAGCTATAATGATCAGATAAGCTTGCTCCCTAGAGCTAAATAAAACTGTACATGAATTATACAAGATAGGATTTAGTATTGCTTTTATTAAAAAGTTTTAAGAAATGGAAAAAAAGAGTAAGTGGGCATCACACCCAGATATTTGTAAATAAAATGGCATGTGGTCTGAGTCTGAGGGCGGATTCTTTTTTTTTTTAAATTTTTTATTATTATTAGTTTCAGGTGTGCAGAACAATGCAATAGTTATCCTTTTCACCCCTCACAAAGTAACAACCCCCCTCCCCCATCCACTGCCCTCCCACCCCCTATATCATACTTATCTATTACAATTCCATTGACTCCATTCCCACACTCTACTCCACGTCCCGTGACTACATGTATATATAATTATAGTTGACATACAGTATTATTCAATATCAGCTTCAGAAATACAGTGCGGTGGTCAGGCCTCTACACCGACTATGAAGTGGTCTCCCTTACAAGACATTAGTCCATCTGGCCCCCTAAAAAATATTTACAACATTATTGATTATATTCCCCAGACTGTCTTTTCTATCCCTGAGGCCATATTGTAG
>NW_017731775.1:456410-533913 GCF_001890085.2 Hipposideros armiger | reverse complement strand
CCAGGTACACTTCAGATAGACTGCCCATAGTGCTTGCCCCGTGCCATAGTGGCCTCCCGATGCCCGCCCACTTCATTCCACATACCGGTTCAGGCATCAGCAGCGCTGCTGGGTGTATGCTCGGCTGTTATGCGATTTTGCTGTTATGCGATTTTACCACACTTGCAAAATCACACACAGCTGACCATATAACAAACTCTGTATTTTGAGTGGAAATGTTAGGGGGTCGTCTTATACGCCGAGTCGTCTTATACGCCGGCAAATACGGTATATGGTGATGGAAGGGAACTGACTCTGGGTGGTGAACACACATTTGGATGATGTGTTATAGAATTCTACACTTGAAACCTACATAATTTTACTAACCAATGTCACCCCAATAAATTTATTTAAAAAATAAAATGTCAGTTTTATTTATTGTGATAAAGTTGAGGTCATTTTTATACTTTTAGAAATGAGCAAATTCTTTGAAAAGCCATCTCATTTTATTTTTTTTCTATTTACCAGGATGTCACAAAGAATTTTAAAATTGTCATTTTAAATTTATCTAAATAGGAAAATGCATGTCTATTGAACTCTATAATGAGATGATTTTATTTCTCTTCTTGGATGCATTTGTGAGGAGGCATTAACTTCAAAGTCAATTTGGTCTCATAAAAGGAACATGAAGGCAGGAAACAGATGTGTGCTATTGTTCTTATTGTGTGACTTTGGGCAAAAATAACACCTTCTTGTGCCTCAGGTTTTTATGATTTTTTTTCTATAAAAGAAAAGATATTAAGTAATATGTATCCCTAGTTATCTCACATGGGTGAAGTGGGAATAAAAAGAGATATGTAGATAAAACAAGTCAGATAAAAATATTTTGATTATTGCAGCAACTCTTTAGTAAATTCTTGTTGCTCCTGCAAAGGGCTCAGAAGGTTGTGTAGGGAAGCCTCATAGTAAATAACATGGTTTTATCTTGAGCCTTAGCTTTTGTGTTTTATGCAATATAGGTTTGTGATAAATCAACGGATGATAACTTTGAACAGCCCCTTATATCACTCTAGCCAGAAATCAGGTTGCCTACAAATTTTAATGGTGAAAATTTACTCAAGGCATTAGGTCAGAAATCAAATATAATACTCCAAATTAAAAAATACTCCAAATTAAAAAAAAAAGAACTGTAATTTAACCAATTAGTTATACATTTTCTTACAGACTTATTTGCGTTTTTGCTATTTGAGAAGATTGATGTGCCATAATTCTTATTTATATCCTATGTTCCTTTGGCATGTCAGAAAAATAAATAGATTTTATTGTATTTAAGGTGTTCTCCTTCTAAAATATGATTGACTATTTCTTTATTCCTTTTTACAGTCTTTATTTTTTTCATCTTTTGGAGTCTTTATTTTTTTTTACCTTTTGGATTCTTACATCTGAACTATCTGTACTCTTCAAAAATACTCTTAGTGCTTCATAACTGTCATCTTATGTGTCATTGAGGTACACACATGAGACATGTTGATAGTATATATTACCTGCTGTTGGTAGTGGAAATGAGGCTACATAGAGGTTGCATTAAGGAACATCATGGAAAAAACTTCACAAAAACTCCAAGGCATTTTTACCTACCCAAAGGTGTGTTCACACCTCCACCTCAGCAGACATTGCAAAGTCTAATTAAGTGACCTTATAAAGCTAGGATTTTTAAAAAGATTTTGTATTAATTAACACTGCATGGTATTTATGTTTTATGGGAGAACTATGGTACACCTCTATGAAATGAAAGTAAAAGCATCAATACAGTATGAAATATTTTTTAAAAATTTCAATATATAAATAGTGCTTGATTTTAAATCAGATTGTACCATATATGTAAATAGAGTCAATTATTTGGTTGTCATATATTATATGTCTTGCAGATTCAATTCGATATGTTGATCCAAAGACAGAGAGCTTCTCAATTTACAGGTAGCTCAGATTAGAAATTGTCAGAGACACAGAGGACATACAGATGGCCAACAGGCATATGAAAAAATGGTCAACCTCAGTAATCATTAGAGAAATGCAAATAAAAACCACAATGAGATACCACTGCACTCTGGTCAGAATGGCTATCATCAATAAATCAACAAACAAGTGCTGGCGAGGCTGTGGAGGAAAGGGAACCCTGGTGCACTGTTTGTGGGACTGCAGATTGGTGCAGTCATTATGGAAATCAGTATGGAGGTATCTCAAAAAACTAGAAATGGAACTACCTTATGACCCAGCAACTCCACTCTTGGGTATCTATCCAGAGAAACCCAAGACACTAATTTGAAAAAATATATGCACCCCTATGTTTATTGCAGCGCTGTTCACAATAGCCAAGACTTGGAAACAACAGAAATGCCCATCGGTAGATGACTAGATTAAGAAACTGGTACATTTATACAATGGAGTATTACTTGGCTATAAAGAAGAATGAAATCATACCATTTGCGATGATATGGATGGACCTAGAGACTATTATGCTAAGTGAAGTAAGTCAGTCGGAGAAAGACATATACCATATGATTTCACTTATATGTGGAATCTAAAAAACTGAATGAACAAGCAAAGTAAACAGAAGTGGTCTCAGAGATATAGAGGAACAACTGATGGCTGCTAGTTGGGAGGGTGGTGGGGATGAGGGAGAAGGGGATGAATTAGACAGCATAAATAGTTAACTACAATATTGCCACAGGGATATGAAAGACAGTTCGAGGAATATAATTAATAATGTTGTAAATATTTTGTAGTGTCAGATGGTCACATGTCTTGCTAGGGAGACCGCATCATGGATGGGGTAGAAGCTTGATCACTGCACTGTACACCTGAAGCTGATGTTGTATAATATTGTGTGTCAACTATAAGTGAATATATAGATAGATAGATACATAGATAGATAGATAGATAGATAGATATAGATATAGATATAGTCATGGGGCGTGGAGTACAGTGTGGGAGTGGAGTCAAGGGAATTGTAATAGATATGTATGATATTGGGGGGTAAGTGGGGTGGCAGATTGGGGGAGGGGGTTGTCACTTTGAGGGGTAAAATGTATAACTATTGCACTGTGTTGTACAGCTGAAACTAATTCTAAAAATGTGTATTACACAATAAAAAATAATAATAATAAAAAAAAGAAATTGTCAGAGACACAGCTAAGTAGGGCAAATCAGGGCCTTATTTTGCAATAACACAGTCTGTTTACTCCATAGATTTAGACTTCAGGTATCTGATGAATTAAGAGATTTTTTTTTATTTCCAAAAATATGTTGATTAACCTTGCTCATTTTTCTTTTCTGTTAATTTACTATTCAAATTCACACAAACTGGTCTACATGTTGCCATACAACTCCATGGTGCAGGTACTCATGCCTGTTTAATACTACTTCTCTTTGCAGCAAAACTGTTTAACCTGTGACCCATAGACCCCAAGTGGACCAAGGATGGTCTTCAGCAGTTGTATGAACTCCCTGGAATTGTGTGTTGCATTTTGTGCGTAGCGCATACGTGCATCCTTGTGAAGAGAGTAACTTATGAAATGATCCATGTTCCTCAAAATAAAGATCCCCTTGCCTATCGGCACCTCTCAGTTCAACACTTGAGAACACACGGATCTCAGGATTTTGAGACCTGATCCCTGCAATATTCACAGAACAGATTTCCATGAGAAAAATAAATCAGAACGCTGGACTAAATCAAACAAAAGTTAGTTTAAATGCCAGATTATTTCAGGTGTCAGATATAATTGCAGAAAAACCTATACTGAAGTTCTCATTTGACTTAAGGTCCTTGAAGTGAGTGGCTCTAATTCCATCACTGATCACACCGTTACTTGCATAATGCCCAACAGACAATAGAAGTGGGTGGAGCAAAAGGGGAATAAGAATTTTGGGGAGCAGTATCACGGACACCTTAGATAAATTAAGGCCACCTGTCCTGCCTCCTGTTATGCTACACATTGTGAGTGGTAGGCGGACAGCTGTTCTTCACAAGGTGGGAGGTGCTCTGTGTCTCTCTCAGCTGCTGGAAGTGTCTGGGCATGAGGGCTACATGGAATCATTCCTAACAAGTTCTTCAGTGACTCTGAAAAGGAGCCCACATATCAAAAACCCGCAGAGAGTTAAGAGAATTCACTTTTTATTAAAAATATGGGAAGTGAGAACAGCAGCCCTGGCTCTGAAACCCAGAATGATTGAATTTAGTGTATGTGTGGAATACCACTACAATTTTTCATCATGAAGATATGACAAGTTTTTTTTCTTTTCTTTTTTTCTAATATTGCTATTTAATTCTTACAACCCCCCTATCTGGTAGATGCGGTTGTATAAATGTGCAGCAAACGTGGATCAGAAGGTTAGTGAACTTGTATCACTTGTACAAGGTCAAGATTGGAACCACAGCAGCCTGACCAAGGAGCTGCACCTGACAGTTACGACACTGCCTCCAGGGTGAATGACTTTGGTGGTAGTTCTGTTACAGAGCATTGTGGGGCTTTCCAACCTTGTCTGCCAACTGAGGCTTTGGGCTCTGACTTGGATGCAGAGGCAATGCTGTGATATGAGCTTCTGAAGGAAAGTTTAATGGGGAAAAAAAAAGGAGATTTGCCACTAAATTTATACTCTTCAGTAAGATTTGTGACCAATGTTTGGTTTTGTTGTCTGGAAACTGATGAGACTATCTAGGAGCTCTTCCAGTTCTTACTTTCTATGTTCACTGGTGATCAGAGTATGATGAGAGAGGAATACCTCCCCCGCACTGTCCTACGCCCCTTCCCTCCCTTCTTCCCCACTGGATTATCTGGGGCTGTTTTCTGAAGATCTATTTCTTAAATTAACATTTTTATTTTAGTCCCTACTATGTACATGGCACCACATTATATTAAATTCTATGGTCCCATGTCACCAAATAGTTGATTGCCTGTCCTTGTGGAAACTTTGTGTCCTCAGGAAATAACAGACGTTTACACAGTAGGGAAAGGATTCCTAGCTCTTCTTCACCTTTGTGCCTGAAAAGGACTGTTCTTTTGAATGAAGGAGAAACCTTTCCTCCACTGTGAAACTGGATTATTTCACCACAATTATGAAATGGATCACTTTAAGGTCTTATAACTGGTTTTACTGGCCAGGTAAAATAGGGTTAATAATAGTTGAAATAAGTGAGTACTGTAAGTCAGATACAGGGTTTAGATTTTTATGTTATATTTCATTCAATTTGCACAATTATGCCATGGGTTATGTACCATTATCTTCCCTCTTTATAGATAAGAGTGCTGAATTAGCTTGCTAGGGCTGCTGTTACAAAGTACCACAACCTGGGTGGCTTAAACAATAGAAATTTCTTTTCTCACAGTCCTGGAGTCTAAAAGTCTGATGTCAAAGTGTTGTCAGGGTTGGTTCCTTCTTAGGGCTGTGAGGGAAGGACCTGCTTCAGGCCTCTCTCCTTGGCTTGTAGATGGCCGCCTTCTCCCTGTGTCTTCACATGGTCTTCCATTTGTGTGTGTATCTGTATCCTAATCTTCACTTCCTATAAGGCCATCAGTCATATTGGATTAGGGCCCACTCTAATGACCTTATTTTAATTCAACACCTGTATAAAACTCTATCAACAAATTTGAGTACCTTTTGGTATACTGGGGGTTAGAGCTTCAATATTTGAACTTCTTCTTTTTTTGTGGAGGAACACAATTCAGCCTATAACAGGCACTGAAGGCCAGAGAGGTTTAATAACCTCTCTAAAATGAAACAGCTAGGATGAAGTAAAAATTATATTGGCCACACTGCGTATGACTTTATTTCCTCAATACTGTCCTCTTGTTTGATTGGTAGAGAATTTACAGAGAGAAGCACAAGAGAACCTGAGAAGTAGACTTTATATTTTCATAGAGTTTAATAGTTATGGAGTACCAATGGGAGAGTAGACTGAATGAGGATTGGTACAAAGTGACCAATTTTGGAGGCTGCACATGACCACTAAATGTTGGTCAAATTCATAAGGTTCCAATCCATCAAGAAACACCTGATACCCAGGCAACATGTGCAGGCTTATCCAAGCTTGAATAAGCTTTCTGGTTCACTTATTGCTCAGGCATTTACTGTACACTACTCTGCTATGTCAGGTGGCAGGGGCACAAGTCTGTATGAGATGAGGCCGAGGCCCCTGCCCTCATGGTCTTGTGTTCTAGTGGGGCAGACAGTCGATACACACATTATACACAGAATAATGCCATGTCAGAGGGGCACATTTCTATAAAGAGAAAATAAAGCAGAATAAGGGCATAGAAAGTGATGAGAAATGTGGAGCTTTCCAAGCAGAAGAAGAGAGTAAAAAGGCCCCAATACTGTTATCTGTGTCTATGAGTTTGTTTGTTTGGTTTGTTCCTTTGTTGCTTTTTGTCTTATATCTCACATATGAATGAAATCATAAAATGGTTAACAGAGGGGAAGGAAGTGGGAAGAAGGTTGAAGAGAGTCAACTATATGGCCACAGAAAGAGACTAGACTTTGGGTGGTGAACACACAATGGAATATACAAATGATGTATTATAAAGTTGTATACCTGAAACTTATATAATGTTATTTACCAATGTACCCCCAAAACTTAACTTTGAAAAAGGTCCCAGGTGGGGTTGAGCTTGCCTGCTCAGACAACATCAAGAAACTGGAGATGACTGGGACACAGGGAGCAGGAGAGGGTTGATGGAAGATGAAGCCAAAGAGATGGTCCGCAGCACGCAACAGAAAGTCCTGAGAAGCCACAATGAGGGTTTGGAATTTTATTTGAAGTGTAATGTGAAGACTTTGGAGGTGTGTGTGTGTGTGTGTGTGTGTGTGTGTGTGTATGAAGGGGGAGGCATATGCTGTGATTTACATGTGGAAAGAATTATTCTGGGAGCTCTGTGGAGAGTGGACTGTGTTGGGTCTGAGGTAAGTGAAAGTGGAAATGGAGGGCCCATTTAGGGTCGCTCAGTCACTGAGTCAATCAATCACAATGTTAGATTACCTTAGAATATATACAGGTAAGACAAGATTGCATCCCAGAAGTCTCAGACCCTGAGGGGGTGTTTTGTTCGTTTGTTTTGTTTTTTTCGTGACTATTGGCACCATTTCTATGATTTTGAATCAGGCCCTTAAAATTCTTTACAGAGGCAAATGTGCATCAAGTAATGAACAAGTTGGAAGATTTTCTGCCTTTAGATTTGTGAGTTGTAGATACAATATGAAATTCTGAGTATGGAGAAAATGTAGGGGGAGTCAGAATATTATTTGCCTCCAGCTGATGGAGTTAGTGTGGTCATTATATTGCTCCAAAAGGTCACATTGAGGTAAAGAGAAGCACTTAAGACTGGAATAATTGATGCTTCAGCTAATATGCTTTCCCCACAAAAGCAGCCTTCCTGTCTGGCTGGAAGCCTGGGGACGAGGCCTCAGCTGACTGGGTCCAGGACCAACTCTGTTACAAGTAATCCTCTGGTATCCTGTCTGGCTACCAGGGTGGAAATTGTTTTCACTTTCCAAGCAGCCCCTGGGGCTGCCGTACCCTGCAACCCAATTCTTTTAAAAACTGAGGGCCAAGTCCCACAGAGCAACAGCCAGGAAATACTGGCCACCTCAGCTTTTGAGAATCAAGGAGTCAAAGAACCTAACAATGTTGGCTTGTAGTAGCTGACTTGGATCTGAGCCTCCTCAGAAAGATTCCTGTAAATGGCCTGAATATATATTTGGTTTCTCCTTGCAATAACATTCTAGGACATTGCCCCTGTTCAGAGCTCTCCCAAGCAGGCAGTAATTATGGGCAGTGGAAGTAATCACTGTACATGTACCTCTGTAAATCTAGCTCTCATTGGTAGAGTATTTTAACACCCCCAGAAGGAGAAGATATTCTTTTTTGGCATTAATATTACACTTAACCTTTAAGGAGCTGTCACAAAATGTGACTTTGGACAAATGAGATAGAAAAGTCCAAAGTTTTCATGCATATAATTATATATCCTGGCCCTTGGACATGAAATTGGAGAAAGTTTCAGGTGTTATTTACCTTCTTAATGGAGTAAATCTGAATCAAAATGCAACAGAAAACATTAGTTACTTTAGAAATAAATTCTCCTATTAGAATGAAACTATTTATTGTATTTAAACCCTCAGAGTATGTAAAAAGGGGAAAACGCCCTGCAGATTAATTATTATATTCAAGGGAAGTATTTCCTTTCCAAAGTAACAACATAATCAATTTCTTTTTTTTTTTTACTTTCTCCCCCTTTAAAAAATTTTCAATTACAGTTGACATTCAATATTATTTTACATTAATTTCAGGTGTACATCATAGTGGTTAGGCATGTATATAATTCACGAAGTGATCCCCCTGACTAGTACCCACCTGATACTATAAATTGTTATTTCCATATTATTGACTATATTCCCTATGCCTTACTTTACATCCCCATGACTATTTTATAACTACCAATTCGTATGTCTTAATCCCTTCACCTTTTTCACCTTGCCTCCAGCCCCCTCCCATCTATCACACCAATAGATCAAGTATCCATCTGACACTATACATAGTTAATACAATATAATTCACTATATTCCTTATGCTATACCCTACATCCCCATGACTACTGTGTAACAACCAATTTGTACTTTTTAATCCCTTCCCCTTTTTCGCCCACCCTCAACCCCCCGGCCATCTGGCAACCATCAAAATGTTCTCTGTATCTATGAGTTTGTTTTTGATTCATTTGTTTATTTTGTTCTTTAGATTTTACATATAAGTAAAATCATATGACATTCGTTTTTTGTTGTCTGACTTAACACACTCAGCACAATACCCTCTAAGTCCACCCATGTTGTCACAAGTGACAAGGTTTCATTCTTTTTTACAGCTGAGTAATATTCCATTATTTATATGCACCACCTCTTATTTATCCATTCATCCATTGATGGACACCCAGGCTGCCTTCATATCTTGGCTATTGTAAATAATGCTGCAGTGAACATATAGATGAGCATATCCCCTTGAAGTACCATTTTGGATTTCTTCTGATAAATACCCAGCAGTGGGATTACTAGGGTCTTCTTTGTCTCTTGTTATAGTCTTTGTTTTAATGTCTATTTTGTCTGGTATAAGTATTGCTACTCCAGATTTTTGTTTGTTTGTTTCCATTTTCACAAAATATCTTTTTCCATCTTTTTACTTTCAATCTCTGTGTGTCTTTCTATCTGAAATGAGTCTCTTATAGGCAGCATATGTAAGGGTCTTATTTTATTATTCATTCAACCTCCCCCATCTTTTGATTGGAGCATTTACTCCATTTACATTGAAAGTAATTATTGATAGATATGTAGTTATTACCATTTTATTACTCATCTTATTTATTTATTTTTGTCTTAAAAAAGTCCCTCTAAGATTCTTTGTAATACTTGTTTGGTGGTGATGAACTCCTTTAGCTTTTTCTTGTCTGAGAAGCTCTTTATCTATCCTTTGAGTCTAAACGATAGCTTTGCTGGGCAGAGTAAACTTGGTTATACGTCCTTGCTTTTCATCACTGAATATTTCCTGCCAATCCCTTCTGGCCTGCAAAGTTTCTGTTGAGAAATCAGCTGATAATCTTATGAAAGCTCCCTTATAATAACTAATGGCTTTTGTCTTGCTGCTTTTAAGATTCTTTCTTTGTCTTTAAGTTTTGGCATTTTAATTATGATGTGCCTTGGTGTGGGCCTCTTAGGGTTCATCTTCTTTGGAACTCTCTGAGATTCCTGGGCTTATATATCTATTTCCTTCACCACGTTAGGGAAGTTTTCTTTCACTACTTCTTCAAATAGTACCCCTATAATGCAAATTTTGGTATACTTGATGTTGTCCCAGAGGTCCCTTAAGCTATCCTCATTTTTTTTTTTGGATTCTTTTTTCTTTTTACTGGTCTGATTGGATTCTTTTTTCTTTTTACTGGTCTGATTGGTTGTTCTCTGCTACATTATTTTCTAAATTGCTGAATCGATCCTCTGCTTCATCTGATCTACTCTTAATTCCATGAAATGAATTCTTCATTTCCGTTATTGTATTCTTTATTTCTGACTGGCTCTTTTTTTATGTTTTCTATCTCCTTTTTTATGTTTCTTATCTCTGTTGAAGTTCTCCCTGAGATCATTGAATATCCTTACAACCAGTGTTTGGAACTCTGCATCTGGTAGATTGCTTGTCTCCATTTTGTTTAGTTCTTTTATTTGGGACATGTTTCTTTGTCTTCTAATTTTGGCTGCTTCCCTGTGTTTGTTTTTATGTATTACATAGAGCTGCTATGTCTCCTGATTTTGGGAGAGTGGCCTTATGTAGTAGGAGTACTGTGGGGCTCTGTGGAGCAATCTTCCTGGTCACCTGAGCCGCGCACTCCAGGTATGTCCTTTGTGTGGGTTGTTTGCCCTCCTGTTGTAGTTGAGCTTTGATTGCTATTTGCACAGCAATAGGAGGGATTGACCCTAGGGCTCATTGGTGGTGAGGACTGGCCATGACTTCAGTGGAGGAGTTGTGGTGCAGGGGCTGATCCTATAGATCAGGATCTGCCTCAGCAGAGCCCTGGTGCTTGCCCAATCCACTCCTTGGGTGTGTCATCCTTGGAGGTGGCTGGGTGATTCTACAGATCGTTTTGAAGCTGGCCACTGGGTGTACCACCCCAGAGCCACCTGGGAGGACACCCGCTGCAGATCAAGTTCAGCTGCAGCCCAAGTCCCACCCAGGGGCACCCAGCAGGAGCCACAAAGCAATCCACAGATGGTCACTGTCCGTGCCATGCTTATAAGTGCCTCGAGAGGCCAAGTCTCAAACCAAGGCTGCTGCTTGTGCTAGGCTTAGGGCTGCTCAGCCAGAGGTACGGGATACGCTGAAAGCCAGATGCTGTTGGTCTGGGTTTTGCGAACCTCTAAGAGACCCTAGGAAAGTCTGCAGCATGAGCCAAGGCAGGTGGTTTGTACAAAAAAGCCACTGGAAGTGGCTTGGGTGAGAACATAGTCAATTTCAAAAATTGCTTTGAGAGAGGAATATTCACAGTAGGAAGACTTCAATTGTGTTATATGCCAGCAAAACCAGTTATTTCCTTCCTTTTATTTTTTATAATAGCTTTCATAAGTTTGTTATTTATAAACCATATTTTGTTTAAAAAGATTCTGCCTATTTTGAATCTGTCTTTTCTGATTTTTAAAAATAAATTGAAACAAATTTAGATATTTATTGTAATCAGGGAAATCAATACATAACAAACCCACAGAGGATTAACTTTCTTGAAGACCTAAACAGTAGAAGAAACAGTTCTAACTGGAGGGGGAAGTATGCTGTTTAAATGAACTCAGCTTTAAATGTGCTGTATGAACAAAAGGAAAGAATATAGGTAAAATGTATTAAAAATTACCTATTATGAGTTTAGTATCAAGGATAGAAGGGGATGGTTTAAATAGTTGATATTGCAAAGATGTATTAGATTGTTTGCAAAGTGCCCTACATTTTCCCGTCTTCCTTACTGCACATCAGCTGTTACAAAAGTGAATTTGTATTCTCTGAACACACAACAATGTGCAGTGGGTATGTATTTAGAAGCTTGTTAGTGAGAACATAAGGTAACCTATGTCTAAAATATTTACAGATCATTTGCAGAGTGGTTTGTTCACATGCCAATGATTGCACTTTACGTAATTCTTTTTTTTCTTTTCTTTTAAAAATAATTTTTAAAGTTTTCAATTACAGTTAACATATAATATTGTATTAGTTTCCATTGTACAACATAGTGATTAGACATTTATATAACCTACAATGTGATCATCCTGATAAATCTAGTACCCATCTGATACCAGACATAGTTATTACAATATTATTGACTTATGCTATATATTCCTCATGCTATACTTTACATCCTCATGACTATTTTGTAACTACCAATTTGTATTTCTTAATCTTTTCACACATCCCTTCAACCCTCCTCTCAGCTGGCAATCATCAAAATATTCTCGGTATTTATGAGTTTGTTTCTGTTTTATTTATTTGTTTGTTTTGTTCTTTATATTCCCCATATAAGTGAGATTATATAGTATTCAGCGTTATTTGTCTGACTTACTCCACTCAGCATAATACCCTCTAGGTCCATCCATGTTGTTACAGATGGCAAGATTTCATTTTTTATGGTTTAGTAATATTCCATTGATACACACACACACACACACACACACACACACACACACACACACACTGAAAGTAAAGGATGGAAAAATATATTTCATGAAAATGGAAATGCATTTGAATTATTTATGGATCTGATGCTGAGTAATAAAACAGGAAGTTCTTGAGCAGGTAATTCTGTTTCCAGAACAATCCTGAGTGTGGGAATGACATGTATTCCATGTTATGCAACAGCTTTTCATTTTTTGGTATGTTTGTCAGACTCTTAAGTCTTTACAGTGGTGTAGATGTGACTCAGTATTGAGTCACACAAGGCAAACACACACACACAAAGCAAATACACACACGTATATCTATACCCAGGAGAAACATTGCTAACCAGTCATAGCAACCTTTCTTCTGAGTCCAGATACAGCTTCGGAATCTTTCTCAACACAACACTATAGGCAGCTACTGCCAATTGTTTAAAACAAGCAGGTGCCTAGTCACCTCATTACTCTCTCAAGAGAGTTTTAGAGTTTAGGTTTCTACTCAAATCCTAACGAACAAGATGAGTTGGCTATGAGCCAGCCATTTGTGTGTGGAGTTAGGTTGAGGTGGGACCAGAGAGCAGTTCAAGGGAAACTTATTGACAAGACAGTAATAGCTACAGGCTATAAATAACTAGATTAAGTCTTTTGGCCTTGGGAGTAAGTTTTGGGATTTAAGAGTAAGGTGGGGGGTTTTTTGTTTGCTTTTGTTTGTTTGTTTGTTTTGAAATGCCAGAGGGTGCCATCCTTGTCTGACATTTTAACCATATAACTGAATGTAAACAGAGAAGTATGCTGAACAATATCAGTAAGAATGACAGTAGAAATAGTATCACTTCTTATTTGTCTACTTTGTAGTAGGCATGATAAACACTTTTATATATATTATCTCCAACCCATTCATTATCTCTGCAAAGTGGTCTCGAGAAGGTGAGAAATTAAGCAAGAGCAAACAGGTAGAAAGCAGGGGAGAGAGTATGCCAACCCACCTTTATATGACCCTCAAATCTATGTTCTTTTTATTTCATCATGGTAATTTTCATATTTGCAAACAACACCATGCTATAATAGAAGGAGCAGCTAATAGTTGAGATGACAATCAAGACAAAAAAAATGATGTAGCAATTAGAATTATGGTTCTGAACTAAGGTTAAAGTGAACAGTAATCAATTTAAAAATCATATAGCACATTGGGGAAGGTGTATGGCTTGACAATCTTCCAATGGAAAAGACTTGAAAATTTTAATTTATTAAGCTCAAAATGTGCCAATGATGTTGTGTTTCATTAATAGACAGAAAACATCTAGATTGAAATGGAATCAGTGTGGAAATCAGGAGAGGATGTAAGGATTCACCGCTCCTCTTCCCAGGAATTGACAGTGGGACTTACAGAGGAAGGACTCAGTCAAGACAATTCTTTTTTTATATTTTTGTTCAAAATTTAGTTAGTGAGAAAGGGATAAATTCATTTTTTATTAACTAAAATAGTTTATACTTCTTTATGTTTAAAATAGGTGACTTGCATCTTGAACTGAACATTACATTATAATTTTATGGAAAATTTTCTGTCATTTCTGCTTTTCTGTCACTAGAACTAGATAGGCATTGCTTACCCAACACAAGGAGGATAGGCGTAGCTTACACAGATATTGTTGCAAAGTGTTATTCAAAATACATTATTTCTCTTTCTGGTCTTTCATATCTGCAAAATAATTTGTATTTCTTTTTCTCTTCAGTCCTCCTTTGTCACTTTTCTGAACTAAACAACTTCTTGGAAAGCTTATGCAAGGTGTTAGCTTTAAATGATCATTTACAAAAAGATTTTCCATTTAATGTTTCACTTCAGAATGCTGGCTCTGCCTTGGCCAATTCCAGGTGACTGCCAGGGTGCTGGTCTCAGGGACACCAGGGGTGCCTATTCGCAGGCAATTTCAGCCTTTCTGGTCCTATTGTAAAACTATTCACTAGTATTTTTTTTTCCTAATTAAGTAGAAAAGTCTGGGACAAACTTGCCTACCACAGTTGTATAAGGAGCCATGACAGAAATCTGGTTAACTGGGACCATATCGTTTTATCCCCATGATATGTTAATGTCCCTTATAGATCAGTGCTCCTGTCAACTGCTGACTAGTCCATGTGCCATCCCCTCTCAATAAAAGAAATCAAACTGCATTTTGGAACACTGACTATTGAAATCTTTACTCTTATGACTTTAAACACAGAACACCTCCCTTCCTCATTATTTATAATTCAGGGTTAATTAAAAGGGGATGATATGGAAATTCAAATATAAGTGCTACACATATAACTTACACTCAAGAGTATGGAAGAGTTGGCAACATCTCAAAATGTACTTCCCTTACCACTACAAATTTGGAGTTGAACTCATAATCCTAAAATAATCTCAGGGGTGCATAGAACTGGGTAACTGACTAGAAATCCTTGTTTCTAACTAGCCACTGATCATTCTGGGCTCTATGGAGTGTTGCTAATTATGAGTGTTATGGAGGCTTAAGGAAAGGTAATGAAGGTATAGAATTATTTAAGGAAAAGTAATGAAGGAATAAGTCTTTTCCATTGCATTGTGTGTTTTAATTCAAGACACTGTCTTTCTTGCTCTATAAATGAATGACACTGAAATAGGCAGTCAAGAGTCATTTGTGTGTAGGATTGGGAGGAGTTTACACACTGTCTTGAGCCTGCTCAGTCCTCTGTCAATTTTTGTACCTTTGTTTTGCAGGCCCTATCATTCCAAAGGTAGAAGAATAATAGCCACTAAATAGTGTTTCTTTGGCCCCATTCCCACCTGCTCTGTAGGAACTCTGGCAAAATTAGTTTGAACATTGTAATATTCTGGTATTCACAATGAACTATGCCTCCTGGTATTCACACCCTCTGTACATCCCAATCTATGGTGAATCAAAGTTGACCCTATGACTTATTTTAACCCATAGAATGTGCTAGAAGTGACACTATGTCAGTTCCAAATTTGACCCTCGAGAGACCCCAGCAACTTCTGCTGTTGCTTTTTTTAAGACTCATGAACTGCAGCATAAGAAGTCCAGCTATGACCTGGAGATGATGTGCAGAGACCACAAGGTGAGGTGGGTGCTCTGTGGAGAGGGAGAGGTCATGAGACTTATGGGAAGAAGACAAGAGACTCAGCCATCCCAGCAGCCCAACTGAGCTCAGCTGTTGCCAACCCCACCTGAGCCCAAGACATGTGAGTGAAACCATGCAGCATAACCCATCCCACCTGCTATCTGACTGCAGTGTAATGGGAGACCCCAAACAAAACAAGCAGAACCACCACATACCTGAGCCTGACTCAGAATTGTTAGAAATAATAAAGTAAGTGTATTTTAGCACTGAGCTGTGTGTTGTTTGCTAGTCATCAATAAGTAACTAAAATAGAACCATCTAGCTGAGTCCCAGGCAACCCATAGAATTACTAAAAAAAATAATAAAATGCTCTATAAGCCGCTAAATTTAAGGATAGTTTGTTTAACAATAGTTAAATTGAATGGAAACCCAGGGTGATTCTTTCCACTGCCTTCTTGCAACAGTGCCTGGGCTTCTTGGATATGATGTGCTGTCTGCCTACATTCTCCTCTATTGCTGTGGACATAAATGTCAAGGTGGCTGCTTTGCCCTGGGTGCCCTCCAAAAACATTGCCTATGTCCTGGATGTCTGAGGGCTGCTAAGGCATGATGGACATCTACACCTAAGGCTGAGGCTCTGAGAGCACCGTTATGGTTGACCCTTCCAACTAATTGCCCTTGATGCTGCCACTCTTTGGCCCAACACCACTGCCATCTCCACGGCTGTCACCAGTGCCAATGTTGTAGAGCTCTGGTGGTCTCAAACATATTAGAGATTATGCAGAAACAGCTTCTCCAGCTTTCACTTGGTCTTTGTCTTAAGATTCAGACACCCACTCATGGAGTCTGGGCCAGGAGTCAAATCTTAGCCAAGTCCTCAGAATCACCTCCGCCTTCAGACCCTTGTCTACTGTATGTCACCCAACCTTGTTCACCTTGACATTTTCTTAGTATCAGTTCTTCCCCCAGTTGGTTGGTTGGCAATCAATATAAATAGGTTCCTGGCCATCTCACCTCACCAATCCTCCAGTTATGCCCAGACATGCTTGAGTCTAGAATGAATACCATTTTTATCCCAGCTGAGGCATCTGTTGCATATAGGTTGATATCTTAAGGAAGAGTTATTTTAAAAGGAGAACTAAAAAAAATTCTAAGAGTTCAAATGAGGGTGGGAGTTTCCAGGAGTTTCTGAGTTCATGTAATGCATCATCCGAAGTTTTTCTCTGTTGGTGGCTGGTTGTTAAACAGCATGTTAAAAGTCAGCTGGCATTCTCTCTGATGTTCCTGTTGAGTGGCTATGAAATCATAGATGACAGACTGTTGGCCGCCTTCAAGGAGACACTCACTGGTGTTTGGACAGCAAACTCCAGTTGACCTCAGAACTTAAGGTGGCTCAAATAAATGGACTCATAATATTAGAATGGATTTTTTAAAGCTTACAGTAAATTGGTCATTCTGACCCTGTTCTTCACACACGTTTTTATGAGGAATTACTCCAGCTCATGGAAATAACTCTATTACTTCTTTTTTGGTGAACCTGACTCATACCAACTGCATTTGCATGGGAATCCCAGACCTTTGAGGAAAATTTCCCATCTTTTTTGTTGTTGTTGTTCCCAATGTGCTGGGTGTAGCAAATAGGTCTTTCGTAGAAGTGTCATTTTGACTAAGACAAGTGACAGAGTTAAGTAATTTGAATTTCATAAGAAAACTACTGCTAAGCTGAGATGAATTTATAGCAACTGTCCCTGTATTTTCCTTGACAGAAATACTAATATTTTCTTTACTACTGAAGTCATTACCTACATTTAGAATGTATCTATTAAATGCCTTCAAAATTAACCATGGATTAATGGATTTCCTCAACATTTTTAATCAAAGAAATTACTGGATAAAATGAATGAAAGAGGAATGACATGCCTTTTATTTAACACTGGCTATCTTACAAGGCTGAATACAAACAAACTAAATAGAATAGTTCCTTTTTTTTTTGCCATAGTATATCAAACTCAATAAAGATCACACACCAAAAATTTCTCCAGGTTAGTTAACAACAGCAGAAAAAATGTCTTTAAGATGCCTAAAGTAAGTGCATAAACTATATTGCTTATTTGTGTTCATGAGAAATTAATAAAATTGTGTTTCTCCCATTTTAGATATACACATAGTTCTTGTGGTTTCTTTTCTACTTCCCTGCACTGCTGGTCCTCAAGGGCACTGGACAGTCTTTGGGAAATGGGCACCAAATAAGGACTAGAATTACACGTCCGTCTTTCTGTGCTTTGGGTTCCAACATTACCTCTGACTGCACTTTTCATGTGAAATGGTGCCATCAGAAACCTGTCAGTGCCTCTGTTACCCTGTAAGTGGAAGATTTTCTTCCAGTTTTCATTTTGGCTCTCATTGTTTTTCTGAGCCTGGAATATGCTAGTCGGCGTTGGGGTCTTCCCCATACATACAGTGGGTGCCCAAAAAAATGTATGCACATTTTAAGAAAGGAAAAAACAGTGTTAAAATTGTAATACTCAATATATACTGATAGCAAAAGATGAATACAAGTCACGTTTGACTTCTGTAATTACAAGAGGTGCTCAAAGTGGTTGCCATCAGTGTAATTTTAATACAGTTTTTTTCCTTTCTTAAAATGTGTGTACATTTTTTTGGCACCCTCTGTATTTGTATGTATCACATATCCCACACACATAACGTCATGAATCAAGCAGAATAACAAACCAAAAAAACCTTAATCCTTAAACTGCATTTCTTGCTGACAACTATTTTGTAAGTAACATCATTAGTCCTTAGAGTATATTTTTGGTTAGGTTGTTGAATTATTTATTTATTTATTTATTTTTAAGATTTTATTGGGGAGTTGGGGGAGGGGAACAACATTTGGGGAATTGGGGGAGGGGAACAGACAAGTTTCTGTCCTTTTGTTCTTCAGGCTAGTTGTGGAGGACGTTGCTTCACTGGCCCAAGTTGGTATTATCATTGTGTTCTTCCCGGGTGAGGCAGTCGCTCACTGGCCATTGGACGGCCGCTAACGGTGGCTCACAGCAGCTCATGGTAGCTCACGAAAGCTCACTCCAGCTGCAGGCCAGTCTCACTGCAGCCCATGCCATTGCCGGCGACTCATGGCAGCCCAGCTCCAGGTGGAGCTGTTGTTCACCATCCTAGCCCCAAAGGGCGCAGCATCACTGGCCCTCATGTGGGATCCGAACCAGGACTCTGCTGCTCAGAGCTGGCGTCCCAAGCCAACTCCTAACCAACACGTCACTCGGCCGGCCCTGTTGAATTATTTTTTATCTCGGTGATCAACCTTGCTATATTTCAAAATAGACAAAATAATTTGAAAATTTTATTTAAAAAACATGTGATCATGACAAAAGGCATTCCTTTTTTTCCCAGAGTCAATCTTTCTTCAGTAGCCAAAACAGAGTTGCTCCATCATCTTCCTGGTTTCACAGAAAAATGCCAACTGTTTCTGACGTGGCCTTCAGATTCTGTTCCACATACTATCAAGCTTTTTCTAAAAGTTAGTACTTTTG
The DNA here is from genome assembly GCF_001890085.2 of Hipposideros armiger. Classification (NCBI taxonomy): domain Eukaryota; kingdom Metazoa; phylum Chordata; class Mammalia; order Chiroptera; family Hipposideridae; genus Hipposideros; species Hipposideros armiger. Next base: position 515,059 of record NW_017731775.1, on the reverse strand, counting down.
ACTAACTGCATAATTTCTTTCCTCCTACCTTTCCATCCTTCCTTCTTCCCTACTCTCTTCCTCCCTTTCCTTCCTTCCCTCCCTCCCGTATACCATAACAGATTTGAAATATCTAAAAATGGTTATGAAAAATACTAAAAAAAGTCACTCCCCATTCCCTCTTTCCTATAATAAAGTTGTTTAAAAGGTACCCAAAGAAAATGCGCCATTGCTTCCCACCCAATTAGTCTCCTATGATATAATATTAAATAAATCTTAGTAGAGCTTTCTATTTGGGGTGAGGTTATGAAGATACTACTAATGGAGTAATTATGCTAGCTTCTAAGTGTAAATGTAAAAATCTTTTTTTTTTTTTTTCCCCCAGAAGCACTGGGTTACAAGTAAAACTCTCCAAAGATCTGTAGGATGCTGTGAATTAGACTTTTGGGAGTTCTTCCAGTTCCTCAGGCTTCAGTGTCACATATTTTCAGACTTAAGAAAACACAAAACAAATGGTTTTCATTGTTTTGAAACTGCATCTGGATGCATAAATAGCTCTTTCCAAAGTTTCCTTGAAAACATTTCTTCTGACCGAATATGTTGGAGCACTTTCAGTTGGGAGAACAGGATTCCTGAGCAGTGTCCTCATGAAATCTATTCAGGCTTAGGCTTCTCCCTGGGAGTTACAGTGCAGCCCCTGTGCTTCTGCCTCGAGCTGTGTTGTCTGCTGAAGCTGGGGCCTCTGGCTTTAGACGCTTTGAACCGTCAATGTTGTTATCAGCAACAAGTGACATTGAATTTAGATCTCCTGGGCTGCTAAAATCACGATTTGGTAATCAGTTCGATTAAGAGAAAGCAGAAACAAACAAAAAACTTGTACTATCAGATGTTAGCAGAAGTGGCATAAAAATGAAGTCCATCTTCTATGAAATTAGTTATGAGAAAGCTTCCTGTGTCTAAGTTTAATTCCAGAACAAGCTGAAGCCTCCCACCTTGAGATGGAGGATAGCCTCTAGGGGTGCACACACACACACACACACACACACACACACCACACACACACACACACACACACACACCCCCCACACACACACATACACACACAGAGCTGGCTCTCTGAAATCCCAGTAAATTGTGCATCTCTTCCTCTCCCAAAGCTAACTGGTCAGGGTGGAAGAGTGGGGTTGAAAGTTAATGCACACACCAAAAATGACCATACATGGACACACTTTGCCAGAAGTTCTTTAAATTTTAGTTAAAGGGAACTAGAAGGAAAATACAGCAGGCAGATTCGAATGTTTTTATAAAACTCAAATTGGAGATTTTGTTAGTTTCCTAGGACCGCTGTACAAAGTACCAGTAACTGGGTGGCTTAAGACAACAGTAATCTACTGTCTCACAGTTCTGGAGGCTAAGAGTTAGAAATTAAAGTAGGGTTTGTTCCTTCTGGGGACTTCTGAGGGAGAATCTGTTCCATCCTTTCTCCCAGATTTTACTGGTTTCTGGCAATCTGTGGGTTCCTTGGCTTATAGATGAATCACTCCAATAGAGATTCCAGTGAGCCACTGCCTTCACATGGTGTGTGTGTGTGTGTGTGTGTGTGTGTGTGTGTGTGTGTGTGTGTGTGTGTGTCCAAAAATTCCTTTTTTTATAGGGACATCAGTCATATTTGATTAGAGCTCACATGACTGCAGTATGACCTTGTCTTAACTTGATTACACCTGCAAAGACCTAAGGTTGCATTCATAGGTTCTGGGTTGATGTGATTTTGGCTGAGAAACTATTCAACTCAGTAAAGAGACTGTGTTGGGAGACAAGTGAGAGCCATTTTAAGGTCCCCATCTTCAGCAGGATGTATTGAGGAGTCTGTGCTGGAACCTTTAAATGTTACAATGCGCTGCAACTGGCCTGTGTCGCCTGCTGCGTCTAAGACACATTGGTCTTATGTTCATCTGTGTCTTATTTTAGAAATATATACTATACATAATCTTAAATGATTGCTTTCTTTTCAATTAATATTCTTACCTTTTACCCCCACCACCAGGAATCATTTGTTCTCTTCCCAAGAACAACCATTATGGGAAATCAGCAGGTTCTCCTTTAGAAGCTTAAACCAAGGAAGACATTCCAGATATTTATACCGACCAACATTTTTTTTTGCAACTAATTATGGTAATGTCTAAATTTTCTCAGCAGCTTAACTACCTGCTAGAACAGTTATTTGATCTTTTCTTATAGATTGTAAGAGATCAAGGATTCACCGCTCAAGCCTGAGCTTTGAACAAAAGTAGGAATTGCATGAGAACAACACTCCTTCCTCTGTTGAACATATCACCATAACTATTTCTTTGGTCTGTTGTTTCTGATGAGTCACTATTTTGTTAGTGACAGTACTGGCCTACTTACTTCCAATGAGGAAAAACCTTGGCATTGTACTATGGTGTATCCAAAATTGAGCTCCTGCTGTCTGCCTTTCATAGAGTCAATAAATAAATTTAATGGATGGCTAGTTCTTGGTGAGCATTCCCAAAAAGGACTTTTCTCAGAACACTAATATCTTATGAGACAGTATTCGATGCTCCATGATAAAAAAGGTATTTTTTGCTTAAGTTAGTTTTGGAAATACTGGATTTTAAACAAATTCTAGAGGTTCTTAATGCACACTAGCATACCAGAGACTGTAAAATTGGCCACGATAAAGAAATCTAGAGCTCTAAGTTGTTCAACCCAGTGTTTCCTTAAGCAAACAAAAAAACTTCCAAATCCTTTTTCTAACATGTAAATAATTTGAAAAATCGTGTTAAGTCTTTTAGACAGAGAGAGAGACAGATATTTATGTAACAGCAGTTGCTGGTACGTAAGCTCACCTGAAAACTTAAATGATTGATAGCTGCTCTTTAATTTTGCTGTTTGCTTCACTATTTTATCTGATTAGAGCTCCTTGAAAGACATCAGAGATGTCATGACAAAGAGAAAATGATTTTTCTTTCTGCAGGAACAGACTTCATTCCCTTTAAAAAAAAAAGTAGACTCTCTGAGAGCAGTTTTAGATTCACAGAAAAATGAAGTGGAAGGTGCAGAGATTTCCCATATACTCCCTGACCCCACATACACTCAGCCCCCTCCACTGTCAAATCTGCATCACAGTGACACATCATTATCATCCAAAGTCCATAGTTTCCACTAGGGTCCATTTTTGGTGATGCATTCTTATGAATTTGGACAAATGGCATGTTTCCACCATTATAATATCATAAAGAATGTTTTCACTGCCCCCCACCCCACCAAATCCTCTTTGCTCAGCCTATTCACCCTTCCTTTCACCCAGCTGCTGGCAATCACTGATTCTTTCACTGTTTCCATAGTTTTGCCTTTTCCAGAATGTCATGGAGTTGGAATTACCTAGTATTTAATTTTTCAGATTGTTTTCTTTCACTTAGTAATATGCACTTAATGTTCCTCCATGTCTTTTCATGGCTCAATAGCTCATTTTTTGTTAGCACTGAGTAATATCCCACTGTCTGAATGGACCACAGTTTATTTATCCATTCATTCACCTACCGAAGGGCATATAGGTTGCTTCCAAGTTTTGGGAATTATCAATAAGGCTGCTGTAAACATCCATGTGCAGGTTTTTGTGTGGACATATGTTTTCAACTCATTAGGGTAAATACCAAAGAGTACATGTACTAGGTTGTATAGTAAGAATATGTTCAAATTTGTAAGAAGTTTTCAATCTGCCTTCCAAAGAAGTCGCACCATTTCACGTTCCTACAACAATATATGAGACTTCCCGTTCCTCCACATCTTTGCCAGCACTTTGTGTTGTCTGTTTTGTTATTTCGGCCATTCTGATAGGTATGTAGTGGTATCTTATTATTGTAATTTCTATTTCCTTGATTACATGTGATCTGCAGCATCTTTTCATATGCTTATTTACCATATGTCTATTTTCTTTTGTGAGGTTTCCACTCAGGTGTTTTGACCATTTTTTAATTGTGCTGTTCTGCAGTATAAGCCCTGACCGTTTCTTGTTTGCTTGTTCTGTTTTACTGTTTTTGTAATGCAAATGCCTGACTTGGGCTTGGACTGCCGAGGCATCCACTTCAAAGACGGCTTTCTCTAGTAAGCACATTGCCAGGCCACCTCCCCATACTGAGGCTCCTTCGTGTTACAGATCTGGGTCGATTTCAATAAGTGACCTTTGGGTCACTGTATTTCTTTTCTCTTCCCTCACTTTACATTTCCGCTGTTATGTTTTAAGTTCATTAATAAAGAATGAGCTCATGAGGGCCGCCAAGTGCACATTGGTTAAGAGTTGGCCTGGGAGTGCAAGCTCTGAGCAGCAGGGCCGCAGGTTTGGATCCCACATGAGGGCCAGTGACACTGCCCTCTACAGCTAAGATGGTGAACAACAGCTCGACCTGGAGCTGGGCTGCTGTGAGTAACCAGCAACGGCGTAGGCTGCAGTGGAGCTGCAGTGGGCTGCCATAAGGTACCGTGAGCTACCAGCAGCCAGTGTGAGCCTCCGTGAGCCACCGTGAATGGCTGTGTGCGGCCGTCCAATGACCGGAGAGTGACTGCCTCACCCGGGAAGAGCGCAATGATGATACCAACATGGGCCAGTGAAGCGACGTCCTCCACAACTAGACTGAAAAACAAAACGACAGCAACTTGTCTGTTCCCCTTCCCTGATTCCCCAGCGCTGCTCCCCTCCCCCAATTCCCCAATAAAATCTTTAAGAAACAAAAAAGAATGAGCTCATAAGATCACTTCCTAGATTGTGTAGATGCCTGATCACTGCACTGTACACCTGAAGCTGATGCATAATATTGAATGTCAAATATATATATATATATATATATATATATATATATATATATATATTCACAGGATGTGGAGTACAGCATAGGGAATACAGTCAATGGTATAGTAACATCTATATACGATGCCACAGGGGTAGTAGACAGGGAGGGGTGTTATCACTAGGTGAGGGGTATAACTGTCTAATCATTATGTTGTTTTGTAAACCTGAAACTAATATTTTTAAAAAGGGTATTAAAAAAAAATAATAATGAGCCCATGAAAGCCTAGCCCTCCCCTCAACCCCAATAGAAGCAGAACCCCAGGCTCTTCCTTTCTNTCTCTCTCTCTCTCTCTCTCTCTCTCTCTCTCTCTCTCTCTATCTCTCTCTCTCTCTCCCTCTCTCTCCCTCCCTCTCCCCACAACCTCACTGTGTGGCCCACGTACAATGTGTAATTTCCAGGTCTTGTGAGTAAAAAACTTTTATTTGTCAAAGTCTCCTGGTGGTTATTGTTAAAGGGCATTGTGCAAACATAATAAAAACGACAACTGCTGGTCTTATCACAGCATTGGTTATTAATAGGCTAACACTGCACAAAACATGTTCTTTTTCTTATTTTTATATTCTAACTGTTCTTTATATATTTTGGATGCCAGTATTTTATCATATGTCTTTTGCAAATATTTCTCATGGTCTCTAGCTTTTCTTGTCATTCTCTTGACAGGGTCTCTCACACAACACAAGTTTTTAATTGATGAAGGCCAGTGTATCAATTATTTTTTTTAATGTGTGGTGACTTTGGCGTTTTATCTAAAAAGTCATTGCCATACCCATTGGTACCTAGAATTTTTTCTATGTTACCATCTAGGAATTTTATATAGTTTTGTATTTTGCAATTAGGTCTGTGATTCATTTTGAGTTTAGTTTTGTGAAGGGTGTAATGTCTATGTCTGGATATTTATTACATTATTTTGCATGTGAATGTCCACTTGTTCCAGCATCATTTGTTGCAGAAATTTGTTGAAGACACTGCTCCATTGCATAGCCTTTTCTTCTTTGTCAAAGATCAGTTGACTATATTTATGTGGGTCTATTTCTGGGCTCTCTATTCTATTCCAGTGATCTACTTCTCTATTTCTTGCTAATACCACACTGTCTTTATTATTGTAGCTTTATAGTAAGCCTTAAACGTTAGGTAATGTCAGTCCTCTGACTTTGTTCTTCTCCTTCAATATTGTGTTCAAAATTCAATATTTTGAACCTTTCCATACAAATGTTAGAATCAGTTTATTGAGATCTACAAAATAACTTGCTGGGGTTTTCATTGGGATGACATTTAATTATAGATCAATTTGAGAAAAACTGACATCTTAACAATGTTGATTTTTTCCTATCCAGGATCATGGAATATCTCTCCATTTATTTAGTTCTTTAATTTCTTTCATCAGAGCTTTATAGTTTTCTCATGTAAATCTTTCATGTAGATCTCATATGAGATCTTTTAAGATCTCACATAGATCTTAAAAACATGGTATTGTGCTTTTAATGTCAAATTCCTTTTGTTCATTGCTGGTATATTAACCTTATGTCCTTCAACCCTGTTACAATTGCTTAGTAATTCCAAGAGTTTTTCAATTAATTCTTTTGCATTTTCTACTTAGACTACCATGTTATCTGTGAACAAAGACAGTTTTATTTCTTTTTTCCCACTCTATATAACATTTCTTTCTTTTTCATATCATATTGCAGTAGCTAGGTCTTCTAGTATGATGTTAAAAAGGAATGGTGAGAGGACATACTTGTGTTGTTTCTGATCTTAGCAGAAAAGCTTCTAGATGCTTATTTTGCACCTATTGATATAATCATGTGATTTTTTTCTTCTTAGCCTATTGCTGTAATAGATTACATTAATGGATTTTCAAATATTGAACCAACTGTATACCTGAGATAAATCCCACTTAGCCATGGTGTATAATTCCTTTTATACATTGTTGAGTTCAATTTGTTAATATTTTGCTGAAGATTTTTTCATCTATGTTCATGAAAGCTATCAGTCTATAGTTTTCTTGTAATGTTTTTGTTTGGCTTAGGTCTTATGGTAATGCTGGCCTCATAGAGTGAGTTAGAAAGTATCCCTTCTGTTTCTATCTTCTGGAAGAGAGTTTGGAGAATTACTGTAATTTGTTTTTTAAATGGTGGTAAATATCACCAGTGAACCCATCTGGGTCTGTTCCTTTCTGTTTGGAAGGTTATTAATTATTGATTCAATTTTATTTTCTCTATTGATTCCTTGTTTTCAATTTCACTGATGTTTGCTCTAATTTTTGTTATTTCTTTTCTTTTGCTCGCTTTGAATTTAATTTGCCCTTCTTTCTCCAGTTTTCTAAGGTAGAAGCTTAGATTATTGAATTTAGATTTTTGCTTTTTTCTAATAAATGTGTGCAATGTTATAAAGTTTCCTCTAACCAAATGTGATTTCACTGCACCCCAAACATATTGATAAATTATGTTTTCACTTTCATTCAGTTCAACATATTTTCAATTTTCTCTTGATATTTCTACTTTTACCCATGTGTTATGTAGAAACACGTTGTTTAATCTCCACATATTTTGGAATTTTCTAGCTATCTTTCTGTTATTAATTTCTAGTTGAATTCAACTGTGGTCTGGGAGCAGACATTGTATGATTTCTGTTTTGCAAAATTTGTTGAGATGTGTTTTATGGTACAGAATATGATCTATCATGGTGAATACTCCATATAAGCTTGAGGAGAATGTGCATTCTGTTGTTATTGGAGGAAGTAATTAGATGTTAATTATATCCAGTTTATTGATTGTGCTATTGAGTTCAACTATGTCACTACTGATTTGTCCAATTCTGGTAGAAGAGTATTGAAGTGTCCAACAATAATAGTGGATTCACCAATTTCTCCTTATAGTTCTATCAGTTTTGGCCTCCTGCATTTTGATGTTCTGTTGTTAGGCAAATACAAATTAAGGGTTATTGTTCTTCTGGAAGAGTTGACTATCATTATACAATGCCCCTCTTGACTGGTTCATGCTGGAGTTTTTATCTCTCAGGCTTGTTCACACTTAGTTGCCAGTAATTTACCAATTACAGTTCAGATTTCCTACCCCACTCTGGTTCCCATGGAGGTTTCTTCTTGTGGGTTTCTATTCCTGTAACTTGTGATTTCTTTTGTAGTCACTTGTCTGTCTCTCCAATTTTGGGGGTGGTGTTTTGCCATATGAGAAACCTAAGAAGAGTTGTTGTTTTTCAGTTTGTTTGTTTTCTTACTTATTGTTAGAATGGAGTATAACTTCCAAGCTCCTAACATGATGGACTGGAAACTCATCTCCATCAACGTCATCTCTTTTTGATCAGTTTCTTTCTATGCAAAATGTTAGTATCAGACACCATGAAATGCATATGTGAAAATAAAAATCTTGAGGCTATTACATTGACTGGGGCTTGACAATATTTCATGATGACTGACCCTTTTGGGTGTAAGAGAAATCTTTCATTCTTGTTTTAAGAGCATTGGGCTCAAAGAGCTTGAGTGACAACTTTGCACAGCAAATAAATGACTCAAGCCTAGACTTTCTGAATCCAAATCCAGATCTCTTTTTAAAACTTCAAATAGTTCCATTTGCTAAATATCAAAACTTAGCAGGAAGAAGATCTATCTTAAAAATTTCAGTGTAGAGGAAGATTATTTACTAAACTGGCAAAGAGGTTGGGTTTGCAAGTCAGAAAGATCTGAGATCAAATCACAAATGTGTTGCTTGTTAGTTTTGTGACTTGAGAGTGTTTTTTAAGCTTCTTGAGTCTTAGTTTACTATTTGCAAAATGAGGCTAATTTGACCATTTTACTGATATGTTGTAGGCATTCAATAAAATTATGTGTTCAAAGAGCTTGACAAAATGCTTAGAACATAGTATGCACTTAAAAAAATTAGTGGTGACTTCTGTTCCTCATTGAGATAAAGGGAGCCCACCTCAGGTGGGGCAGGTTGGAGTTCAAGAGGAGAAGGGCATGGTCAGTGCATGGTTTCAGCCCACTGTGATGGCCAGAATCAATTCATCTAGAATTCTAGATGCAATTCAGTCAAAACATATTAGTTTACATGTCTACTTCCTTCATTCATTTTAGAAACATGTATTGAGCACTGTGCTATGTGCTTAAGATACATTGGTGAGCAAAGCAGACAAAGATCACTGACCTGAGAGAGTTTCTGTGTTAACAGAAAACCATTGACAATAAAGAATTGGCTGAAGAAATTATCTCATATGTTAGAAGGTAATAAGTGCTACAAATAATAGAAAAGTGGAGCACTGTAATGGGACCAAGAGTACAGGGGGAGGGACAGCCTGTATTTTAATAAGGTGGTCAAGGTTGGCCTGATTTCAAAGATGACGTTTAAACATATCCCTGGAGGAGGCGAGGGACATCAAGGGAAGAGCTTGGAGAACAAACACTTGGGAGGCAGGAGAGAGCCTCAGAAAGAATCTCATGTCGGCCATTGGAAGGATTCTGGCTTTACTCTGAAGGAAATAGGGAGGAACTGTTGGAGAGCTCTGAGCAAAGGGGGGACTTGATCTGACTCACATTTTAAGACAAATTTCTGCCTGCTCTCTTGAGAATTAAAGGTAAAAGGTAAAGGTGGAAGCAGGAAAATATTTAGGAAGTTATTAAATTAATCCAAGCCCAGCATAGCAATGACTAATTCTAGAGTAATAGCATTAGAGATAGAAGAGCTATCTGGATTCTGCATATATATTTTGCAGGTTGAACCAATAGGATTTCCTGAAAGATTATTGGAAGTTTGGATATGGTGGTGAGGGGAAAAGAAGACTCAAGAATGACTCCAAAATTTTTAACCTGAGCTAAAGGATGAAGTAGAACTAAAGGGTTAGCTAAGAATGGAGTTGAGCTAAGGATGGAGTTGTGCTAAAAAATGGAGTTGCTACCAACCGTGGTAGGATTCCATATTACTGATGATTATAACCACTAACATAAGCTCAGCATATTTGCTCAACTTTAGTTTTGGCCATGGTCCAAAAAGGAAAGAGTTTTGAATTATAGCAGATTCAATGCAGAATTAAGTAGTTGGAGGGGAAAAGAAATCTTGATGTCACTATTGTTATTATGAGCAGTCCCAATTTGCTGTGCTGTCATTTGTCACCCAACTGCCTGGGGTTCAGTAGTGACTATCACAGCACTCTTTCAGAGGTAATTCTTGGGCATTGTGTTATTAGTTGGAGGAAAACTGAACTTGTACTGAGTTTCAACTTAATACTTAGCATTAAAGCTGTAGGAACTCTCTGCATGTTATAGCTAATAGAAAAACAAAGTATGAGAAATGGTAATAACAGTTCTTGAATTTATAGTGCCATATTATAATTTTAAGAGGTAAAGGTATATTTGTTTCTGTCTGAAGAAAAATGCAGTATGTTAGGAGTGGGTATAATTATGGAAGTGTTTTAGGTAGGGACAAAGCAATTTAATTTCCATAAACTATTAAAGTGATTCCTGAGTTGTTATCCCTTAAGCTACCAAGAAAATAATAATGCATTTTACCAGCAGTGCAATGTTTGGTACATTATGATCCTTGGATTTTGTTTCTGTTTAAAATGTACTTACAATTATTTTTCTACCTTAGACCATAAAAGCTCCTTTCAACAACTCACAGGGAGTCTTCCTGAATTTTTTGCATAGATTGCCCAGTTGCTCGTCAGTCTTTTAATATCTCTAGACACCAAATAATCTCTTTCTTAAGATGATATATGTAAAATAAATAGTCTCTTTCTAAAGATGATATATACAAAAATGCTTTGCAGGGCAATGAAGGGATATTCTTATGCAAAATAATCATTCAGTAAGTTATGATTTATTTATTCATTCAACACCTACATTGATCACTTAATATAAAACGGATATTGTGCCTGACTTTGAGAATATGTCAAATCAGCTAATACAAGATAGGTATACAAAATAAAATTTTAATAAATGCAGTTTGACAAGTCCGATTACATGAGAATAGCACAACGGTAATTCAGAATAAGTCATAAACAAGCATCTCTGCAGGGTTGGGAAAGTGGTCTCCAATGAAAAATAAAGGCTTTCCATACATTGAGTAAGCACATGCAAAGATAAGAGAGCATGGGATGCATGATTTATTTGAAGAATTGAAATAAAGAGTATATACAAGGTGTGACAATTAAGTTCACAAACTTGCCACCGTGTGCTTACATTGGCAGCACTGTACAAACAGCTCGGTAAGGTTTTCATAACCTTGGTATATCAGTATCTCACAGCTGTGTTCTTGTCGATGTGTGGTGGTGTCTTGCTGAGTGGCATTCATTATTGTTGTTGTGTGTTTTTGTGTGCCATTGCGAGAATGACTGAGCTTGAATTAGAGCAATGAACAAACATTAAATTTCTTGTTAAACTTGGCAAGAGTGGAAGTGAAATCAGGGACATGTTAGTCCAAGTTTATGAGGATAATGCCATGAAATAAACGGCAGTGTACAAATGGATTAAACGTTTTTCTGAGGGGAGAGAATGTGTCACTGATGAAGAGGTTAGGGTGGCCAGTAATGAGCAGAACTGATGAAAACATTGCAAAAATTCATCAAATTGTGTCAAAATTGTAGGCTGACTGTGAGAAGCACAGCAGACCAAGCAAACATTGATAGAGAAACAGGAAAATCTTAACTGACAATCTTAGTATGAGAAAGGTGTGAGCAAAAATGGTCCTGAAGGAGCTCTTGCATCATGACAGTGCACCAACTCACACAGCACTGTCTGTGAGGGAGTTTTTAGCCAGTAAACAAATAACTGTATTGGAACACCCTCCCTACTCACCTGATCTGGCCCCCAATGACTTCTTTCTTTACCCAAAGATAAAGGAAATATTGAAATGAAGACATTTTGATGACATTTAGGACATCAAAGGTAATGTGATGACAGGTCTGATGGCCATTCCAGAAAAAGAGTTCCAAAATTGTTTTGAAAGGTAAATTAGGTGGTGGCATCAGTGCATAGCTTCCCAAGGGGAGTACTTCGAAGGTGACTGCAGTGATATTCAACAATGAGGTTTGTAGCACTTTTTCTAGGATTAGCTCACAAACTTAATTGTCAGACCTCATAATTAAAGGAACATAAGAAAAGTTCCTGAAAATATGAGGAGCCTTATGGTTTGAATTGTGTCCCTTAAAAATTCATATGTTGAAGTCCAAACTCCAGTATCTCAGAATGTGACCTTATTTGGAAACAGGGTCATTACAGGCGTGATTAGTTAAGATGAAGTCATTAGAATGGGCCCTAACACCCTATGACTGGTGTCTTTATAAAAAGGGGAATTTTGGACATAAAGACAGACATATCCACAGGGTGAATGCCATGTGTCTTAGCCTGTTTGGGTTGCTATAACAAAATACCATAGACTGGGTGCTTATAAACAACAGAAATTTAATTCTCACAGTTTTGAAGTTTGGGACATCCAAGAAAAAGGAGCCAACAGATTTGGTACCTAGTAAGGGTCAGTTTCCTGGTTCATAGGTGACCATCTTCTTGCAGTATTCATCCATGGCAGAAGGGAGGGGGAAGCTTCCTGGGGTCCCTTTTATAAGAGCACTAATCCCATTCATGAAGGCTCCACCCTTATGACCTAATCACCATCCAAAGGCCTCACCTCTTAATACCATCATATTAAGTATTAGGTTTTCAATATATGAATTTTGGGGGGACACAAACATTTGATCTATAGCACCATGTCAGATTGGAGCTTGTTGCCACAAGTCAGGGTATGACCAGAAGCCAAGAGAAGTGGCTGGAACAAAACCTCCCCTAGCACAATCAGGGAGCATGGTCCTGCTGACACCTTCACTTCAGTCTTTTGCCTCCAGAACTGTGAAACAATACATTTCTGTTGTTCCAAGCCATCCAGGTTGTGGTACTGTGTTACAGGAGCCCTCAGAAATGAATTCATAGAAATTTAAGTACGTTAATTTATTATTTGGCCAAGATCCTATACAGGTCCTCTCCGAGAGGGAGAAGGAAGATATTTCTTTCTCTTTTGGAGGAGAAATGTCTAAATTAATAAAGTTTTGCCCAAAAAACTGAAGGGATTTTAATACTTTCACATCAGGCCATAATCTACTGTGTTCCTTAATTCTCCCAAATTGACTTAAATATTTGTTCATGTATAGGAAGACTTTTGCCCAATTCCTCCTAACATGTCTGTAAAGCCCACACTTTTCTTGTGAGGGAGTAAAACAAAAAAAGAATGAAAAATGCAGGTCTACTTTATATATTTTTCCTAACTGTGTTAAAGGAGAAGAAAGCCTCCTTGATATATCGCTTTAATGCAATACCATTAAACCAAACACAAGTAAGTAGTGGATATCCATCATAATTACTTTATGAAGAGCGAACTCACCAAAAGACCACTTTCTGCCAATCTGCCACTGGTCACATAAAAAGATATAAAGACCAAGATGAAGTAAAATAAATGAGATACTTTCACTCAGATAAGTCAGGACGCCCTCTCACAAGCCATCCATAGAGATAAGTAAAATGCGTTTTAACTATCCATTCTTCCCAATAAGATGTGTGATTGGCAGGACCATTATTACTGTTTTAGCTTTAACTTATGAGTCAGTATAATTTAGTATATTTTTAGTCTTTTATCTTTCCCAAATCAGTAATTTGTCACTCTCTACTGTAGTGTTTACATCAACCTGCAAATACACAGTCATTTTTCCTTCTTAAAGCCCTCCTCTCTTGACGCTGATAAATATATTAACAGGTGGAAAGATGGGATGAAAGTCTAATTAGAGTTAGTTTGAGAGAGAATTATGGTACAGGAGAAATTCAAGTCAGACTAGACTACACTTGTGGGCTTTTGCTAGAGAGAAAGAGAGAGAGAGAGAGAGAGAGAGAGAGAGAGAGAGAGAGAGAGAGAGAGAGAAATGACAAGTGGAATTTCTGCCTTGCCATTATCCCATCACTTCTCTGAAATGTTTTTAAATTTCCTTCCATGTTGTTAAATATAATGATTGTTCTTGGTTTTTCATCTTACTTTGACCTGCCAGTATCACTTGACAGGATTTATTTCTCTCTTTTTGAAATGCTCTTGGGCCCTGGGTTCTCGGACACCACATTCTTCCACTTTTCATACAATTTATGATGCTGGTTCTCCCCATCTCCCTAACTTCTCATCTTCCTAACATCTAAATTTTGGGCAGTATAAGCCAGCAAGAAAAAGATGGCACACACACAATGTAAAATATTGTGAATAATGAAGGATGTATTGGGGAAATGTGGCAAGACCATAAAGGGATAGGGAAGCACCACTCCAGAGCTAGCAAGAGCAAAAAGCCTGAAGGGGCAGGAGAGGGAGCAGCTACTAGAATTTATCAAGAAGTCAAATGGGGCAGAGGGGGCCCTGATGGCACTGGCTAGTGAGTGTGTGTGTGTGCTGTGTGGGTACCATAGACTTGGTACATGCTTCCTGTTGCCACCCTCGCCATCTTTCCAATTCCATGATTTTGTGGAGAGAAGGAACAAACCTTTTAAATTGAAACAAAGAAATTACCATTGATATATAATATTAAGCAATTAACTACTCTCTTTGATATATGATTATAAACAGTTGTTTAAAATATTAATTAATCATGTATTTGCCTGGGATTCCTTCCTCAAATGAGGGAACAGAAATTAGAAGGTAACTTTGGGGTGCATTAAAGCATGGAAAGCATCAGGTAAAAGGATGTGTAGATGTTTCCCTCTTTTTTCTGATGCTTTATCTTTAAGAAATCAAACATCTTGACTTGATATTTTTAATAAGGATCTAGTAAAATTGCCTGAAAACAAGATGGATTCTAAAGAACAAAAATCTAAAGTATCTTGGACTATCTATTTATCTGTCTACTCACCTACCATCTATACATGAGACAGAGGTAGAGACATATAAAAGCATATGAGGAATACGAGGGGCAGGGCGAGGTGAAGGAAGTGCTGCAGGCAGGAGAGCTTTCTTGGCATTTAGAGCACTGAAAAGCTAAGGAATCCCATGACTTCTTATTTCCTTCTATAGGTAGAGATTTCAAAGCAGTAGGGAAATACTAAGACTTCAACCCTAAGCTTCTTTGGGCTGGGACCAACTATTTTGTATACTCGGTATCCCATACAGTCCTGGCATGCTGTTAATTGCCCAACAGATAATGCTGTATGAAGAAGGAAATTCCACTGAGTATATGTGAAAAACCCCAAACTATTTTGAAGAGCAGAGGAGATGGGACTGAAACAAGCTAAGAAGGGTAATGTAGTTGTTTTCTGAAGAGAACTTTGTGTTCTGAGGTTCTGAGAGGGTGTAAAAATCAAATAATGGGATTCAGTTGTCTCTCCAAAATATTCAGAGACTAAAGAAAGAATTTAATTATGAGAATCATTTAAAATGAAGAATAATACTAAAATATCACTGAAGATTCCTGGTCAGGATAGCAGAGTAGGTAAATACTGTGCTTGCCTCCTATCATGATCACATCAAAATTACAACTAAGCTACAAAACAACCATCATTGAGAATCACCTGAAGGCTAACTGAACAGAAGTCCTACAACTAAGGACTTAGAGAAGAAGCCACCTCAAGACTGGTAGAAGGGCAGAGACATGGAACGGGTTGGTCCTGCACCCACATGTGATGTTTAAAAATTGGGCAGGCTATCTCAGCTGTGGAGGTTCCAACCTGAAGAGCGAGGGGTCCCAACTTCACATCAATATCTCCAGCCTAGGCTTCCAGTGCCAGGAAGAGAAGTCACCACAACTTCTGGCTGTGAAAACGAGGAGAGATTGTGGCTGAGTTAGACTGAAGGTGGCTGAAGTCCCAGGTATTCCCCTTAAAGGGCCCATGCACGAACTTACTCACTGAGAGAATCACTCACTCTGAGTTCCAGTTTGAGGAGCAGCACCTCAAA
This sequence comes from Hipposideros armiger, assembly GCF_001890085.2. Taxonomy (NCBI): domain Eukaryota; kingdom Metazoa; phylum Chordata; class Mammalia; order Chiroptera; family Hipposideridae; genus Hipposideros; species Hipposideros armiger. Next base: position 499,293 of record NW_017731775.1, on the reverse strand, counting down.
AGGTGCCAGGGAACTAGGGAGAGGTACTGAGTTATCTTACTTCAGGGCAAGGGCTGGAGGGGCAGCTTTCTCCCCAAAAAAAGTGCTTGTAACATCCATTATTTCTTTCTCGAGCCATCCCTCCTCCCAGTGTGCAGACACAGGCGGTTGCCATAACTGCGTCTCCACTAACAGGGCTAACCATTTGTTTCCTTCATCCTGATGGTTCCCTGAGACCCCACCCCACCTAAATTTGGGCCCAACCATGCCTCTTCCTATGGCTTTTCCATACCAACGGCCTATCTTAGCTCATACTGAAGACTTTCCTAAAATCCCTAAGGTTCACAAATCCCAAACAATCAGCATCTGGCCTCAGCATGCCCCATACCTCTTGCTGAGTAGCCCAGAACCTGGTGGAAGCTGGACTCAGCTCTCAGCTTTGCCTCTAGAGCTACTCCAAGTCCAGCATGGGTGGCTGATATCTGCAGAATGCTTTTGGGCTCACGTCAGGTGGCCCTGGGCAGGACACAGACTGAGGCTGAATTTGCCTGGTGGTGGGGTCCCTCCCAGGAGGCCCCAGGACTGGTATGCCTGATGGTCAGCTTCAGACTGAGCTGGGACACCACCCAGCTCCCTCTGCAGATGACACATCTGAAAGGAAGGCTGGGCAGGTCATGCTAAAGCGAATCCTGCTCTTCAGGGTCAGCCCCTGCACAACAGCTCCTCCACTGTAGTCACGGCGAGTCCTCATAAGCAACCAGCCCAAGAGTCAACCCCTCCCACTGATGTGTACACAGCTCAACTACAACAGGAGAGATAACACAACCCACACAAGGGACACACCTGCAGACCACACCTCAGGAGACCAGAGAGACAGCACCACTTGGCTCCACAGGACACCTATGTAAGGCCACTCTACTGACATTGGAAGATAAAGCAGCCCTCCCTAATACATAGAAACAAACACAGGGAGGCAGCCAAAACGGGGAGACAAAGAAACTTATCCTAAATGAAAGAATAGAACAATGCTCCAGAAAAAGAACTAAGCAAAATGGAAATAAGCAATATACCAGATGCAGAGTTCAAAATACTGGTTATAAGGATGCTCAGTGAACTTATGATGAATTCAGTGAGAACTTTAACTAAGGGATAGGAAACATAAAAATGGAGATAGAAAACATAAAAAAGAAAGTCAGAAATGAAGAATACAGTAACTGAAATAAACAATGTATTAGAACACTAGGTTAGATGAAGCAGAAGACCGAATCAGCAATTTAGAAGATAAGATAGCAGAAAACACCCAATCAGAACAGCAAAAAAGAAAAAAGATTCCAAAAAGATGAGGATAGCTTAAGGGGCCTCTTGGACAACATCAAGCATACCAATATTCACATCATTGGGCTACCAGAGAAGAAAAGAGAGAGCAAAGAATTGAAAAAACATTTAATAAAATGAGAGAAAACTTCCCTAACCTGGAGAAGGAAATAGATATGCAAGCCCAGGAAGTACAGAGACAGTCCCAAAAAGATCAATGCAAAGAGACCCACCAAAAGACACATCGTAATTATGATGCAAAAGGTTAAAGACAAAAAGAGAGTCTTATTAACAGCAAGAGAAAAGCAGTTAGTTACCTACAAGGTAACTTACCTTAAGACTGTCAGCTGATTTCTCAAAAGAAATTTTGCAGGCCAGAAAGGATTGGGATGAAATATTCAAAGTGATGAAAAGCAGGGACCTACAGCCAATATTCTACCCAGGAAAGCTACCATATTTTGCCATGTGTAATGTGCGCCCACGTTTTTGGCCCAAATTTTCAGGGAAAAAAATATTTCATTTTAATTTTTTAATTCAAATGTTTATTTGTTTACATTTAAGTACTTGTTTTTTGTATTATAAAGGAATTTGAGCATTTATTTTTTAACATATTATGGTACAAGAAATTTTATGTAACCAATAATTACAAAACACAAGAACAGATACAAAGTACAAGAAATTTTATGTACCAGTAACAAATTTATAATATTCACACATCATAGAAGGCCAAGAACTTATCATTGCAAGTTCATCTTAAGTTCAACAAAACCTATTATTGTATTCCAGGGTATTATTTTGCATACAGATATAATTATTGATTTCTAGAGTTACACTTTTAGCTTATAAGTATAAATAATAGAATTAAAAACATTTATATAGATATGGAATTAGTAGTACCCATGTATAATGCACATTCTTATTTTTCCCTCACAAATTTGGGCAAAAAAAGTGCTCATTATACACAGCAAAATACAGTATCATTTAGAATCGAAGGACAGATAAAGAGCTTCCCAGACAGGAAAAAGCTAGAGTCATCACCACCAAACTAGTATTACAATAAATGTTAGAGGGGCTTCTTTAAGAAGAAGGAAAAAATATGAATAATAAAATGGCAATAACTGCATGTCTATCACAATTACTTAAAAGTAAATGAATTAAATGCTCTAATCAAAGGATAGGGTTTCTAGATGGATAAGAAAACAAAACCTTTACATATGCTGCCCACAAGAGACTCACTTCAGATTGAATGACACACATAGACTGAAAGTAAAGGGATGGAAAAAGATATTTCGTGAAAATGGGGGCAAAAAAATAAATAAATAAAGCTGGAGTAGCAATTTTTTTTAAAGATTTTTATTGGTGAATTGGGGGGATGAGAACAGCGCTGGGGAATTGGGGAAGGGGAACAGAAAAGTTGCTGTCTTTTTGTTCTTCAGTCTAGTTGTGGAGGACGTTGCTTCACTGGCCCAAGTTGGCACCATCATTGTGCTCTTCCCGGGCGAGGCAGATCNCTCAAAGCGGCTGCTGACCACTCACACTGGCTGCTGACTACACACAGTAGCCCATGGCAACCCACTGCAGCAGGGGCTGCAGCCTACGCCGTCGCCGGTGACTCACAGCAGCCCAGCTCCAGGTTGGGCTGTTGTTCAGCATCTTAGCTGTAGAGGACAGTGTCACTGGCCCTCATATGTGGGATCCGAACTGGAGCCCTCTGGCATCCCAAGCCAGCTCTTAACCATCGCGACACTCAGCCGGCCCTGGAGTAGCAATTATTATATCAGACAAAATAGACTTTAAAACAAAGTCTATAACATGAGAAAAAGAAGGACCCAGTAACCCCACTTCTGGGTATTTATCCAAAGAAACCCAAATAGCTACTTCAAAGCAACATGTGCATCCATATATTCATTGCAGTATTGTTTACAATGGCCAAGCTTTGGAGGCAGCCTGCGTGTTCATCAATAGGTGAATGGATAAAGGGGAGGTGGTACATATCTATAATAAATAGTGCTCGGCCATAGAAGGCAATGGGTTCTGCTATCCTCGGCACCATGGATAGACCTAGAGGGTATTGTGTTGAAAGGAGTAATTCTGACAGAGAAAGACAAATTCCATATGATTTTACTTATATGCAATCTAAAGAACAAAATAAATGAACAAACAAAACAGAAACTTACTCAGATACAAAGAACAAATTTATGGTAGCCAGATGGAAGGGGGGTTGGAAGGGTGGGTGAAAAGGGGGATGGGATTAAGGGGAAGTACAATTGGTAGTTACATAATAGTCATGGGGATGTTAAGTATAGCATAAGGAAAATAGTCAATAATATTGTAATAAATATGTGTGGTATCAGATGGCTACTAGATTTATCAGGGTGAGTTATGTAAAGAGTTCATCACCACCAAACTAGTATTAAATAAATATTAGAGGGACTTCATAAGTTATGTAAATGTCTAATCACTATGTTGTATACCTGAAACTAATATAATACAGTATGTCACTGTAATTGAAAAAGAAAATAATTGTTTTTTAAAAATCACTGACAATTCATCCCCCTACAGGACAGACATATGACAGACTGACAGATATCTGCTGGCATGCTTTTACATCATGGCTCAGGAATAGCCAAATCCTTAGCATTTTTTTTCCCCTAATGATTGCAGACAAATTTAAGAGTTTTTTTGTTTTGTTTTGTTTTATACTGGAATTGAAGGCAAAAATAATATCCAGATATCTTTCAATTACGTTTTAATTCTCACATCTGTTTTTGTTTTGTTTTGTTGTTTTGTTTTGTTTGTTTTCTTTTTTTTTTTACAGAAATAAGATACTTTCTCTCATGCACAGAGTTTGGCAGTCTTTGTAGTGCTTTTGCAGAGTAAGACGTTGGACTTCATACTGTTGCATTTTCCTTTAGTGGACAGAGGCAGAAAGGATCAGGAAATGAGTCCTCATCTGACACAGTGACACAACCCACAGACTGGTGACAGTTCCTGTAGTCATTCCTTCATGATGGCCCTGATGGGATCTGAGACTTCTGCAGTCAGAAACTCTTTTCCTCATTTTTTGTTTTATATACTAGTGTATATCAGAATACCTGCCACATGATAAGTGCTTGCTGATGAATGAATGAATACATGATAAAATAATGCATAAATTCACCAAAATTCTAGTATTTTCCTTGCATGCACTAATGCCAGTGTTCCAAAACCAATTAGACATATACAAATATAGATAACTGCTTCAAATATGCAATAGTGTTTGAGTGTTTAACACAAGCTAGCCATGTGGCAATGCCAAGTCATTTTACCTATACCTGGTTTACTCATCTAATGGAAGAATTGAACAAAAAGATTGTAATTTACCTAAAAGCTTCAAAGAGGTTGATGACAGCATTCTTTCACTCCAATTTGGATTTGCATTTGAAGGGATTTTAATCACTGTGTCTCTAGTTCCTAATCCATCTCTCTCTCTCCCTCTCTCTCTCCCTCCCTCCCTACCTCCGTCCATCCCTCCCTCTCTCTGTCTCTCTCTCTATCTCTCTCTCTCTCTTAATCGCCAGTCCCTAGTTTTCAAAAGGCTCCCAGCACCAGTGATTTTTCTTCTTGAGGCATTTAGTAAAACCACACTGTGTTCCTTCTTAATTTATGAGGAAACACGAGGAGAGAAACTTGCCTTATATGAGTTATGAGACCAGTAGTCAGCCTGCACTTTCTTCTTTCGCTAAAATGAATTCCATTGTCTCTTTTTCAAGCTGTAGTATGTCTTCTTTCTTGTATGTTAAATTAATCTTTCCTTGAAATTATGACCACCAAGAGAAAGTTTAATGCATTTTGGTAAAGAATTCACTGGACTAAACAATGCATATGTTTTCTTTGACATTCTATTCTGCAGGCTTGAATATGCTGATTACTTAGAGCCAATAAAACCACAAATTGTCACACCTATTTTAGAGACCTGTCATTTGGAGTAGTAGTTCTGATTCTCCTTCCACAAGGGACAGTTCTGATTAGGATCATCTTACTTATGGAGAGTTGCCATAAACACCACATATAGTTTAATACATTTGAAATATTAGTTATACTATACGAGAGTTTGACAAGTAAGTTTGTGAACTTGTTGCAGCGATGTTGCTAACCTTTTCTGATATCAGAGGGATTATTCATTATGAATTCGTACCAACTGGACAAACAGTTAACCAAGTTTACTATTTGGAAGTACTGAAAAGGCTGCGTGAACAAGTTAGACGGAAACAACCTGAACTTTTCGCCAACAATTCATGGCTCTTGCATCACGACATGTACCAGCTCACAGGGCACTGACTGTAAGGAAGTTTTTAGCCAATAAACAAATAACTGTATTGGAACACCCTCCCTAGTCACCTGATCTGGCCCCCAGTGACTTCTTTCTTTACTGGAAGATAAAGGAAATATTGAAAGGAAGACATTTTGATGACATTCAGGACATCAAGGGTAATACAATGACAGCTCTGATAGCCATTCCAGAAAAAGGGTTCCAAAATTGCTTTGAAGGGTGGACTAAGCACTGACATTGGTACATAGCTTCCCAAAGGGAGCACTTTGAAGGTGACCATAGTGATATTCAGCAATGAGGTATGTAGCACTTTTTCTAGGATGAGTTCTCAAACTTCATTGTCAGATCTTCATATGCATACTGAATCAATAAATTATGCTATGGAGTACAATGAAAACTAGCCAGTGGTTTGTTTTTTGTTAAACTTTATTTAATATATTCCTGCTTGAAATCTCTGCCACTACCTGCTTCTTTCTTGTACATTAGTGCTTAAAAACTCTGCTTTAGCTATTTTCCCCTACAAGATTTCAAAAATATTGAGTACTTCTTCTCTGAGAAAAAGTATGATTGCTTTTCTATTTTTATTTTATGTTTTTAGTCCTGCGAATAAATATATTTCTTTGTAAAGGTAAAAATAACAGAGAAATGTAAAAAATAAGAAAGGCAAGTCCTCCTTTGGTGTCCCACTCCATCTCAACCTCTTCCACAGTCAACACTTTGATGTGCAAATTTTCAATATATTCTTTAATTTACATTAAATACATACACACCCCTTAGCTTTGTTTTTGTTTTCTCTAACTATGTAGTTGACCTCTTACTTACTTTCTACAACTCCTGTTTCTAGCTTCAATATTTATACCTTGGAGAGCATCCCATGTCAAAAATGTACATCTGTCTCATGCTCTTTCACCATTCGTTAGTATTCTCTGCTATGAATGGATGCATCATAAGAAACAAATTATTTTCCTTTTTGATACATATTGGCCCCCTCTCAACATTTTGCTATTAAAATATATTTCTTTCTTTTCACATATATCTTTATGCACATTTATTTCTGCTGCATGTTTTAATTCTTGTTTCCAGTAGATACAATCAAATTGCATTTCAAAAGGCCATACTAATTGTGCTCTTATCAAGCTTATATTAGAGTATCTTTTCCCACTTCCTTGACAACACTGGCTATTATTAATCTTTTAAATGTTGTTAATCTAGTGGAGAAAAATATCACCTCAGGCTTTAAATTGCATTTAAGATTAGTAGTGACATTGCTGATGCTTTCTTATGTTTACGGAACTTTTTTTGTAAATTATTACATATACATACATATATAGGAACTATAGTCCTTTAGTTCATTGGCTTTTAAGTTTTGTTCATGATGTCTTTTAAGATACAGTCAAAACTATCATCCATTTCTCATAAAAATGTATTCTTTAAATGTGGAAAACTACTAGTGAAATACAACTGTCAGGAAATTTCCATCTCTTCCAGGTTTCTGTTTTCTCCTGAGCTCCATGGAAACTTTGAAGAATCATGAAATATTTAAAATCCCAAACCAGAGCATCTGCTTTGCAGGAACTGATTATTGTAGCTAATTCCTCAAAAGAAGACCATTTTATATCCAGGATATGACTAATTTATAAGACTAGAGGGGACATGCATATCAATACGGCAGCAACTGTAGGGGAGAGAAGTGTGTGGTAAGAAAGAAGGAGGAAAAGTACAAAGGCTAAAATTCAATTAAATGAGAATAAAAAGAATTTGCTATGAAAAAATTAATAGCTTTTCCAAGTTTATTTTGTTCAATTATTTCCTTCGTGATAGGCCTGACACCCTGTGTATTATTAATAGGGCTCTAACTGGGTACATATGGTTCAACATAGCCACACAGAAGGAAAAGGAAGAGGGGGCTACAGAATCTCCAATTAGGAATTATGTTCCTGACACCCTCCTTGGATAAGAGACATCCTCACACTAACGAGCTCTTTGAGTTAAGACATTAATTTTTTTTACATAATAAATGCTACTTATAAGGATATGGCTGTTCATAAAGTAATCTCATTAAATTGTGATGATCATCAGTACCACAATTACAAAAATATTTAACAAAAAGTTGGAGACACTGAGAGAATAAATATAAGATGGAAAATTGTGATGCAGTTTTAAGGTTGGGATGAGGGGACCAAAATCAAGGGGGAGGTATATTGTTAGGTAAAGCCAACCCAGGGGAGCTTTTCCTTTTTTTCTTTCTTCCTTACCTCCTTCCATCCATCTTTCATTCATCAAACATATTTAACAGGCAGCCCTGTAAATGGAGATACCAATATGAAAAATATGAGTCATGCCAAGAAAAGCCCACAACCTAGAGAGGAATTGAGGACATAATTGTCAATTTTTAGCACCTTTTGTATTCCATATGCTTGCTAGTTTTCTAGAGAGAACAAAATCTCTGACCACATTCTTATTAACTAGGCTGTACCAATTTATTATCATAGTATAATTTTCATGAACACTTGATACCAGATTAGTAATCATAACAAAATTCCTATCAAAGCTTGACTACATACATATATACATACATATACTTATTTTTAACTGTAGCTGGAATAATATATCTTATTATTTTATTCATTAGCTTCAATGTATAATTTATATACCACACAGCCATCTTAACACAGTATAAGCTTGAATTATTATTATTTCAGCTTATAATTATAATTTCATATCACTATAGAAGAAAATGATATTAATCATTTTTAAATATATAGTTTTATGTTTGTGCATGCCATTCATAATTGTTGCACTGGTAAGGCATCATTTAATTTTCACAACCATTCAGTGAAATACAGATTCTTACTTTCAGATAAGGAGACCAGGATTTAATGAGGCCATATACCTTCCCTAGGATCTCATAGCTAGTAAGTGATGGAAATGGGATTTTAACCTAATTCTGACAAATAAGACTTTTCACTTAGCCATTTCCCTCCCACTAGAAGCTGCAACAGAAAATTAGAGCGTAGGACAATATAGGTTGGCTAGAACAGTAAGCAGAGTGCTGTGGGAGTCTGTTGGAAGCAATACAGATGTAGAAAAGGGCAATTCATTGTAGCAGTCCCTTGTGTGATCTGCTCCTGTGGCTCTCAACACATGCCCTCAGTGAAATGTCGGTAGCATGTCTTTACTGTTCTGTTTCACTAGAGGACTGACCATCTGTCCTTAGCCTACATCACCCAGCAACCCATCTCCCTTTCCTTGGGCCTTGCCAGGCAGTTTCTGGAGTCCTGGTGACAGAAAGACTTCCCAGACAGATTTAAAGAACATGGTTTGTTGCCTCAAACATACCCTAAGTCATTCATGTGGCTGTGTTTTGTGTGAGGGAAGGGTAAATCCAATTTCAGCCAGGGGAGGCCACTGGAGGCCACTATGTATGCACATAACAGAAACAGAAAAATAATACAAAAGATTCTAGGGAGAGAATGTGCCTCTGGCTACATTAAGCCAAATTGGTGATTTGTTAGGAGAATAATGGTGCTCACTTTGGGCCTCACAAGGACCTTAGAGTCTGGGTTTTGGAGCTACTTCTGAGTGTCTATAAATAAAGCCTTGCATTTATGACTTTTCCCAAGGGTACCAAGACAATTCAATGGGGAAAGAAGAGTCTTTCAACAAATGGTGTTGGGAAAACTGAATAGCCACATTAAAAAAAAAATGATGTTGAACCCCTTTCTTATACCACACACAAATTAATTCAAACTGGATCAAATATAAGAGCTAAATATAAGAGCTAAAACTATAAAACACCAAGGAAAAAACTTAGAAGCAAATTTTCATGACCTGTTAAATAAAGCCTTCTCAGATGTGGTACCAAAAGTATAAGCAACTACAGTGGGCGGGGGGGGGGGGGGGGGGGGGAGAAAGATAACACTTACGTTGCAAGCAATACTATCAAGAAAGTGAAAGTACAACTCATAAAATGTGAGAAAATATTTAGAAATTAGATACTGATAAAGATCTTGTATCCAGAGTATATAACTTACATCTATGTCTCAATAAATTCAAATAACTCAATTTAAAAATTAGTAAAGGATCTGAATAGACATTTTTCAAAGAAGATATACAAATAGCTAATAAGCATATGAAAGATGCTCAATCATTAATTATCAGCAAATGCAAATCAAAGCACAGTGAGATAATACTTCTCATTCACTAAGATGATTGTAATAAATAATTTTTTTAAAGCAGAAAATAACAAGCGTTATGCTCTGAAGAGAAATTGGAACCCTCATATGTTGCTAATGGGAATATAAAACGGCGTAGCCACTATGGGAAAAAGTTTAGCCATTCATCAAAATGTTAAATATAAAGTTGCTATATGACTTAACAGTTCTACTCCTAGGTATATACTCAATAGAAATGAAAACATATGTCCTCAAAAAAGTTGTAAGTGGCTGTTCATAACACTGTTATCCATAAGTGCTAAAAAGTAGAAACAACCCAAGTCTCTATCGACTGATAAATGGATAAACAAAATTTGGCAGATATGTACAATGAAATATTATTTGTCCTAAAAAAGGAGTAAAGTACTGATACTTGAAAATCTTGAAAATACTGTGCTAAGTGAAAGAAACTAGTCACCAAAAACCGTGTATTACACCCTTCCCCTATATGAAATTGTTCAGAATAGGCAAATAAATAGAGACAGGGAGTAGATTAGTGGTTGCCTGGGACTGGAAGGGATTAGGGGAAGAGAAATATTTCTTAGCAGATATGGGGTTTTCGTTTGGGCCAACAAAAATGTTCTGCAATTAGATTATGCTGAAGGTTTCTCAACTCTGCAAATATAACAGAATCCATTTAATTTTACATTTTAAATGGGTGAATTTTTTGGTATGCAGATTTTATCTCAAAAAGATCAAAAAAAGAAGAAGAAGAAAACCAAAGTGTCATGGTAAAGCACACAGCTAAGAGCTGACAAAGCAGCCAAAGCCAAGGCATCTTTTAGGAGAGAACAGCAGGGTATGTTTTCAAGAGTGATCAGAAGTTGGCCTGGCTGAAGTGGAGAAAGGGCTGGAATAGAGCTGGAGGCAGAGGAAATAGTAGGTGCAAAGCCAGAGATCACATGGCATATCTAATAAATGGCGAGCTGGGTTTATGTGTGCTGTGCAGACATGGCATGTGGGGTGGTAAGAAGGGAAACTGGAGGGATAACTAGGACTAGATCATGAAGGGTTGATGCCATGCTAAAAAATTAGGACTTTGGCCAGAAGGCACTGCCAAGCTATTAAAGAATTTGAAGGTGGGAAATAACATGATTAGATTTTTGTGATTTAGAAGTCACTTTTGTAGCAGGACTGAAGATAGGAGGCAGGCCAGGAGACTGTGCAGTGATCCAGGTGGGGCTTGAATGAGGGCAGAGACCAAAGGTCTTCCCATGGACAAGCACATGCATGGACCTTCAGGCCTCATTGCAGTCTACCTTGATACCAACACTTGACCTCTGCAGTTCAACCAAAACCTTGGAGTACTCAATTATTACATTCAAATGTAAGAAACATTGTTTGGGAGATTCAAGGTCTAAAGGTCCTGCTTCCATATCTGGAGTTCATTGTCCCCCAAAAAGTATGTAGATGTGCTTATCATCCATCACATAAAATACCCAAGTTAGATGTGTCATCTGAGATAAACTCCCTTCCACTAAGAGACTGACCAGGTTCATTATAAACTCACACCATTCATATACCTAAGCTACAAGTGGAAATTAATCAACAGGCTTTCTGACTCTCAACTGTTTAATAAAAAATTTCAGGTTCTATTGAGTTTTGTGATGAGGAAGGGTGGGCTTTTTGCATTCTGATTTTGAAAATATTAAGTGTTATTCTAAAAATATTTATTCTGAAGCCAGTCATACACCAATTACAAACTGTACTGACAGTGGCATTGAGCCTAATGAGCCTGACCTTAAGGGTACAGAAGGGAGAAAAGGATGACATACCAAGGGACCTCAAAAGCCAGGTGGATAATTTGATTCCCATTAACTGACTATTTGTGGTGTTTCAAAAATAGCTGTTATACCCAGAAGGGGACAAAATTCTACTGGTGATTAACTTATGATCATTTTAGTAAAACTAAAACAGGTGGAGAAAAACATTATGCTAACTGAATTACTCATCTTCCCTTAACCCTCCGTTGGGAGCAATGCAAAAGTTACAAGTTCGGGCGCAATGCATCTACTAAGATTCGTGTGTGACATTTATGTATTTAAATTGAAAATGTATGAAAATAACATGTAATCATGCTTATTATTATTTCAGAATGAAATTTGGTTTGCCACAAAGTAAAAACCATATATGTTTATTACATAAATTCAGTATAAAAATCAACAGAAATTCAGAACAATCTGTGAGATCATTTGCACCCAATGGAGGGTTAATTTATACTTTATCCAATCAATCATGAATTTGTTTGAGTTAATAAATGCCATGATCTTTACTTTACAGCTTAGGTAGTAATGCATTAAGTAATTTGTAGGAAGCTGACAATAGTACAAGGACTAAGTATAGCAAGCAGTCTGGTCCTCTCTTAAAGCCCAGTAATCCCTAAGGGTTGTCCAATCGATGTAGTTCTGAGCCCCCCACATTGTTTTATCTTGCCATTGGGATTCATAGGGAGCCTCTCTAGAACTCAAAAAATTTTAAAGAATCCATATCTTATATTGTGTAATATAATGGAATACTTGGGAGTGCCAAAAAAAGGTATACAAGTGGACACTGGTCAAGGTTACTCAAGCAGTAGTTCACCATAATCGGAAAACCACTTTGAGCATCTCTTGTAATTGCAGAAGTCAAACGTGACTAACACATCCGTTATATACTATCATGGCATCAAGTTCCTGTAGCATGTCTATAACATTCATCTCAGTGTGTAATTGCATGTTTGTGTAATTGTTCGATTAATGTTGTCTTTCCCACTAGGCTAACAGAGCCAGAAAAGAAAAGGCTTTGTCTGTTTTGCTCTCCATATATTCTATATACCAAATTCAGTGCATGGCATGTACCAGCTGCTCAGTAAATATTTGCTGAATTAGTAAATACAGAAAGAATGAAGAAAATCAGATTGATTATGATGATTTATATAATAAAGTACTAAAGGATGGTATGAAGAGCTTTGATCATCCCCTTGAGACAAAGAAGGAAGATTTTTTTTCTCCAAATGATATGACAAGCATAACAAAAAGATAGATTTAGCCATATTCAAAATTATTTTTTTCAAAAATGAGTCTTTGTTCCTAAGCCTCCACTTTCTGTATCAGGTACTCTTTTTCATTCTCTCTCCATTTCACTCAGTCATGTTTAAATAGACCTGGGTTAGTTTTTGTTGGTATTTTAGTATCACCATCAACATTGGATTAATAGAACTATACATATGAGATGTGATCAAAAGATACGGTGAATGTTTAAATTAAAAAAAATTATTACAGTAAAAGACACAATTGCCATTAACCCCCTCAAAATACTCTCCCTCACTTCAAACACGCTTACCCCATCATTCTTGCCACTTTCTGAAGCAGTTCTGGAAGTCCCATATCGTGAGTGTCTTTAGTTTCGCTTTCATGGCTGCCTCCATATTCTGAATCGATTCAAAATGTTTTCCTTTCATGGTCATTTTGACTTTGGGGAAGAGCCAGAAGTTGCACGGTGCCAGATCCAGTGAATAAGGTGAATGAGGACACACTGTAATGTTTCTATTTGACATAAATTGCCATACCAGAAGCAATGTGTGACATAGCGCGTTTGTCATGATGGAAGATGAAGTAAAGACACTCACAAAAGAGGGCTTCCAGAACTGCTTCAGGAAGTGGCAAGAACGATGGATGAGTGTGTTCAAAGTGAGCAAGAGTATTTTGTTTTGAGGGGGATTAATGTCAATGTGTCTTTTACTGTAATATTTTTTTAAAAATTTAAACATTCACCGTATTTTTTGATCACCTTCGTAGCCAAACTAGAATCAAGCTTCTAAAACTCTGGGCTTATAATGAACTCATCTTTTATTGTATTCATAGGTAAAAAAAAAATTTTAGTCTGAAATTTTCAAGTTCAGGGTAAGAACAAATATTTACAAAGTAATGAGAGCGTATGTGTTACAAGATGAAGGTGAAGCTCCTTCTGGTCATTGTGTCTTCCAAAAAGGATATACTATGATTTTAAGACCAAAAATGATCTAGACCAATCTCCCAATTTTCCCAAACCAATCCTGTTTTCCTCTAATGACTTTGTTCTGAAATTACATCATTAGGATGCCCTCCCTATTAAGCACAAATGTCCCTGAGAGGGGTAGCACTTTGAGCTGTTAGTAGCCTGCAAAGGTACCTTTTCTATTTGAGTTCTAAAGAGACCCTTAGAAACATCTCTGGACTATGCCCATGTTCACCTCCCTCAGGGAAATGGATGCTTCTTAGGGCACCTTGCCCATTCTGTGATTTAAACAACTGAGTACAGCAGCACTCCCTGAAGAGAAATAATATTTACTTGGAATAAAAAAAAATATTCTTAAATAAACCAATAGTTAAATCAAATAATCCCCAAATTAGAATTACAAACCCTGAGAAGTAGCAGCCTTCTTTGAGGTGATCTAGTTCCACCTCCTAACAATTCAGCATCTTTTCTATGACTCTGTTGATCACACAACAACTGCATGTTGCTGGGCTATAGTGGAAGGGCTTTGAGCAGAAACACATGGGACAAAAGTCCTGGCTCTGCCACCAACAGCGATACAATCTTAAGCATGATTGGCAGCTTGTTTGAGGTTCCATTTCCTCACTAGTGTAAGGAGGAATGTGTGATAGGAAGTTCCTATGGATTTTTTTTTTAAGTGCAAATAATTTTATTCAGGCACCAAAAACTCCAATAAAGTGATTAGTAATGAGGTTTTTAAAAATCTTTATTAAATTTATTGGGGTGACATTGGTTAGTAAAATTATGTAGGTTTCAAGTGTACATTTCTATAATACATCATCTACATATTGCATTGTGTGTTTGCCAAAGGATTTTATGAATTTGGCCTTTTGATGACTTCATAATTTCCAATGACAGTGAACTCATTACTGTCTTCAACGGACAGCTCAGATTACTGTCAACTACATTTGTTACACAGAATAAAAAAATGTGTCCTCACTATTCCCTATGCCTTGATTTGTTTCTTGGAGTTACTCCAAACTAAACGAAACATTCTTCAAATATTTGGATACTGTCAATGTGTTTCTTTGTTCTTCTCCTTAGGCTAAACAAACCGAGGGAGCTCAATCATGTTCTGTGTGACATGACTCACAGATCCCTGCCATCTCCCTTTGGGTACATCTTTGTTTGCCAGTACTCATCTCATATTTCTGAGAACTGAACACAATGAAATAGATAGAATAAAATAAAAATGAGCAATCTAAATTACAGTATTTTTTTCAAAGCACATCTGTTTCTTAGTCAATCCTCAACAGGCTTAAACAGTGACTACCCAAGTGCTCAACATCAGGTTACCAGTAAGTTGTTATTAATTTGCTCAGTGCCTTCGCTTTAAAGGCTGGCTCTATTTCCCAGGACAGCCTGTATCCTGAGTCAGAGCCAGATCTTCATTTGAGAATAATGCCATTTCTTAAGAAATTGTTTTCAAGCAGATGTCTGATCATTCTCAGAAATTTTAACAAGCTCATGAAGGTTCTTGCAAATAGATTTCTTATATATGTTCAGTGTAATCTATTAAAGAAATTAATGACTATTACAAAGACTAAAGGCTTAAAGAAATCTTCCTCTACTTCACATGTCCCTAGGTGGTACAGTCTTACATTGCTTTCATTTCCCTGACAGTGTTTATCCAGTACAATAGGTAGATTGGGTGGAATTGATGCACAAAATCAATTTTATTGATATGCGAGGTAAATGCTCAATCAATATTGCTGAATTGAATTGTAATAACCAGGGCAACTCACAGCTACATTTATAAAGCATCTGGAGAGTGAGCTCATGTAAAGAAAGCCATGGAGGCATGAAAAGAGTGCTTGTTGAAAACATGGGCCTTGCACGTGAGAGTCTAGGCTTTATAAATGGATCTGATTATTGCGTATATATTACCCTACTTTTCTAAGCTTTACATTCTTTTTCTGTAAAATGAGGCTAATAAGCTTCCCTGAATTAAGTTGTTGTGAGGATTAAATGAGTGAAATAATTTAGCAAAACACTTAGCTAAATGTTTGGTGATAGAAAATGTTCAATAAATTATAATGAATATTATGTGTAATAATACATTTGCAAATAAACAATCTGCCTGGCCATTTGTATTTTGCCTGGAGTTCTAAAGAAACTCTTATTGTATTCATCAAAAAGCCAGTAGATTTTCACTGGAAATTTCCTATGCTTACCTTAAAAGATAATAAAATGATAACGATACTAGTGGTAAATAGTTATATAATACACAGCTAAACACTATTCTAAGGATTTTACATTTATTAATCTGGTTAATCTTGGTAATTTATTTAGTAACTATTTAATAATTAGCTTAGGTAGTGCATCTTAATTTTGTCTATTTAATAATTATCTGACTCTGCTGATATTGGAAAGCTGATTGTTCACCATGCACTCTTTAATGTGTATAAAAAATATTTAGCATTCTAAAATAGAGCTGAATTCAATAGATGCAGAATATTTTTTGAGAAAAAAAAAGTATCCACTTAACTGATACCAAAAATGGGGAAAGGGAATGGGATTATTTAGGGACTCCCGGAGAGGTAGAGGACAAGTTTGAGAATGTACAATGTGGCCTGATCCTTTATTTTGTTTCCAGGGGGCATATCAGACATTAAATGCAGATGCCGTGCTGAGCCTCAATGATCAATCTGTTCTAAAATGGCAAAAATCTCTCTAGTGGTTAGGGCAGTCATTTCATTTCCATTAGAGGAAAATAAAGATGTGTATTTGGAGACTACTCCCTGTTCTGATATAATTCACTTGATGTGTCCCCTCTACTCAGTTTTCATCCTATTCAACATTACAAAGTATTAAATGATTGGAGTCAGTGCTTTATTCCTGCACTGAAAACTGTTAGAACTTTTAAGTGTTTAAAAATATTCCCTGGGAGCAGCCAAGTGGCACGTTGGTTAAGAGTTGGCTTGGGATGCCAGCTCTGAGCAGCAGGGCCCCAGTTCAGATCCCACATGAGGGCCAGTGACGCTGCGCCCTCTACAGCTAAGATGGTGAACAACAGCTTGACCTGGAGCCAGGCTGTTGTGAGTCGCTGGCTACGTCGTAGGCTGCAGCCCCTGCTGCAGTGGGCTGCCATGAACTACCATGAGTGGCAGACAGCCAGCGTGAGTGGCCAGCAGCCGGGATGAGCTGCCATGAGCTGCCATGAGCGGCCATCCAATGGCCGGCGAGTGAGTGCCTCACCCAGGAAGAGCACAATGATAATACCAACTTGGGCCAGTGAAGCGACATCCTCAACTAGACTGAAGAACAAAAGGACAGCAACTTGTCTGTTCCCCTTCCCTGATTCCCCAACGCTACTCCCCTCCTCCAATTCCTCAATAAAATCTTTTAAAAAAAATTCTCTATTTCAATTAATTCCAGAAATGTTCTGTCCTGACTAGACAGTCTCTTACCGAATCCTTGAGACTAATCCTTTGCCTCCAGGCTGGCAAATGGATTAGATAAGGCTTCTGTCCAACAGTCCATATTTATGAGTTAGTGGTAAGCTTGAAACATGGACAAATTGCTGAGGTACCTTCTTCTAGTTCTTAATCACACATTTTAGTCAAAATCTTTCCTGTATGTCTTGACAAACTGGTCTCGGGATTGTTTCTTCTTATTCAGAATTTCATCAGTGCTAATACCTCTGGCTGAATATGGATGACATTCTCCTGACCACTGTCCGGCATGCCTTCCCTACTGCAGCCCAACCTCCCAGTTACAGGTAAAAGAAGGGCATTGTGGGAATCTGGTGCACACCATCTCAGAGCTGCCCCCAACCTCTGCCCTATCATACAGCCTAAAGAGCGTTTGCTGCCCACACACCAAATAAAGACCCAAGTCATCAAACAAGTGAGTTTCAAATCAATTGTGGAGTGATGTAATTATGATGTGATGGTTAGATTATTGCTAGCAATTCTACTGCTTCCTACAGAACAAACTTGTTAGCATTCATCATTAATAACACCGTAGTTTTTTCTATTGTTTTCAATAAGCTTAGAATGTTTTATGCGTTTTGAAGTGGTAAATCCTTATATCATCTAAATATAACAGAATTCTAAGTTCTTATAAGACCCTTGGACAACAGTTACTGATCTATTCAGTATATTTTTAAAAGATTTATATTAAAATATAGCTAACATACAATATTATATTAGTTTCAGGTGTACACCATAGTTATTCAGCATTTATATACCTAAAGAAGTGATCACCATGATAAATCCAGCAACCATCTGACACTGTGCTATGCTACCACAATATTAATGACTATATTTCCTATGTCGTACATTATATCCCCATGACTTATTCATTTTATACCTGGAAATTTGAACGTCTTATTACCCTTTACCTTTCCCACCAATTTATAAATTTTTCAATTACAGTTGACATTCAATATTATTCTATATTAATTTCAAGTGTACAGCATAGTGGTTAGACATTTATATAATTTAAGAAGTGATCCCTCTGATGAATCTAGTACTCATCTGGCACCATACATAGTTATTACCATATAATTGACTATATTCTCTATGCTTTATTTTATATCTGCATGACTATTTTGTAAGTACTAATTTTGTGCTTCTTAATCCCTTCGCCTTTTTCACCCTGTCCCCTAACTCCCCTCCTACCACTCTGATAAATCTATTACCCATCTAGAGCCATACATAGTTATTGCAATATTATTGACTATATTTCTTATGCTATACCCCATGACTACTTTGTAAGAACCAATTTGTGCTTCATAATCCCTTTCCCCTTTTCACCTATTCCCCTAACCTCGCTCCCATCTGACAATCATTAAAATGTTCTCTGTATCTATGAGTTTGTTTCTGTTTTGTTTGTTTATTTTATTCTTTAGATTCCACATATAAGCAAAATCACATAGCATCAGTCTTTCTCTGTCTGATATACTCCACCCAGCACAATACACTCCAGGTCCACCCATGCCACCTCAGGTGGCATGAACCCATTCTCTTTCATGGCCAAGCAATGTTACATTGTATATATGTACCACCTCCTCTTTATCCATTCATCCATCAATGGACACTGAAGCTGCCTCCAAATCTTGGTCATTGTAAACAATGCTGCAATGAACATATGGATATACATGTCCCCTCAAAGTAACATTTGGGTTTCTTTGGATAAATACCCAAAAGTGGGATTACTGGGTCCTTCTTTCTCTCTTGTTATAGCCTTTGTTGTAAAGTCCATTTTGTCTGGTATAAGTATTGCTACTTCAGCTTTTTCTGTGTGTGAAATATCCTTTTCCATACCTTTACTTTCAGTCTGTGTGTGTCTTTCAATCTGAAGTGAGTCTCTTCTAGGCAGCATATGTAAGGGTTTTGTTTTCTTATCCATTCAGCCACCCTATGTCTTTTCATTGGAACATTTAATCCATTTACATTTAAATTAATTGTTGATAGATATGTATTGACATTTTATTATTCATATTTTTTATCCTCCTCCTCTTCTTCTTCTTCTTCTTCTTCTTCTTCTTCTTCTTCTTCTTCTTCTTCTTCTTCTTCTTCTTCTTCAAGAAATTCTTCTAACATTTCTTCTAATACTGGTTTGTTGGTGATGAACTCCTTTAGCTTTTTCTTGTTTGGGAAGCTCTTTATCTGTCCTTCGATTCTAAACAATAGCTTTGCTGAGTAGATTAATCTTGATTATATGTCCTTGCTTCTCATCACTTTGAGTATTTCCTGCCAATCCCTACTGGCCTGCAAAGTTTCTGTTGGGAAAACAGCTGACAGTCTTATGGGAGTTCCCTTGCAGGTAACTAACTGCTTTTCTCTTGCTGCTTTTAAGATTCTCTCTTTGTTTTTAACCTTTGACATTTTATTATAATGTGTCTTTGTGTGGGCCTCTTTGGGTTCATTTTGTTTGGGACTCTCTTCACTTCCTGGGCTTGTATGTCTATTTCCTTTGCCAGGTTAGGGAAGTTTTCTGTCATTATTTTATTAAATACATTTTCAATTCTTTGCTCTCTTCTGGATGTGATGTTGGTACACTTATTATTTTCCTAGAGGTCCCTTAAACTGTTCTTAAAATTTTTTTAATTCATTTCTTTTGTTCTTCAGAAGGGTATTTCCTGCTACCTTAACTTATAAATTGCTGATTCATTCCTCTGCTTTATTGAATCTACTATTGATTCCCTCTAATGTATGGTTTATTTCAGTTATTATATCTCCATTTATGACAGTTTTTTTAATGTTTTATGTCTTTATTTTTATGCTTCTTGTCTCTTTGCTGGAGTTCTCACTGAGGTCATCAAGCATCCTTGTAAGCAGTGTTTTGAACTCTACACCTGGTAGATTGCTTATTTCCATTTTGTTTAGTTCTATTCCTGGAGCTTTGTTCTATTCTTTTGTTTGGGATGTATTTCTTTGTCTCCTCATTTTTGCTGCCTCCCTATAATTTTTTTCTATGTATTAGGTAGGGTTGTTGTGTCTCCCAGTCTTAGTACAGTGGCCTTATGTAGTAGGTGTGATGTGGGGCTCAGTGGTGCAGTCTCCCTTGTCACCTGAGCCATGTTCTGTAGATGTGTTCCTTGTGTGGGTTGTGTATGTCCCCCTGTTGTATTTCAGCCTTGGTTGCTATTTGCACATCAATGGGAGGGATTAAACCTTGGGCTGACTCATTGTGAGGACTGTTCATGACTACAATGGAGGAGTTGTTGTGCAGGGATGACTCCATAGAGCAGGATTCGATTTAGCAGGGCTCTGGTCTTTTTTTCTTTAATTGGGGAACAGTGTTGGGGATTGAGGACCAGCCAAGTTGTTGCTCTTCAATCTTCGTTGTGGAGGGCACCAGTCATCATCTGGCTGCCCATCAGCAGCTCATTGCCTCTAAGCTCAAGGTGCTGTGTTACAATCTTAGTTGTGGGTGGGCATAGCCAACATCCCATGTGGGAGTTGAACCAGCAGCCTTGTTGTTAAGAGTGTGCACTTTATTCACTGATTCATCTGGGTGACAACTCAGCTCAAGGTGCTTGCTGAGTTCAGTCTTAGTTGCAGGCAGGTGTAGCCTACCATTGAACAGGCAGTCTGGTTGTTAGGAGCACATGCTGTCATCAGCTGAGCCATCCTGCCACCTGTTGTCAGCTTAGCAACAGCTCAGCTCTGGCGCAGCATCACTGGCCCATGTGGGAATCAAACTGGTGGCCCTGTTGCTCAGAGCTCACGCTCTTAAGCTAACTCTTAACAAACTGAGCCACTTGGCCAGCCCCAGCCCAGTCTGATCTTGGAAGCAGAGTTGTAGGCAGCCAGATGGTGCTCTGGGTTTGTCTTAAACCCGCCCCCAGGCATGCTGGCCCCAAAGTCTTCTGAGAGAGGTTCCCACAAAGGCAAGTTCTGCCGCTGCCTGTGCCCTGCCTGGAGCCACCTGGCATGAATGACAAATTAACCCGTTGATGACTGCCGCCTGCACTAGGCTTGGAGGTGCCTTGAGAAGCCAAGCCATGAAGCAAGGCTGGCTGTTGCAATGCCTGGCTTGGTTCTACTTGGGAAGAGATACAGATGGGGCTTTCCTGCATTTTGTAAAAATTTGAGATATTTTAGGGAAATCCACAGCATGAGCCACTGGAATCGGCTTAAATGGGCTCAAAGTTTGGGTGGAGCAGTGTCTCAAGGAGTCACTAGGGTGGGGTGAATGGTGTTAGCCAAGTTAATGGAATAGTAAGTATCCAGCATCTCACAGGTATAGGAATAGTGTTTATTCTCACCAATCATGTTGGAAAGCGTCATAATTCATAGCACATTGGGTAAACACTTAAAGGGTCTCAATTCTGAAGTAAGGGATAATTAGCTCTATACTAAATAGTACTCTGGTTCTGCCGAAAACAACTTTAGCCAATAACTGCTATACTCCAGCTAAATAACACACACACACACACACACACACACACACACACACTACTGTGGCACCACTCTCACACCAACCCCCAACCCCTCTCCTCCAGCAAAAGCTGAGTGGAGCACTTAGACTTTCAACTTGCCAGGCTGTAATAACACCCCTCACCAGAGTAATGTCAGAGGAATAAAGATGAACCAAGTGGGAATTTTATTTCCAAAAATTACAACTAAAATAAAAACCTTACTGGTTGAGTTTGAGAGCAAAATGGAGAGGGAAGATGAAATAATCAATTAACTAGAGATAGAATAATAAAAATAATACCATATCTGAACAACAGAAAAAAATGAGACTTCAAAAAAATTGAACTGAGCCTTCAAGACATGTGGAATCATAACAAATGATCTTAGCATTCCTGTCATTAGAGTTCTGGAATGAGAAGAGAAAGACAGTGGGTCTAAAAGTGTATTTGAAGAAAAATTGGCTGAAAATTACCCAAATTTGGCAAAAATATAAATTTACAGACTGAAGAAAATTAGTGAATCTCCCAAAATATAACCCTCCAAAATCTATGGCAAGAAATATTATAGTGAAGCTTCTGAAAACTAAAGAGAAAACAAAACAAACAAAAAAACCCAACTATGAAGACAAGATGGATTATATATAAAGGAAATCAATTTGAACAATGGATTTCTCATTAAAAACCGTGGATCCCAGAAGGAAGTAGCATAATATTTTTAAAGCGTTAAAAGAAAAAAAAAACTATCAACCCAGAATTCTATATTCAGCAAAATATCCTTCCAAAATTAAAGGGAATTCAAGACATTCTCAGACAGAGAAAATTTTTGCTAGTAGACCCACACTAAAAGAATAATTGAAGGAAGTTCTCTATATAGAAATGAAACAAAAAAAACATTGAATCATCAAGAAGGAAGAAAGAATTTGGAAAGAGCAAAAATAAGAATAAATGTAATAAGTTTTCTTCTCCTCTTGAGTTTTATAAATTATTACAAATGTTCATAGCAAACATTATAACACTACCTAATGTGGCTGTCAATATATATAGAAAAAAAATTTAAGACAATTATGTTATAAGTGGGGAAGGGATAAGAAATTGAGATAAAGTTTTTTTGTGCTTCATTCAAATGGGTAAAATGTCAACACCTATTAGCTTCGATAAGTTATGATTATATAATGTAATAGTTAGAGAAAGTACTAGAAAAAACTATACAAAGAGATATGAGTACACTCAAAAACACTACAGAGAAAATGGAATAGTAAAAATTGTGTTCATATAACTCACAGCAAAACAAGAAAATAAAACAGAGAAAGTATAAACAGAGAGAAGAAACAGAAAACAAAACAAAACAAAAATAAAATGGCAGGCTTAGTCCTTAACATTTCAATAATTACATGAAATGAAAATGGTCTCAAAGCACCAATTAAAAGATAGATATTGGCAGAGTGGAGAACATGACCCAATTAGGTGTTTTCTACAAGAGAGTTACTTCAAATATCATGGTATAGTTAGTGTGAAAGTAAAAGGATGGAAAAAGATATACCATGAAAACATTAATTTAAAAAAGAAAGGAGAATAGCTATATTAATATGGGGAAATGGTGAGATGTTGGTCAAAGGGTACAAACTTCCAGTTGTAAGATGAATAAGTTGTGGGGATCTAATATACAGCATGGTGATTATAGTTAATAATACATATTGTGTATTTGAAAGTTGCTAAGAGAATAGATCTAAAATGTTCTCACCACAAAAAAGAAATGGTAATTATGTGAAATGATGGTGGTGTTTGCTAATGCTATGGTGTAGTTGTTTTGCAACACATAATTCTATCAAATCAAAAAGTTGTATACTTTAAATTTATATATGATATATTTACACACATATATGTGTGTGTGTATATATATATATATATATATATATATATATATATAAACAGTGTTATATGTCAATTATATCTCAACAAAGTTGGAAAACACATATATAAAAAATATGAGATACAGTAGACATCAGAGCAAAGAAAATTACCAGGACAGAGAGAGGCATTATATAATGATAAAATGGTTGATCCACTACAAAGACATTGTAATCCTAAATATATATGCATCCAACCAACAGTGCTGCAAAGTTTATGAAGCACAAACTGAAAAAATCTAAAATGAGAAATAGACAAAAACCACAATTATAGACTTCAACACCCCTCTAAACAACTAAAAGAACAATCAACATAAAATTAGCAAGAATATAGAACTCAACAACACCATCAACCAACAGAATCGAATCAGCATTTGCAGAACACTCCATTTAACAACAGCAGAATAGAAATTCTTTTTAAAAATCCATGGAACATTAACTAAGGTAGAAATTAAAAGCTGTCAACCTAGAATCTTACACTCAGCAGAACCATCTTTAAAAAGCAAAGGCAAAACAGAGACTTCAAATGTACAAAATCTGAAAAAAAAATCACCTGGAAAATTACTCTGCAAGAAAGAATTTACCACAAGCAACCTTGCAATACCATAGATATTAAATCTTTCAGGCAGAAAAAAGCAATACCAGATAAAAATGTGGATATTCACAAAAAAATGAGTAGCTCAGGGAAAGCCAACTACATTGAGTATCAATTTTTTTCTCCCACAATTTAAATCTATTTCAAAGATAATTGTTTAAACAAAAGTAACAATGCATTTTGGGTCTTATAACAGACATAAAAGTAAAATGTATGACAAAAATAACACAAAGTCAAAGGAAAGAAATAGAAGTATACTCATATAAGAGTCTTATACTATGAAATGGTATACTATTGCTTGAAGAAAGACTTAGATAAGATGTGTACCACCACATGGCACACTGCAGCTCACAGATCAGTCTGGCTCACAGCCTGTATTTGCATGGTGTGCAATCTAGGAAGCATTTTACATTTTTTAAAATTAAAGAAAATGAATATGTAACAAAGACCATATGTGGCACACAAGTAAAAAATATTTATTATTTGGCCCTTAGAAAAGGATTGATAATTTTTGTTGTATGTTAGAAATTCTAATGCAACCGCAAAGATGACAATGTGAAGAATTATAACTAATAAACCAACAAAGGAGCTACAATAGAATCAGAAAAAAATAATTAATATAAAAGAAGTCTTTTTATAAAGAAGAGAAAGGGAAGAAACAAGAAGTGGGACAAAATGAAAACTAACAGCAAGATGGTACCTTCATGCCAATAATCACATTGAAAGTAAATGTTCTAAACACCCTAATTAAAGAACAGAGATTATCAGGTAAGAGAAAAATGTGAGATTCAACTGTATGCTGTTTATAAGAAGTGAATTTTAAATATAAAATAAAAAAAGTCAAAACTGGTCTCAACAAGAAGTGGGTCAAGGGAAAAAATACAAAAATGTAAAAAGGATAGAATAAGATATTATTCTATCTACCATGTTAACATTACCAAAGGAAACCTGGAGTTACTATATTAATATCAGACAAGGTAGATTTCAGACAAAATTACCAGGAAAAAAAATGAAATCTTACATACTAGTTAAAAGGTCACCTCCTTAGGAGGATACAATAATCCTATGTATTTATGCAACTAATGATAGAGCTTCAAAATAACTAAAGCAAAAGCTGATGGAACTTTCAGGAATAACAGGAAAAACTCCACAATTATAATTTGGGATTTTAGTACCCTTCTCTCAATATCAACAAGTAAGCAGAAAATAACTAATAATATAGAAGACTTCAGTAGTATTTTCAACCAATTGAACCTATATTTATAGGACATTCCATCCAATGAAAACAGAATACACATTTTTTCAAGTGCACACAGAACATTTTCCAAGGTAGTTAATAATATGTGCTATAAAAAAGGGTGCCAATAAGCTTAAAAGAATTCAGGTTATACAAAGTTTTACTCTTTCCACAATGGAATTGTGTTAGAAATCAATAAAAGAAAGATTTCTGAAAAATTCCCAAGTACTTAGAAAATAAACAGCAAATCTTAAAATAAGCCATAGGTCAAAGACACAAATCAAAAGAAACATTAAAAAGTATTTTTGAATTAAATGAAAAGGAAAACATAAAATATAAAAATCTG
The DNA here is from genome assembly GCF_001890085.2 of Hipposideros armiger. Taxonomy (NCBI): domain Eukaryota; kingdom Metazoa; phylum Chordata; class Mammalia; order Chiroptera; family Hipposideridae; genus Hipposideros; species Hipposideros armiger. Next base: position 473,505 of record NW_017731775.1, on the reverse strand, counting down.
TGGGCAATGCTGGACAGTACTTAGTGGGAAATTTGAAATGCTAAAGCCTATATTAGAAAATAAAAAAAGTTTTAAATCAATGGCCTGAGTTTTGCCTTTACAAACTAGAAAAAGAATAGTAAATGAAATCCAAAGTAAGCAGAATAATGGAAATAATAAAGAATAGATTGGAGATTAATAAAAAAAAGATGGAAAAATAATACAGAAAAATCAAAGAAATTAAAAGCTGGTTCTTTGAGATCAAGAAAATTGATAAAACATTACCCAGAAAGAACAGGAAAAGAGAGAAGATATTAATTATCAATATTAGCAATAAGAAAGTTAATATCACAATATATTCTACAATAATTAAAATAAGTAATCTCATGAAAATTTTATGGTAATTGTTTTGGCAACTTAGATGAAATAGACGTGTTACTAAAAAACACAAATTTACCAAGCTTACTCACATAAAGATGACCAAAATAGCCAACAGTCCTACATCTATTAACAAAATTAAATTTGTAGTAAAAACTCTTCAATAAAGAAACCTCAGGGCCTGATGGCTTTATAGGTGAATTATATTAAATATTTCTTAAGAAAGAAAAATATCAATTTTACATAAACTCTTCCAGACAATTTAAAAGCATACTTAACTCATATATGTGGCCAGCATCAACCCTATACCAAATACTGACACAAAAATATTATAAGATAACTACAGACCAATATACCTCATGAACACAGGTGGAAAGATTACAAAGTTTTAGTAAATTGCATTCAAAGCATGTTGAAAAATGATGGTTGGAAAAGTGATACTGTTTTCAAAAAGTGGACATTCTCATGCAAAGATAAAATAAAATAAACTTTCAACATACCTCATACTATTTACAAAAATTAACATAAAATGGACCATAAATTTAATATAAACCTAAATGATAAAATTTTTAGAACAAAATAAAGAAAAAATATTTGGCTGAACAAAAATTTCATAGATACAATATCAGAAACATGCAAAATGAAAGAATAAATTGATAAATTGAACTTCATCAAATTTAAGAACTTGTACTCCTCAAAAAAAAAACTGCAAAGGCAATGAAAAACTATAAGATATGGAAAATCATTTGCAAGTTATATATGTGATAAAAAAAACTCTAAAATTTTGTAATTCAAAAGCAAACAGCCCAATAAAAACATGGGCAAAATATTTGAACAGATACTTCAACAAAGTAGATAAACAGGTTGCAAATGAACACAAGAAAAGATGCTAAACATTGATCATCAAAGAAAAGCAAATGAAAACCACTGTTAGACATATCACAATTGTATTAGAATGATTAAAATGAATAATTATGGGTGAGGATTTTGAGGAAGTAGAACTTTCCTACAATGTTGATAGGAATGTAAGATGGGATGGTACAACCATTTTTGGAAAACAGTTTGCCAGTTTATTAAACTGTTGAAAATATACCTATCATATGATCCAGGTATTCCACTCCTAGGTGTTTACCCAAGAGAAATGAAACTCAAGAACTTTCAGTTCCAAGAATTTTCATAGCAGGTTTACTTATAATATCTCAAAACTGGAACCAACCCAGATGCTCCTTAACAGATGAATGGATAACCATGTTGTGGCATGGACATACAATGAACTATTATTCAATAATACAAAGTAATGAACCATTAAAAGTGCAATATGGAGGAATCTCAAAATCATTACGCTGAAGAAAAAGAGGCAGACGAATAGTGTCCTGGGAAGGACAGGGAGGGGTATTAGAAAGAAAGATTACAAAAGGCATAAGGAATTGTGGGGTGTAATGGATATATTCATTATCTTGATTGTGGCAATAATTTCAAAAGATATTCACACACACATACACACACACACATATTATATATACATGTGTTCATATTGGGTTGTCGGAAAACTCATGATGTATTATTTCTATGTTTTCATTGCAAAAATGCGTCATGCCTTTTCCAACAACCCAATATATATGTGCATTTATAATACACATGTCAAAATGTATATTGTATACTTTATGTGCAGTTCACTGTTTAACAATTATATCTCATTAAAATTGTTTTATAAAACTTTTCATTTAACTTATTTGTTGAATTTAACTTTATTTTCCTAAACAATGTCAAATGAATTTAATAACGCCTGTTGAAAGCTTACAACATCTCAGGTGTGATAAAGTGCCGCAGATATGACCTTCTTCTGGGTTTTAGTTCTGTCTGTTTCAAACTACATTTGAACTTTAGAGAAAACAGTAACAGCCAGCACATGTTGAAAAGTCATTATGTACTAGAAACTTTTCTAAGCTAACATTTTAAATCCTCACAACAATCCTATGAAGATAGTACTTCCATTATCCTCATATAATAGATGAATAAACTTTCTCAAAGTCACAAATTCTAATACAAAGACTTCAGATATGAAGCGTGGCTCCACCATCTCCAGTATTATCATAATGCAGAGCCCTTCAGGATCATGGGATTGTAGCATCATATCCGCCCTGCTGGGTCTATTTCCTCTTCCTACGTGCCTCTTCACCCTTGTCTCTCTAGAAAGTTGTGTCTCATGCTTTTTTGCCTTTTAACATTGCCTCTTTATATAAGAGTAAGGTCTTTTCTTTTCCACTACTGAATCTAAAAACTGTGAAAACACCTTTTTGATTATAGAAGCTAGGAAGCAATTCTTAAATTGTGATAGAAGCATTTCCACGCCCACAGTTTGGAAGCACCCCCAATTAGATATACAGTAGGACTCCATGGGCCCTAAAGGATACCTGGGAGCGAATCATATCATCACAGGTTCTATAAAGTGTATACTACGTCTACTTTGTCAAGCCTTATCAAGAAATGAAAAATTCATGAAATCAAAGAACAAAATAAACAAACAGAAACAAACACAGACACTGAGAATGAAATGATGGCTGCCAGATGGGAGGAGGGCTGGGGAGCTGGGTGCAAAAGGTAAAGGGATACCAATTTGTACTTTCTAATCCCCTCACCTTCTTCCTCATCCCCACCCCCCTCCCATCTAGCAACCCTCAGTTTTTTCTCTATATCTCTGAGACTCTTTCTGATTAGTTTGCTCATGTATTCTACTCTTTAGATTCCACATATATAATAAATGAGATCATATGGTATTTGTCTTTCTCTGACTGACTCATTTCACTTAGAATAATGTTCTCTAGGTCCATCCATGTCGTTGCAAATGGTACGATTTCATTCTTCTTTATAGCTGAGTAATACTCCATTGTATAAATGTACCACAGTTTCTTAATCCAGTCATCTACTGATGGGCATTTCAGTTGTTTCCATGTTTTGGCTGTTGTGAATAGCGCTGCAATAAACATAGAGGTGCATATATTTTTGTGAATTAGTGTTTTGGATTTCTCTGGATACATATCTAAGAGTGGAATTGCTTGGTCATAAGGTAGTTTCATTTCCAGTTTTTTGAGATACCTCCATACTGATTTCCATAATGGCTGCACCAATCTGCAGTCCTACCAGCAGTGCACGAGGGATCCCTTTTCTCCACATCCTCGCCAGCACTTGTTGTTTGTTGATTTATTGATGATACCCATTCTGACCAGAGTGAGGTGGTTTTTATTTGCATTTCTCTAATGATTAGTGAGGTTGAACACTTTTTCATATGCCTGTTGGCCTTCTGTATGTCTTCTTTAGAAAAATGTCTCTTCATATCCTCTGCCCATTTTTTAATTGGGTTGTTTGTTTTTTGGGTGTTGAATTGAAAGTGTTTTTTAAATAAATTTTGGATATTAACCCCTTATCAGATGTATCATTGAAAAATATGTTCTCCCATTAGTAGGATGTCTTTTTGTTTTATTGATGGTTTTCTTTGCTGTGAAAAAACTTTTAAGTTTGGTGTAATCCCATATGTTTATTTTTTCTTTTACTTCCCTTGTCTGAGGGGATATATCAGTAAAAATATTACTAAGGGTAATGTCTGCAAATTTACTCCCTTTCTATACTTCCTTTTAGAAGTTTTACAAAATCCTCAGGTTCAATCTTTCTGATTGACACCTCTTGTATTTCAATATCAAATTCATTGGGCTTTTCCTTGTCATCCAGTTTTCTAAGTTCTTACAAACTGGTATAGATAGTTGACCTGTCTAGATCTTTTTTTACTGCCAGAGCACTGGAAAAAACCCATTGGGTCCAGTCTTGGTAATACTCTGTTACAACTCTGTTTTTTCCCCCAATCAGCTTCTGCTCTTTCCATTCCGCATGTTTACAACAGCCAAAATGTTTCTGCTCAGCTTGGCTAGCTTGTTTTCTCCTTTGTTGACTCCCCTTCCCCTCTCCCTTTCTATGGAACAGTTCTAATTTTCCTAGCATCAGTAAAGCCCATTAAAGGAAGTTGGAACAGTAAACCAAAAAAAAAAAAAAAGGTAAAGGGATTAAGAAGTACAAAGTGGTAGTTACAAAATAGTGATGGGGATGTAAAGTAAAGCATAGGGAATATAGTCAATAATATGGTAATAACTATGTATGGTGCCAGGTGGATACTAGACTAGTCAGGGGATCACTTCAAAAATTATATAAATGCATAACCACTATGCTATACACCTGAAACTAATATAAAATACTATTAAATGTCAACTATAATTGGAAAACAAAGAAGAAAAAAATAAATGAAGAATTCCATATGAATGCGGTTTCAAGGAAATTGAAGGCTACTCTTAGAGTTCAGACTTTGTTGTTTCCCCAAGTTCTCATAGCAGAACAATAAATGCAGACAAAACCAATCCTAATTTCTCTCAGGAAAAAAAAAATTTAAAAAAAAAAAAACCTGTTTGAGTCATATTTAAAAGAAAACCTAAGTGAATTAGCTCTTAGGATCTTTGTAGTACAGGCGAAGGTGTACAACCCCTGAGATGTGTATCAGGTGGTGCTGGCTATAATCACATGCACAGTCTCCCATTTGCTGCAAGAGCAGTTTTATGGCTCTGTGGTTCTATCCCTGCTGTTTCCACCTTAACTAGAAATCTGGCCTTTAGACATTGAGCAAGATGAGGCTACCCAATTTCTTCTATGTTAGTAGCAATTCATGCTTTGGTGAGTCAAGGTTAGCAAAAGATATGCTATGAAAATTGGACATGGGCAAAACCTGGACACATTCATTTTCATTTTAAGGGCTCATTGGAAATATTTCTTAACATTTCTAATGTTCTTACAGTGAAAAATGACATTTTTAAAGAATGAAATTTATCTTTGCTGAAAAGGACATTGAATATTTAATTTTTCTTACTACTTGCTTAAATTACTTATTAACATTGCATTTTATAACTTTAAGTCACACTTCCTGGCTGTTTATTTTAAGAATAATTATTTTGGGCTGGCCGAGTGGCGCGTTGGTTAGGAGTTGGCTTGGGATGCCAGTTCTGAGCAGCAGGGCCCTGGTTCATACCCCATATGAGGGCCAGTGACACTGCGCCCTCTACAGTTAAGATGGTGAACAACAGCTTGACCTGGAGCTGGGCTGCCATAACTCACCAGTGACGGCGTAGGCTCCAGTGGGGCTGGCTCCAGAGGGGCTGGCCGGCAGTGAGCATGAGCTTTCGTGAGCTGCCCTGAGCAGCCGTCCAATTGCTGGCGACCTATCTGCCTCAGCCGGGAAGAGCACAATAATAATACCAACATGGGCCAGTGAAGCAACGTCCTCCACAACTAGACCGAAGAACAAAAGGACAGCAACTTGTCTGTTCCCCTTCCCTGATTCCCCAGTGCTGTTCCCCTTTCCCAATTTCCCAATAAAATCTTAAAAAGAAAAAAGAATAATTATTTTGCTTACAAGCATGTTAACTTCCAGAAATCATTCAAAATAAACACTATTAAATATATGACAGTGTACATGGCATGAAGAGGAAATAATTACAAAACAGAGTATTTAATAACTGTAAAAACTAAGCTATTATAAATCACGAACATGATTTTTAGACAAAGTAAAAAGAAATGATTAAAATACATTTTAAAAGTCTACCCTGGGATCTCTGTGAGTCAGATGCAGAATCTATAATTAACAAATATATATTAATGCTTATATACAAACATATGGAAATTGCAAAATCAATTTATCATTTGAATGTGCTTTTGGGTATTTTTGCCTTTATTTTCTTTAATATTTAAACTGTTAGTTATTTGAAAAGAACTCTTTTTTTCCTGTAGGTATAAATGAAAATGGAAAATCATCACTTTGTTTTGTAGTTCCAGAAATCCATTCACTGTCAGCAAAGTTAATGACTTCACACATAGTATCCTGTACTCATTTATTCTGCTTGATTCGCTCTCATTACACAGTGACAGTGTTTATGCCATATGCCTAATAAAATTTCTGGAGCATTCTATGCACTCAAATACTTTTAAAGTAACTGAATGCATGGTTATGAGTAAACTTTCTTCATTCATAAAGGCAAAAAATATTGAAGACGTAAATGGATTTTTGTCTTCTTTGCAAATTGTGTTCAAGCTTTATAGTTTTGTGAAAGAATAATTTGTTGACTAACTTAAGTTTGTTGCATTTGAGAAATTTGTAAAATCTATTTGCCTTGCCAAGGGGGGACTATTGCCATTTGTAATTGTTTCCTAGTCTTAGTAGCAAACAATTTTGTTTTCAGTTGTATGCTGAGATAGAGAGAGATAATGACAAAACTCTTAGATTTGCAATAAAGCAAAGAGTCTATAAGTAGAAAAAAGTGCACACAGATAAACTACACACTACCTACCAGAAGATCCTGAGCTCAGCTGGCCATGCATTTCCTCCATATTGATTGATGCTAGACATAAAGGATCAGGTGAAGAACACATCTAAAATAGATAAAGACCTGTCAATTGTTTTTCTTTCTGCATGTTAGACTCTACTAGCTTGTGAAGTAAATCATAATGGTTTATCCTAGGAGTGCAAGCATGGTTTAATGTTAGAAAAACTCTGTACTTTGGCACAGTTATACATTAAAGGTGAAAACATTTCAGTGGATTCAGAGAAAGTATTTGATAAATCAAAATCTATTCATGATTTTAAAACCTCTTAGCAAAATGGAAATAGAAGGAAATCTCTTTAATCCAATAAAAGTTATCTACCATAGTAAATAGTGGTCTTAGCAATGACAAATTAGAAGCACACCCTTTAAAATTAAGAGCAGAACAACTATGAACTACCATCTCTTATATGGAGCACTGTACTTGAGGTGTTAGCCTGTGTGCTTTGACTTAGGGATGAACAAACTGAACAGTAGAATAGGAAAGGGAGTCTAAACAAGGACCTATGTGTGGATGGAAACTGCATTTTTGATAGAGCAGGCATTGTAGGTGGTCTAGTAAATGGCCCTGGGACAATTGGTTACTTTGTATAGAAAATATTAGGATCTCTTACTTATGGTGTTTACCAAAATCAAACACAGATGGATTAAAGACTTAAATATAAAAAGTAAACCTTTAAGACTATTGACTTCAGGAAAGGGAAGGTTTTCTTAGGCAAGAAACAGAAAGTCCAATAAATTTCACTAAAATATTACAAAGAAATAGTTGAAAAAAGATAACGCAAAATAAAAAAGATCATAAACATGAACAAGAATTTCACAGAAATGGTACCTGAAATGGCAAGTAAACAAATAATAAGATACTCATCTTCATTATTATCAGAGAAATACAAAATGAAGTCACGGATATTTTACATCCCATAGATTGAGAAAAATAAAGATATCTTGCAATACCAAATGCTGGTCAGGGAGTAGAGAAACAGGAATACTGTAAATGAGGATATAAATTGATACAGCTACTTTGGAAAACAGCTTGCATTGTCACATCAACTTGAGCATCCATATATGCTATGCCTCATCAATTCTAGAGATGCTCAGGGTGGCATAGTCTGTAATGGGGGAAAGTAGAGAGAGAGAAACAACCCTAATATCTATCACCATAAGACAAGAACATGTTTAGACAATAGAATATTATATATCTGTGAAATTAATAATTAACTATTATACATTTTAACCTGGATGAACTTTAGAAACACATTATTCAGAGTAAAGTAACTCACAAATGAGAACACATGCAATGATATATTTTACAGAGCTCAAACATAGCAAAATGAATCAATGTATTTTTGGAATATATTATATATGTGTCTATATTTATATATAAACACACATATGTGACAAAATATTTTTAAAAGGCAAAGAAAATAATAAAAAAATGTTTAGAGTGGTGATTTTGGAAGAGGGTAGACAGGAGAAGAGACAGCTAGATGTGGTGGTGCAGGGACTCACCAGGGGAACTAAAATAGTAGTTCTCTGGGGCCGGCCGAGTGGCGCGATGGTTAAGAACTGGCTTGGGACGCCAGAGGGCCCCGGTTCGGATCCCACATATGAGGGCCAGTGACACTGCCCTCCACAGCTAAGATGCTGAACAACAGCTCAACCTGGAGCTGGGCTGCCATGAGTCGCCGGCAACGGCGTAAGCTGCACTCCCTGTGGCAGTGGGTTGCCATGTGCTACCGTATGTAGCCAGCAGCCAGCGTGAGTGGCCAGCAGCCGCAGTGAGCAGCCGTCCATAAGCCGGCGACTGATCTGCCTCACCAGGGAAGAGCGCAATGACGGTGCCAACTTGGGCCAGTGAAGCAACGTCCTCCACAACTAGACTGAAGAACAAAATGACAGCAACTTGTCTGTTCCCCTTCCCCCAATTCCCCAGCACTGTTCCCATCCCCCCAATTCCCCAATAAAAATCTAAAAGAAAAAAAAATAGCAGTTCTCTGGGCCCTTCCATAGACCAGTGAAAATGTCTGGTACAGGAAATGGGAGAAAATATTTGCAAATCATATATGTGATAAGAGGTAATATAGAGAATGCATAAAGGACTCCCACTACTCAACAACAAAAAATAAACAACCCAACTGAAAAACAGGCAAAGGACTTGAATAAGATATTTCTCTAACGAAGATATACAGATGGCCAATAGTACCTGAATAGATATTTAACCTTACTCATCATTAGGGAAGTGCAAATCAAAACCACAATGAAATACCCCTTCACATTTACTAGGAGGACGACTATAAAAATAAACAGAAAATAATAAGTGTTGAGGGTGTGGGCCAATCGGAACCCTGTACATTGCTGGGGAGAATGGTGCAATTGCTTTAGAAAACAGCACAGTGGTTCCTCAAAAACAAACTCAAAATTACCATATAATCTCAAATTTCCACTTCTGGATATAAACCCCAAAGAATTGAAAGCAGGGGTTAGGACAGATATTTTTATACCAACATTCATAGCAGAATTATTCACAGTAGCCAAAAAATGGGAAAAACCCAAATATCTACTGTCAGATGAATGGATAAGCAAAATGTGGTTTATATATACAATAGAATATTATTCAGCCTTTAAAGGGAATAACATTCTGACATGTGATACAACATGGATGAAACTTGAAGATATTATGTTAAGTGAAATAAGCCACACACACACACACACACACACACACACACACACACATTTTATGATTCCACTTAAATGAGTTACCTACAGAAGTCAAATTCATAGGGACAGAATGATGGTTTCCAGGAGAAAGGGATGAGGTGGGGAGAGGGTTATTGTTTAATGGATATAGAGTTTCAGTTGAGGAACATGAACAAATTCTGAAGTTTGATGGTGGTGATGGCTGCACAACAATGTGAATGTGCTTAATTCCACTGAACTGTACACCTAAGAATTGTCAAAATGGTAAGTTTATATTGTGTTTATTTTTTCTGTAAGTTCTCAGTTGATTTTAATTCATAGCCAATTTGAAAATTACTGGGTTGGAGGAAATGGCCTTTACAGTTTAGAATAAATAAAGTTGACAGTTGAGGTTCCTAAGAAAACTTTTATCAGAAAATTTCTTTTTAAAAGTCTTTTGTTGGCTAAAAACCAAGTAAATTGGCATTCTTGGATGGCTCACAGACCCTTAGGAGTACATATACATACAAACACAAGAATATCAGGGGCAAGGCAAAAAGATCCTCACATGCACACAGACACACAAAGCTCTCTGTAAATATGCATTTCGGGACTGAACGCTAGGCACAAATAAGTAATCCTCACTTGTCAGTATGGGAACAGCCACACAGTCCAACCTCTGCTATGTTGCTGTCTTGCTTTCCCTTCCACTGTGCCCTCTCAATCCCTGAAATTTTGCCCTTCAAGGACAATGAAGTAAGTGAGCCGGTGAGCACCATGATGATAACAGTCTACCTGCACATGACAAGGCCCAGAGGCTACCTGTGTTTATGTTGAGAAGTGGTTCTCAAAGGAGGCAGCATGATGGAATTACCTGGTAGGCTTTTAAAACTGCCAAAGCCAAGGTTGACCTTATACCAATTAAAGCAGAATTGCTAAGAGCAGCACCCAGGCATCAATATTTTGTAAAGAATCCCAGGTGATCACATATGAAGTCAAGCTTGAGAACCAGTGAATTGTCTGCTTCTTTCAAATTTGCCAAATGGCTTCTGTAAGTGGCATTTTGCAAAATTTCCAAACGTGAGCTTCAGTATCTTATTCTTTTTTTTAATTGTAAACAATTTATTATGAAATATATCATGCATACAAAACAGTATATGTAATATGTACATATTGATTAAGAATAATAATAGCACAAACATCCAGCTTAATAGATTATCAGCAATACTCAGTATCTTATTCTTAATTGTCTTGAAAATGACATTAGACCCTTCATCATGACTCAGTGTTTTTATGAAAATCTTTTTTTAAACGCTCAAATTTGTGTTTCTTATAACACCAAAAATGGTGGACAAATCTTTTTCTAAATTTTCTACTTCTATGGGGGTAATAGACAAGTTCTCAATCTGAGCCTGCCATGAGCTGCCTGGTAAACCTGGGCAAGTCCTCTCTTCTCCATTGTCCTTAATTTTCTCACCTGTCTAAGAAGAGGGTTGTGCTAACTCATGTTTCCCAAACTCCAGTTTCTCAAGTACTTACCACCTACATGACTTTTTCCAGAGCTACATTCTACTTGTAGTATTATTTAATTAAAAACATTCTTTATATTAATTCACTCTGCTTAAGTCTCTTTTGTGTAAAGTCTTAATTGCTTCTATAAATGCACAACCAGTATAATGTCTCATAAATAGATGGTAACTACTAAATAAAATTTTTCAAAAGGCAGTGCCAGTAAATTCTAATTAGATTCTCTTGTCTGACAAATGCTCTGTGCATAAGACCTGATTTCTCTTTATGAAAAATAAAAATTACAAGTTTTGGAAAGGTGATAAGGACAGGCTAGCACAAGTAAAATTGTTCTATCTTATAAGGATTAAAAGAGAATTGCAAAGGGAATCATTTTTTCACTATGTGATTCAAGTAAGTTTAAAATAGTAGTCCATGTTTCATGCTTTATTATTAAGGGTTTGTCCAACTATAATGTTCTGTCACGACTCTGGTTCAGGCTCAAGCAAAAGAAATAGAAGAGAATAAAATATTGATAGGGAGGATCTGTCCCTAGGCCACCATCACGGTCAGCAGCTATTTCTGAGTCAAGCAGAGGCAATATATTTAGTAACATGAAAAGGGAAAGATTCCATAGCTATGCAGAAAATATTTTAAGTCTCTTAGTGCAGAAAAAAAATTCTGAGAAGCGGAATGCTATGCTGAGAGGTGGTAAATGGCATATGGAATTAGACCATCTACATGATGGTCTACAGTCAATGCAATGCCCATTAGGCTGGTTAAATTAAAACACATTTTGTGGCTGTCTAAAGTCTTTGTTGTTTATAAGAAGTTGTTTCTTTATTTCTCACTCTATTGATCTCTCAATGGGAAGACATCAAAATCATTTACACAAGTAAATGGGCATAAGTTGCCATCTTACAATATTCTTCAAAGGTTATAAATATAATTCACTGGCTATTAAATCTGATAAATTTCCTCTCTCCACCATCTTTCAGCTCCATGTCATGGGATTGGAAAAGTCAAATGTTCTCAGTCTATGCTGTCTCAAGTAAACCCTCATTCATGTTGTTCTATTCTGCCTTCTGGAAACTGTGGTCCCCTTAATATATCTACATGGGACAGCAAGCTGCATTTCTTTATCAGGCACCATCTTAAAGAACTCTCATTATTTACTTGATTTAAAACACAAAATGTATATTTAATTTCAACCTGACCTTTCTTATCTATAAATAAAGCTAAGGGGATATCTGTTGGAGAAAGTAATTCTGCCTCTATTAAATTACAATAAACATAGCAACTGTTCAGTTCTCTCATCTGAGACTTTAATCTGGATATTGTTCAGTAAGAAAAAAAATCAATTTACTTTGAAAATTCTGTGGGCAGACCTGCTATTTTCCAAATATAATATCTAAGTTGTTTATCCTTTTCTATAAATCAAAATGCTCCAAAAGGACATAGATTTTAGAAGTACTTGTTTTAATTTAAAACCCATTTATATTACTAGAGTGATCCTTCTTTTAAATTTGAATGTCAGCCTCACCTTATTTTGACTCTCAATAGTTTGTTTTTTCAAATGCTGAGTATGATCTGATTATGCTAAATTTCAAATAAAAAAGCCACTGAATAAAAGGGGACATATAATGAATTGATGGAAGATGTGAGCTGAGAAAATTAATAAATAGAAAGAAAATAAGAGAAATATGTTACCCAGAGAGGGAAAGATCTTAGAGGAATATGTTATATACATACACAACACACACACACACACACACACACACACACACACACACACACACACAGAGAGGGTGCCAAAAAAAGTATCCACATTTTAAGAATGGAAAAAAATTGTATTAAAATTGTAATACTCAATATATACTGATAACAAAAAATGAATACAAGTCATGTTTGACTTCTGCAATTACACTGCTAAAGTGGTCACCATCAGTGTCCAGGCGCTACTGATTACGGTGAACTACTGCTTGAGCAATGTTGACCACAGTGTCCACTTGTATCGCTGCACATTCCATTATGATTTCTTCACAGTACCATGCATCTCAAGCTTATCATGAAGTCATGTTGGAGGTTCTGTTGCATGCTCATGCTTCCATTGTCGTACTTCCACAACATTCTCGAATTTCAAATACCACTTCAAAATGGTCTTGTGCTCCTCAAACAACAACCGTGCTTCTGCCATTTTCTTTGACTGTCCTGCCTGTTGCATGGTGATGCTAGCATTCATTTGATTAATGCCATTCTTTGAGCAAACGTCATACTACATATTGCTACCATAATTCAATTCAACTTCAAAAAGTAATACATAGATAACATCGCTTAAAATGTGTATACATTTTTTGGCACCCTTGGTGTACACACATACACACACACACACACACACACGAGGTCAGAAAATTAAGTTTGCGAACACATCCTAGGAAAAGTGCTACATACCTCATTACTGAATATCACTATAGGCACCTTCGAAGTACTCCCCTTAGGAAGCTATGCATCAATGTCCACCCTTCAAAGTAATTTTGGAACTCTTTTTCTGGAATGGCCATCAGAGCTGTCATTGTATTACTCTTGATATCCTGAATGTCATCAAAATGTCTTCCTTTCAGTATTTTCTTTATCTTCAGGTAAAGAAAGAAGTCATTGGGGGCCAGATCAGGTGAGTAAGGAGCGCGTTCCAATATAGTTATTTGTTTCCTGACTAAAAACTCCCTCACAGACAGTGCTGTGTGAGCTGGTGCATTGTTGTGGTGCAAGAGCCATGAATTGTTGGTGAAAACTTCAGGTCGTCTAACTTTTACACGCAGCCTTTTCAGTACTTCCACATATTTAGTAAACCTGATTAAGTGTTTGTCCAGTTGGTACAAATTCATAATGAATAATCGCTCTGATATCAGAAAAGGTTAGCAACAAGTTCACGAACTTAATTGTCAGACACTGTATATTCATTTTCTAATGGCATAGTGGCTTTTGCTTTAATCACCATTTTTAACTAAATTAAGGAAAAAATCTTGTCTCAAACTTATCTGCACTCGGGGTCTGCAGACCATTCAGGTGGCGAGTAGAATAAATAGTGATAGTGATAAAGCCAGGCAGAGAGACCAAGTTATCCCTGTACAAGACCAGTGTTGCTTTCAGTTTTCAACCCAACTCATCCAGCTGTTTTGATGGTAAAATGTTATAATGTGCATGAAGCATTGTGTAAACTCTAAATTGTGTCTCAAATATATGGTATGATTTCTTCTTTTATTATTATCCCCAAAGTGATGGATTTAGTCTCATTTCCAAACCATGGAAAGCACTCCTTTGGTGGTTGAGAGTCGGCACTTGGAGCCTGCAGACATCGATTTTAGACCTTAGCTTAGTTAATAACTACATGTTATATGTGACCCAGATATCTGCCTTTGATTGTCCAGGAAACTGAAAAACTCTGACTTTACCCATGGTATCCAACTAATTAGACATGAGGATTACCAGGAGGGTTAGGAACTCAAAGGCTTAGAAACCACTGAAGTGGGCCACAAAAAGACCTCTAGGAACACAGGAAACATGATTCTGCTGTGATTGCTTATTTTTACTAAATAGAAAATTAAAAAGCTGGAAAAAAAGGAGATGCCTCCTCCTTATAGCCTTCTTTATGTGAACCCAAGAGATCTGTCCCTCAAATGTTTATATCATCAGTATTCATAGGTATGCTGAATGACATGGCCAGTAAATTTAAAATTATCAAAGTAAATTAAAAATGTCCTCTCAGTTGTAGTAACATTAAGTCAATTTCTTTCTTTTTTGATTTACTAGTTTATTTCTAAAAATCAGAAAGCATCCCTCACATATCATTGGAATAATTTAAAAAGAATTTTTAATGAGCAATGTGTTGCCTTTTGGCACATGTAAATAGTCTGCATAATTTCCAATTAGACATGAATTTATAATGTTTATGGATGTTTGCAGAATGTAAACTAATTAGCATAATCACTCAAGTTGTCAATCAAGTTAGAAATGATACTATCAAAACATTTTGAGACTCTTCCAGTAAGATGGTAGAATAGACAGATGCTGTACCGACTGCCTCCCAGGATCACACCAAAATTAAAAATAATTTATAAGATATTCAACCTCGGAAGTTCCCTGGACACTAGATGAGCAGAACCTCTAAATGAAGGACTTAAAGAGGAGGCCACGTCAAGTCCGGTAGGAGGGGCGAAGACAAGAGAGGGTGAACCCCATGAGGGTAACCTCAGCAGTGGGGAGGCTTCTGCGGTTGAGGGAGAGACCCTCCAGCCCCACACCACGCTCACCAACCCAGAGTTACTTTGCCGGGAAGAAGAGTTCTATGATATCTGGAAGTAGAAAATAGTGAGGACTCTCTTTGCTCAACTCGGTGAGGCTGAGGGCAGCTGGAGAGCCAGTGGAGCCAGCAAACCAACTCGCTTGCTGGTGAGCACTCACTTGGTTCCTGGTGGAGGGAGTAGCTTTGTGAGTGGGGCCCAGGAGCCTGCGGGAAGGACTGAACTGAGTGCCTTTGCATGGGAGCTGGAGGTTTTTGGGACCATTGTTCCCCTGGTGTGGAGCTTGCACATGAGTAGTGCTCAGGAGGGCACCATTTTTTCAGGGCTGGGCCCTCCCACAGAGGCTCAGGTCTGGGACTGCATGGGTCTGCTGGAATTGGCACAGGAGTGTGTGTGTGTGCGCATGGCCTTCGATCCCCACCCTCCACACTGCTTGTGCTGCGTAGCCAGGGAAACCCCTGGCAGGCGCACTCCGACTCCAACAGACTGCTTATTGAGACCCGGGAGTGCGCGCCTCGCCTTAGGTCCCTGATTTCCGCACTGCGCGTGCAGAGTTGCCTGGGTGGCGATTGGCTGTCGGGCTGCTCAGCTTCATCTTTGAGCATCTGATTGGGACAGGCTGAGACTGGGAGTTTCCCTGGGAGTGTTGGGCTGTGAGCTGTTCGCCTGCGTGATTCAGCCGGGGCTTTCCAGGTGAGTTTGTGTGGGCTAGCTGCCAATGCAGGAGTGCATGCTGCTCTGACTTGGTGGGGGCCACTGACCACACCCTGTCATGCCTTGGGGACCTGCCCCGCCCACCTAAAGCTATGTTGCCAGGGGCACCCTGAGCCCCTGGTCCCTGGCCCCTACCTCCGCAGGCCACAGAGGTTTTTTTGCAGCAGCAGACAGTCCACAACAACCGATGAGGCTTTTTGGTGGTGAGCACGGTTCCAGAGCACACAGCAACTAATTGTGGGAAGCTCACTTCAAGTCTAGAGGGAGGTCAGCACATGATGCACTGAGCCCTTCCCCGCCCCACCCCCAACAGCTGGTGCTGAGTTGCCCAGAGTCTCTCTATTGCTGAGCAAGTGGTCTGCAGATTAAAGCTGGTGGAGAGCCCCTCACCCCCCCCTTTTTTTTTTCTTTTTCCTCTATTTTCCCTCTTTTTCTCTTGTTTCTTTTTTTTCTTTCTAGGTGATCTAATACATCGAAGCAATCAGAGTGACAGCCAGAATGAAGAACAAAGAAACATGTCCCAAGTAAAAGATCAGAAGAAACCTCAAGAAATGGAACTAAATGAAACAGAGGTATCCAACCTTTCAGAGACAGAGTTTAGAACACTGATGAACAGAATGTTTCAGGAACTTAGGGAGAACATAAAGAAGGATACAGAAATCATAAAAAACAACCAGTTAGAACTAAAGAAAACAATAACTGAAATGAAGAACACACTCGAAGGAATAACCAGTAGATTAGATGAAGCAGAGGATCGGATAAGTGATTTAGAAGACAAAATAGCAGAAATCACCCAGTTGGAACAACAAAAAGAAAAAAGGATAAAAAACAATGAAAATAGTTTAAGAGACTTGTGGGACAACATCAATCACAACAGCATTCGCATCATAGGAATACCAGAAGGAGAAGAGAAGAAGCAAGGGAATGTATTTGAAGAAATAATGACTGAGAACTTCCCTACCCTGGTGAAGGAAATCAACATACAAGCCCAGGAAGTGCAGAGAGTTCCAAATAAGCTGAACCCAAACAGGTCCACACCAAGACACATCATAGCAAAAATGGCAAAGGTTAAAGACAAAGACAGAATCCTAAAAGCAGCAAGAGAAAGACAGCAGGTTACATACAAAG
>NW_017731775.1:412123-451800 GCF_001890085.2 Hipposideros armiger | reverse complement strand
ATATATGGTCATGGGATGTGGAGTATAGTGCGGGAGAGGAGTCAAGGGAATTGTAATAGATATGTATGTTATTGGGGGGAAGTGGGGTGGTGGATTGGGGGGGGAGTTGTCGCCTCGAGGGGTAAAAAGTATAACTATTACACTGTGTTGTACAGCTGAAACTTATTCTAAAAAATGTGTATTTCACAATAAAAAATAATTTAAAAAAAACTTTTTGAGCCTTGATAAAAGTATTCATTCCTTCCTAATTAAAAAAAATGGATTTGGGATTTTCTATATTGTATAATGAAATGTTAGACAATTTAGATCAATCCTTCCCTGGAAACCAATTGAAAAATCAGGATAAAATATGTATTTTAAGTTTTTCTTAGAAACATTGAATATATGACAAAAGAAAGAATTACCAGAGCAAAAAAAAAAGTGGAAAAATAGAATGCAGAGAAAATAAAGGTTGACAGAAGCTTTATCCCTAAGAGTATGGAGGTATGGTTTGGTAGAACATTTGTTTTACAGCCTATGGAAGAACAGGACAGAAAACAAAGTGAAGAGGGTAATAGTAGACCTTCCCTACAGCAAGCTAGGATTTTAAAATGTTATTTCCCAGGATTAAGCTGAACCAGAAGTGGAACAGACCACAGGAATCACAGCCAAGATCTAATCATCACAAGCCTTCAACTTGGTTTGTAGTGGACCCAATCTCCAGGCAAAGAGCAAATACAAATCTTCTCTGGAGAAAATGATCTAATTTTAATCTCAAATTGTTTCTATAAATTACATATCAAATATTCTCTTCAGGATAACAATAATAAGGCACAGAGGGAATTCCATAAGTGAGAACCAGCAAAAACAATTGACAACAACAAAGGACTTGATAGTTTTGAGGGACTGAAATGATCAGATCCAGACTGCTGATTATGAACAAGGAAATAAAACACAAGCTTCAAAATACCTGCAGAGAATAGAAAGTAATAAAGATGGGCACAATAGATTTTAAAAGAATTAAATGAAACTGCTAGAAAAATATCAAGTGGTAAATTTCAGTTTTTGCTCAAGTTGTAGTAATAAGGACTGAATTTATCTTCTCACTTGAAACAACAACAAAATACAAAATATATGAAATTCAATGGGCAGGTTTAAAAGCAGATTAGTCACAACTGAAAGGAGAGTTAGTGACCTGGAAGGTAAGTGTAAATGAACTCTCCAAAGTTCAGTCAGGAGAAATGAAAAGATTTGACACAGAAAAGAAGGTAAGGCGTGAATGTAAGAGAAGTGTATGTTTAGTCAGAATCCCATAATAAGGAGAGGAGAGGAGGAGAAAGAGAACTAATGACTGACAATTCTACAAGAATTTTTAAAATTAAACTTTGTATTTTGACGTAATTGTAGATGTATATACAGTTATAAATCATAATAAGAAGAGATTCCATATATCCTTTATGCATTTTCCCCAATGGTAGATCTTGCAAAACTGTAGTACAATATTGGGACCCTAAACTTGACACTTATATAGTCAAGAATAGTTTCATCATCCAAGGATCCCTTTTGTTGTCCTTTTATAGCCACACCCAGCTTGTGTATCCCCCTTTTTCTGACCCAGGCAACTACTAATTTGTGTTTCACTTCTATAATTTTATCATTTCAACAATGCTACATATATGGAATCATACAACATGAGACCTTCTGGGATTGGATTTTTCTCATTCACCATTGTTCCCTGGAGATTCATCCAAGTTGTGTTAATCAATAGTTTATTTCTTTTTATTGCTGAGAAATGTTCCATATTGTAGATATACCAGGACTATTTCACACTGGAGGACAACTGAGATTTTTCTAGTTTTCAGCTATTACAAAGAGAGCTGCTATGGACATTAATGTACAGGTTTTTATATGAACGTAAGTTTTCATTTCGCTGGGATAAATGACTAGTAATGCAATTGGTAGATGTTATGGTGGTTTCATGTTTTGCTGTATAAGAAACTCCAAACTGTTTCTCAGAACAACTGTACTATTTTACATTTCCACCAAAACTATACGAATGAGCCAGTTTCTCTGGAGCTTCACGAGCATTTGGTGTTATCACTATTTTTTATTTTGATCACCCTGACAGGTGTGTAGTAATCTCTAATCCTGGTAATAATTTGTATTTCCCTAATGGCCAGTGATGCCGAATTTCATTTTATGTGCTGATTTTCCATCTGTATATATACTTTCTTGAAATGTCTCTTTATATCTTTTGTTCATTTTCTGATTGAATTGTTTAAACTTTTTTACTGTCAAGTTTTGAGAGTTCTTTATAGTAGTATAACTGGTATGTGGTTTGCAAATAAATTCTCCCAGTCTATGGCTTGTCTTTCAATCTTTTATTTCACAGTAGGTTTTCTTGCAGGACAAAAATTTTAATTTGTTGAGATCCAGTTTATCAGATTTTCCTTTTATAGATCATGTTTTTGATGTCAAGTCTAAGAACTATTTGCCTAGTCCTAGGCTAGGTATCACAGGTTTTCTTCTGTGTTTTTTCTAAAAGTTTTACAGTTTTACATTCTACATGTAAATCCATGATTCATTTTTGAGTTAAATTTTGTATAAAGTGTGAGGTTTGAGCTGAGATTTTTCTTTTCCTTTGGTCTATGGATATCCAATTTCTCCAGCATCATTTGTTGAAAATACTATTATTATCCTTCTTTCCCTGAATTCCTTTGAACCTTTGTCAAAATCAGTTGACCATACTTGTGTGGGGCTATTTTTTGTGTATATTAGAACTTTTATCAGTTCATCCTACTTTATTCTTCTTTTTCAAGATGGTTTTAGCTATTCTGAAATCTGTGCCTTTCCATATAAATTTCAGGTTAAAGTTAATTATTTTTACAAAAGAAAATCCTTGCTGGAATTTTGAAAAGAGTAACATTAAGCCTATAGATCAATTTGGGGAGAATTTACATCTTTACTCTGTTGAGTTTTCCTATTCATGAACATTACGTATCTCTTTCTTTCACCAGTTTTGCTGTTTTCAGCATACAAGTCTTATACATGTTTTATCAGATTTATTACTAAGTGTTTCATTTTCTTTGGCATGATCGTAAATGGTATTGTGTTTTAAATTTGGTTTCCACGTGTTTATTGTTATATATAGAATGTGATTAATGTTTTTTATTGATCTTATATCTTGCAAACTTGTTAAACTCGGTTATTAGTTCTACAACTTTTTGTTGTTGCAGATTCCTTGGAATTTATATACCTTGACCATCATGCCATTGGTAAATAATGATAATTTTATTTTTTCCATTAGAATCTGTATGACTTTAATTTTTTTTTACCTTATTGTAGTGACTAGAACTTCCAGTATTCTATTGAACAAAAGAGTGAAAACAGACATCCTTGCTTTGTTCCCAATATTTTATTTTATTTATTTATTTAGTTTTTTAAAGATTTTATTGAGAAGTTGGAGGTGGGGAACAGCGTTGGGGAATTGGGGAAAGGGAACAGAAAAATTGCTGTCCTTTTGTTCTTTCAGTCTAGTTGTGAGGACGTTGCTTCATGGGCTCATGTTGGTATTGTGATCATTGTACTCTTCCCGGGTGAGGCAGACCGGTCGCCGGTCATAGGACAGCTGCTCACGACAGCTCACGGCAGCTCATGCCGGCTGCCAGCCACTCACAGTAGCTATGGCAGCCCACTGCTGCCCCACTGCAGCCTATGCCATTGTGGGTGACTCTCGGCAGCCCAGCTCCAGGTTGAGCTGTTGTTCACCATCTTAGCTGTAGAAGGCACAGTGTCACTGGCCCTCATGTGGGATCCGAACCAGGGCCTTGCTGCTCAGAGCTGGAGTCCCAAGCCAACTCTTAACCAACGTGCCATGTGGCTGGCCCTATTCTCAATATTTTAAAGAGAGTATTCACTCTATTATTATGAAGTGTGATGTTAGCTGTAGGTTTTTCAAAGATGTTCTTTACCAAGTTGATGAAGTGCCCTCTATTCATAGATTACTGAGAGTTTTTATCATTAATGAATATTGGATTTTGTCAAATGCTTTTTTTTTTAATTATGTTTTTAATTGGGGAATTGGGAGAGGGGAACCGTGTTGGGGAATTGGGGAAGGGGACCAGCCAAGGTGTTGTTCTTCAATCTTAGTTGTGGAGGGCACCAGTCACCATCTGGCTGCCCATCAGTAGCTCGTGGCCTCTAAGCTCAAGGGGCTGTGTTCAGTGTTAGTGCGGGTGGGCACATCCCATGTGGAGCCGAACCTGGCATCCTTGTTGTTAAGAGTGCACACTCTATCCACTGAGCCATCTGGGTGACAGCTCAGCTCAAGGTGCTGAGTTTAGTCTTAGTTGCAGGCGGGTGCGTAGCTCACCATCAAACAGGCAGTCTTGTTGTTAGGAGCACAGGCTCTCACCAGATGAGATATTCTGCCACCTGTTGGCAGCTCAGTGGCAACTCAGCTTGGGCGCAGCATCACTGGCCCATGTGGGAATCAAACCGGCATCCTTGTTGTTCAGAGCTCGCTCTCTCAAGCTAACTCTTAACCAGCTGAGTCACTTGGCTGGTCCTCAAATGTTTTTTGATGTCCAATGATACCATTGTATGATTTTTCTTCCTTAGCTTGTTGTTATGGTGTATTACATTGACTGATTTTTGAATGTTGAACCAGTCTTTCATAAAATGCCACTTTGTCATGATTTATAATTCTTTTATGCACTGCTGAATTATGCATTAATATTTATTGAGGATTTTTACATCTACATTCATGAGAAATATTGAACTGTAGTTATATTTTTCTGTATGGTCTTTGGTTTTGGTGTCAGGATAATAAATGCTAGCCTCTAAAATGAGCTGGGAAGTGTTTCCTCTATTTTCTGTAAGAGATTTTATAAATTTGGTGTTAATTCTTCATGGGACTGCCAACTAGCCATTTCTGACACTGCCTTTTTCAGTCTCCTTGATGATGGGTGAATGTGTGGTCTAATGACCTCCATGCCTTGTCTACACCAGGGGTGGTGTACAGTGGGGCACTCATCAACCCTGGTTTGCACCACTAAATTCAGGAATTCAGTCTAGTTAATGTTGGGTGGGAGTGGAGGCTCAGTTGCAGCTGAATCTTGCCGGGGAATTATATTTTTTATGAAAGTTTATTGGGGTGACAATGGTTAGCAAAGTTACATAAATTTCAGGTGTACAATTCTGTAATACATCATCTATATATCACATTGTCTGTTCACCATCCAGTCAGTTCTCTTTCTATCACCATATATTTGATCCCATTTACCCTCATTTACCATCCCCCTCTCCCCCTACCCTCTGGTAACCACTGTCTGTGCCTATGAGTTTTGTTTCTCCATTTGTTTTTCTTGTTCTTTTGTTGTTTTCAGTTTTATATACCACATATCAGTGAAATCATATGGTTCTCGACTTTTTCTGTCTGACTTATTTCACTTAGCATTATAACCTCAACATCCATCCCTGTTGTCTCAAATGGCACTATTTAATCTTTTCTTATGGCATAATAGTTTTCCATTGTGTATATATACCACAACTTCTTTATTCAATCACCTATTGAAGGACATTTTGGTTGTTTCCATGTGTTGGTCACCGTAACTAAAATTGCAATGAACATTGGAGCACATGTATCTTTACGGATAAATGTTATCAGATTTTTTTGGTAGATACCCAAGAGAGGGATTGCTGGGTCATATGGTAATTCTATTTTTATATTTTTGAAGAATCTCCTTGCCTTCTATAGCTGCACTAATCTGCATTCCCACCAACAGTGTATGAGGGTTGCTTTTTCTCCACAGCCTCTCCAACACTTGTTATTATTTGTCTTGTTGACGATTGCCATTCTAACTGGTGTGCAGTTACATCTCATTGTGGTTTTTATTTGCATTTCTCTGATGATTAGTGATGTTGAGCATGTCTTCATATGTCCATTGGCCATCTATATGTCCTCTTTGGAGAAATGTCTATTCAGGTCCTCTGACCATTTTTTAATTGGATTGTTTGTTTTCTGCTGCTGATTTGTATGAGTTCCTTATATATTTTGGATATTAGCTCCTCATCAGAGGCGCTGTTTGCAAAAATCTTCTTACATTCGGTTGGTTGCCTCTTTATTTTGTCGATGGTTTGTTTTGCTGTGCAGATGCTTTTTAGGGAATTCATAGTATAGTCTACTTCTTCTCAATAGGTGATGGAAATTCAACTGTGTGCTTTCCATAGACACCACCAAATAGGGAATCAGAGGGCTCGCCCACAGCTGGCTATGAGAGCACATAGAGTGAGGAGTAGGAATGGGCCAGGAGATTAACTTCCCACTTGTTTGGTCCCACTGAAATGACCATAGTGGTGTAATTTTACCCATTAGTATTTGGCTGAAGTTGGGTGGACATTGTCCAAAAGGTTTTCGTTAGTAAGTCACACCTTTCCTGGTCCATTGGCTGGAAGAAAAATAGGCTTTCTTGGAGATTTTTCATTTGTGTCTGTTGGGGTTCCTGCAGTACCCTGTTAAGGATATCTGAAGGAAATGGGGAAGCTTAGAGAAGTCACCACTGTGTTTCCTCAAAACCTGAGGTTTCCAGGCATCCTGCCTTCTTCTCTCCACTGGTCAGAGCTTCCCTATATTGTTGTTTTATTATGTCCAGCATTCTTTAGTTGTAACTGGTAGAACCTGGGAGGAATGGGGGCTACTCCAACTTGGCCTAACTGGAAGTTCTCCAAGAAGTTTTTGAAAACTAGACTTTATTATTTAGAGTAGTTTTAGGTTCGCATCAGAATTAAAGAGAAGAAACTGAGATTTCCCATATGTCCCTGCCTTCCACACATGCATAGCCTCCCTTATTATCAACATCCCTCACCACAGTGGCACATTTCTTACAATTAATGAACCTACATTGACACATCATAATCATCCAAAGTCCAGAATTTATATTTGGATTCACTTGATACTGTAAATTCTGAGTCTGGACAAATGTATCAGTATACATGTGTCCACCATTGTAGCATCATACAGAATAGTTTCACTGCTCCCAAATCCCCTGTGTTCCACCTAATCACCCCACCCACTTCCCTCACTCCTGGCAACACTGATATTTTTACTGTCTCTGTAGTGTTTCCTTTACTAGCCTCCAAGGCTTTGGAAGACACCACTCTATAGGTCCAGAAAACACTTCAAGACTGATACAGAGGAAAGGATTTGGCTCATCTTAAAACCAACAGCATCATGGAAAACAGCACAGGCTTCTATCCTCATCTGCAGTGTATCACGTGATTGCCATCCACATGGACTCAGGCTGTTTCTCCCTGCTAAGTAACTCAAATGCCTAGTCTCCCATTCAATCTTTCCTTTTGGATTTCAGTGAATTTGAGTCAGTTAATCAACTCTCTCCATATATTTAACGCTCCAAGTCCACTGAAATGAGATGCTTAATGTCAAAAATGAATGCATAGACTGTTCCTTCTGAGGCAGGAAGCTATCAAGGGAAAAGGAAGGGAAGTGAGGAAGCCATGGTTGACTGTTCTCCAGGTGGGTTGGGCTATGTGCTGGGCTTTCCTGTGGTGCAAGCTTCAAATTGTAGCTCCACACACCAGGTTCCTATGATGAGGCTGTGTCATTGGGTTGTGCTGGGTTTGTGCTACAGGAAGTAGAGTATAGTGGCTGCTGTGGTCAGGACCTGTTGTATAGTTCCCTGCAGGAACCAGCTCAGTTTGGCCCATTCGCAACCACCCCAAGGCTGTAGGGTGGCTTTGCTTCCCAGTCTTGTGCAAACTCCCTTTACATTACCAGCCTTTGGAAAGGAGGTCCTCTCACTACGGATCAAATCTTAGAAGTCTTCTAATGCCAGCGATTTGAGACTGGCTTCTTAATGCTTTTGAGAGTTATCCAAGTTATGAGTATCAATAGTTCATTCCTTTTCATTGCTGTACACTATTCAATTATACAGACGGTCCACAGTTTATTTATCAATTCATCACTGAAGGACATTTAGTCACCAAATGTGGGGAAAGGACATCGTCCACCAAGCAATTCTGAGACACCAGCTGGGTGTCCTACAACTTAACACAATTATGACACAATATTCAGGGAGATAGCATCAGACCCCATCAGTTAAGGGCTCAGTCCTACAAGGCTGCCCCCCTCCACTTCAGATGCCATTTGCAAATCCAGGTTGTTAGTTGTGTTGCTAATCAATAGGCTAGACATCAAAAGTTCCCATGGTCCCAGCTTCTGGTTCAATTAATTTGCTAGAGCGGCTCACAGAATTCAAGAAAATAGTTTAATTACTGTTTACTGGTTTATTATAAAAGAATGCTAAAGGGTACAGATGAGATACTTAGGGCAAGGGGTGCAGCTCCCATGCCCTCTCTGAACACACTACTCCCCCAGTACTACCCTGTGTTCACCAACATGGAAGCTCTCCAAACCCCTTACTATTGACGTTTTATGGAAGCTTTATCATGTAAGCATGATCAATTATTAGCTCCATTTCCAGCCCCAGTCCCCTCTCTGGAGAATGGGAGGTGGGACTGAAAATTATAAGGCGCTAATCATGGCTTGGTCTTTCTGGTGACCATTACCTGTCCAGGAGCCGCCCAGGAGCCTGCCCAGAGTCACCTCATTAGAACAGAAGACACTCATATCACGTAGGACATTCCAAAGGATTTAGGAGCTTGGTGTCAGGAACTGGGGTCAAAAACCAAACGTTAAGACAAAAGATGTTCCTAATGCTCTTATCACTTAGAAAATGACAAGGGTTTTAAGAGCTCTGTGTCAGGAACTGGGGGCAAAGATATATGTATGTATATATATATATATATATATATATATATATATATATATATAGAGAGAGAGAGAGAGAGAGAGAGAGATAGATATAGATATATATATGTATAGATATATATACATAAATATATATATGTATATATATAATATTATATATATATATAAATTTTTTTTCTATTATTTCACATATGGTAACTATAAAGAGGCTACAAAGAGATAACACCAGGAGGTCTTTCGGGGTGAGGGAACTATTCTAGATCCTTATTGTGGCGATCACACAAATACATACCTATGTTAAAATTCATAGAGCTTTACACAGAAGAATTAATTTAATTGTGTGTGAATTTAAAAAATGCAATAGAAGGTAAAGCTTTCTCATATTGTGATAAAACAAACAAACAAACAAAGCCAGGAGTTTGGAGTCTTTGTGTCTTTCACTCGTACAGAGAGTTTCTGGGTAGAAAGAGTAAGAACCACTGATGTCCATGCAAATGGCCAAGTTAGTGCTGCTAAAGGAAGCTCCGGAACCTGTCTGCAGAGATGGCAGAAGGTGTGCTGGACAGTATCTACATGGGAGGAGGAAGAATGTGAACATACCTGCCTCCCATGGCTTTTTTCTTCAGAGTGTTATGTTAAGGCTATATGTCTGTGTGTGTCCCCTGTGTTTTTTATTAAACAGGATCATCACAGAGGGACAGAAGAGATGATCTTTTCTGCCATGTTTGACAGAAAAGAGCAGCGGGGTGGCACAGAGGCCTGCTACTTAATGTAACAAATATTCCTGATAGGTGCTGCATTCCTTTCCTATAGCTAGCGTAACAAATTAGCACACACTTGGTAACAGAAATTTTATTCTCTCAAAATTCTGTAGTCCAGAAATCCAAAATCAGCATTACTGGGCCAAACCAAGGTGTTGACAGGACCACCCCCCGCCCCATGGTTCTAGGGGAGAAGCCAGCATTCCTTGGCTTGTGGCCAAATCCTGCCTCTGTGGTTAGTGGCCTCTTCCTCTTCTGTTTGTGTCACATCTTCCTGTGCTTCCCTCTTACAAAGATGTATCCCATTAGGACCAGTCTGGATAATCTGGGATAACCTCCTCATCTCAAGATCCTTAACTTGATCACATCTGCCAAATCCTCCCCACCCTCCCATAAAAGTAACATTCCCAGACTCTGGGGATTAGGACACAGCTGCCTTTTGAGTGGTTCTCTTATTCAACCTGCCACAAATGCCCTGTAGTAAACAAAAATGAATCAGGCATGCATCTTGCCCTTAATGAGGAATTTGCCTAAATATCTGAAATGGGCATAGCTGGATACAATGCATGTAAGTAATCACAGGGTGCCTAAATAGCTATATTATAAATACCCTCAGCAGAATCAGAGCCGGAGTGGTGAGGGGCCCTGGCGGGGGAGCCTGACAGACATGGGTAATCTTGATGAATTTAGGAAAATCCCTTGGTTAACTTGTCTGTGGAATGGGGCATAATAATAGAACCTACCTTAGAGACTTGAGGTGAGGATTAAATAAAATCATTCATTTAAGGCTCCTGTCAATATGAAGGACTCCCTAAGCAGTTGCTGTTGCCATTGTTATTCTTGAGTGCTGACTTTGTGACAGATAACTTGTGTTTTAACACTTAATATAAAAAAAACCTAGTTTCTTATGTGATAGAAAAAGACTGAGAAGTTATATATGGTCTCAAGCTCAGATAGGTGGTAACTGCTAGAACAGAATTTAGGCCTTCAGTACTCTTGGCTTACAGAACACCATATTCCCCTGGTGGAAAGTAAATACCTGTGAGAGGCAGAGATAAAGTACTTCCAGGGTTCCCAGAAGACAGTGTTCACTGAGAAAAAGGCAAAGGCAGGGGGACTTTCTGGAAGAGGCAGTTCTTAAGCAGGGCTTTTAAAAATGGGAAACATTCAGAGATGCAAAAACCAGAAACCGGGCTTTTAGGTGGTGGAATAGTATGGAGATCATAGTCACACGAAAGCTTGGGGTACCTTCAACAAATCCGGCAGCAATGGTCTCTGTTAAGGTTGTACTATCTTCCCATAGAGTGGGAGCCAGGAGGCTTAGCCCAGGAACTAACTTGCAGGGGTCTCTTACATTTTGCCAGGACCATACATTCCTTTGGTAGAAAATGGCATTTTATGCCACATGACATCACTGAGACCAGGTTTGTCACTGCACGACTTTTCCTGCAGGAAAAGAATTAGGAAAAAATTATGAGTTTCAGACAACTATGTAAGACTTGAGTTTGTGTTTTCTGAAAACAGGAGGTAAATTTTAAAATTAACACCTTTCCTGTCAAAGTCCATTTTTATTGCTGTGTTGTCATTGACACATCATAGTCTCAGCTTTGCGTGTTTCCCACCAGCACAAAACTCACGCGTTTATTTCTCACTCTTGCTTCATTGTTATTGGTAATATAACAGCTCAAGTGCAATTTCATGCCATTTTTCAACTTAACGAAAGCAGTATTTGAAGCTTCTTAAATGTCTTTTCCAAAGCCTCTAGTTAATATGCCTCTGTATCTTTTTTTATATCTGAGAAAGAAAACTTCATAGAAAAGGTCAGGTGTTTTTTTTTCCCCCCTCTGTGACTGAGTCTTGTTATTAAGTAAAGAATTTATCTATGTTCGTGACCTGAGAAAAGGGCCTGCATACTGTGAGTCATTACCAGAGTTTGAACTGAGTCATTGGAACATCCTGACAGGGAAACTGATTATCTAAAGAAAGTGTGAAAGTAATAGTGTATGTGATTTTTAATATACAAATACATATAACAAAGAAAGATAATCACATGAAAGCCATTGTTTCCACCGGCAGACACAGATTCAGTCTCATAACTTCTGCCCATCTGACAGATTGACAGCAAGCTGCCCCCCCCCACCATCTCCCCTATGCATGCAGCTTTTTGAGAAAGGAGTGCACATGTAGGGAGCCTTTCCTGATATTGTCACAGCTCTCTGAAGAGCTCTCCTGCTCCTTAAGAGAGACACGGGCTGGCCTAAGTGAATTCTCATTCGAGGGCCCCTAAATCCATGAGTAATCATCTCTAAGGTTCCATTTGTGAATTCCCCCCTGCCATTAGTATTTGGTACTCACTATTAATCCCAATGTCATCATTATTGCCAAATTATCTGGTGCTCATTCATATCAGGCACCTTTGGACATCAAATGTGTAGTATCTCATATCCTCCCTGCCCCAATGCCCAGAGGTGCGATGTTACAGGACAAGATGACAAACAGCTGGGAAGGTGAAGCATCAGGCCAGCAGAGCCTGGCTGCACTCTTGAGTCTGATCACGAACAAGGTTCCTCCCTTTAGTCACTTTAGTAAATGTCTTCTTTAAAGTGGTTCATTCCCGTTTCATCGGGAAATCACATTGTAGATGGTATTACTAATTATCCATTATGCTCATAAATGGACTGCTTCTTGGGGATTTTAATATAGAATATCTGTTATTCTAAATTGGAAAAAAGAAACCTTAGAAACAAGCGATGACACATTGCCACCAACTCACGGTATGACCCCAGGAGCCATTCAACCTCTGGGTGTTGGATTTCTAGGAACTTCTAATTACCTGCCCCCAACTCTAATCATCTGGCTCCAAAAGTCATAAGGGTAAATGTCTCATGCCTTCATCAAACAGTTTGAAGATGATCACCTTTGTTATCAGATACCACTGAAAATAACAATGCCTCCATTGACTGGAGAAAAAAGCAGTTGAGGCCTCAGTGAGCTGCTCCTGGCCCCTGTCTAGTCCCCTCCACCTCCAGCTTTCAGCCACATCAGTCCACATGCAGGCTCCAAGCATGCCTGGCGCTCGAGCCCTCTGGGGCTCTGTCTGGTGCTGCTCTTGGCCTGACAGCCTCCCCCAGCTCTAGTCCTCACTGGTGCTTGAGGATTAGCCCAGCCATCCTTCCTCTGTCTTTCGCTCTCCCTATCCCAGGGTGGGCCACCCCTCATTTCTCCTGTGCATGCTCTTATGAATTGTAGTTGAGTCCAAGCTGGCCTAGAAGTTCTTGAGAGCAGGGCCTGAATCTTGTGCCCGCTCATTGTAACTGCAATGCCCACCACAATGCCTGGCTTCTAGTAGCCACTGTATGAATGTGTGAACAAATGGGTGTGTGAACCATTAGCATGCTACCACACTCCTGACCACTCTTGTGGCCAGAGCTGTCCTTCTTGGACAAACCCTCAAACATTAGTTACTGTGGAAAAACTTTCATAAAATATTTCCTTAAAAACAAACAAACATAGGCCAGCCGAGTGGCTCAGTTGGTTAAGGGCTCACTCAAGAGTGCGAGCTCTGATCAACAGCAGTGGAGTCCTGGCCCGAGCTGAGCAACCACTGAGCTACCAACAGGTGGCAGGATGGCTCAGCTAAAAACAAACAAACAAACAAACAAACAAACAAACAAATAAACAAACAACAGGAAAAAACTCCAAACTTTAAGCCCAAAAGTTGTTCCTAACAGCACAAGGGCTGGTTTCCTTTATATAACTCTCACCCTTGCCCTTTCGTGTTATATGGGATAGTATGTCTCAAGCTAAGAGGGAAAGAAATTTTCTGGAGTCTTGACCTCTATTCCCCAAGCCACTGAAAGCATCTTTAACATCGGGAATGGGGAAGTGCCAACCTAGCGGGGAAAAAGTCACTATTAAATCATAGGCATGCTGATTTTTGCAACAATTACTAACTTCCCTAGAAGATAGCAGTTCTGTCTGGTGTCTTGGCATCTGTAGCAGAGGAGGAATTCTATTTACACAAGGAGATGACTAGTGGTTTGGACACTCTTGTATTTTCCTCTGAAATGTATTCATTCGTTCACTCACTCCTATAGTATCACTGTGAGCAGGCATTACTCCAGAAATTCAGATACAGCAGGGAGCAAAACAGAAGAAACTTCTGTCTCATGGCACCTACATTCTGGTGAGAAAAATACAGTAAGTAAACAAAATATATGAGCAAAGCCTGTTGTATATTGGGTAGGTAGAATGGATGAAAGACGGTAAAGTGGAGATGGTGGTCAGGGAAGGCCTCACTAACAGAGTAACATTTCAGTAGAAGCCTAAAATTGCTGAGAGGGCGCCCTGAGGTTGTCTTAGAAGAGCCTCCCAGGCAGAAGCAGAAGCAGGTGCAAAGAGACAGAGCATATCTAGAACCTTCAAGGAGTAGCAGGGAGCCCAGAGTGGCTGGAGAGGGGTGAGGGATGGGTAGATGAGCAGGACAGGGGGCAGGACGTAGGTGAAGGGAGGCCTTATCCTTCAGGCCTGAAGCCCAAGGCAGGAACTTCGGCTTGTCTTTTAGGCAAAATGTAGGGCTATTGGAAAGTTTTGAGCAATCAATAGTTGATTTGCATTTTAATAGCTTTTTTTGCTTGAACTTCGTTATTAACAAGAGACTGAAGACTGCAAAAGCAGAGTAGAAAGACAGAGTAGGTAGCTTCTGAAATACTCTAATGCGAAGCTGTGGCTTGGAGCTGGGTGGTAGTAGTTGGAGGTGTTGAGGTATGGTTAGTTTGAGTCTGGCCATGTTTTGAAGGTAGAAAAGGAACAGGATTTGCTGAGAAACTGGATATGGGGTGTGAAGAAAGTGAAGAGTCAAAGATTATTCTAAAATTTTAGACCTGAGCAAGCTGAATTGCCATTAACCAAAATGCAAAATGTTCCAGGAGTGGCAGGTTGTAGAGGGAAGCGATGGGCAGAGGACAGAAATCAGGAAGCAGAACGTGGACAAGTCTGAGAAGCTGATTGGACAGTCAGGTGAGCAATTTTACATACAAGTCTGGAACATACAGTATTTCCTTGCTTGAGAGTCAAACATCCCTGATGCAGGTAACCAGTGGGTGGACCAATGCCGTTGTGCTGCAGCGTGTCAGCAGGCAGGCCAGAGGCAGACAGATGTGGCCATGATGGCTTCACTGCCGGTAGTGACACTCAATCCAGCTCCAAACTCTCAGCCTTTAAATGGCTAGAGAGAGCTTTACTAAGGTTACTTTAAAATATTTGTAAAAGCAGCATTTGGATATTCCAAAGAGCACAATAACAGCTTGAATGCGATCAAATGTGCACAGGCTGCCATCACTGGGAGATTTAGCGCTTGATGGGGGCCAGATGGGAAGAAGTACTCAGCCTCAGAAAACTGAGCATGGCAGCGTCCTATGGAAACATTAGACCTGGCCTGTTGGTCAGTTGGCCCTGTAGTTGGTTTTCTAGACCTGTTTTGTTGTTGTTTGCTTCCTGCTTTGAAAATTATACTTCCGTTGCAAGGTAGCATGGATCAAGTCAGTCCCTAATTTCATTGATAGGTTATGAACATACACGGCACATTTTCCATTAGCTTAACACCGGGCGGCTGGCTCTGCTAGAGCAGAGGAAGTTAATTCGATAATGTTGTAAAGGAGGAGGAGGAGGCCTGTGTAGTGAGCAATGATCATCAGCTATGCCAATAGCCCATGTGCTTGTTATAGGACTATTTCAAGAAAGGAAGAAAGTACTGGCTTGTGTCTGCTGAGTAGTTTCCCTTCTTAAGATGAACAAGGGCAGAAATGGCCCCGACACACTCTGAGTGTGGCGGTGTGGTAGCTTAACCCTATTTTTTTGTGTTGGGATGTCATCATCCCATCCTTTAATAGATCTGGAAGTTTTTCTTTCTTTTTTTTATTGGAAATTGCTTTTAGAAGACGTGTTAGTTTTCTATTATTGCCTTAACAAAGGAGCACAAACTTAGTGCCTTAAAACAATAGACATTTATTGTCTTATGGTTCTGCAGGTTAGAGGTCTAAACTGTCTCATCGGCTAAAATCAAGGTGTCAGCATGGCCATGTTTCTTTAAGGAAGTGCCAAAGGAGAATCCATTTCCTTCTTGTTATGGGTTGAATTTATCCCCTATTCCCCTTCCCCCTCCAAAAAAAAAAAAAGATATATAGAAGTCCTGACTACCAGTTTGACCTTATTTGGGAATAGAATCTTTGCAGATGATGATCAAGCTAAGATGAGGTCATTAGATGGGCCCTAATCCAATATAACTGTGTCCTCATAAAAAAGGGAAATTTGGACACAGAAACACACTCAGGGATAGTGCTGTGTGAATGTTGGAGTTATGCTGCCACAGCCAGGGAATTATCAGAAGTTAGGAGAGAGGCCTGGAACGGGTCCTTCCTGGCATCTTCAGAGCGGCATGGCCCTGCCCACATCTTTTTCTGATTTCTAGTCTCTAGAACTGTTGTTTAAGCTACCAGTCTGTGGTATTTTGTTAAGGTGGCCCCAGCAAACAAATACATTTCTCTTTCCTAGCTCAAGACCCTGTCTGCGTTGTGCCTTTTCCTCCATCTTCAAAGCCAGAAATGTTGCATCTCTCTGAGCCATCTTCCATAGTTACATCTTCCTCTGTTCACAGCCAGGAAAGGTTCTCCAATTTTAAGAACTCGTGGTTAGATTGGGCCCATCTGAATAATCCAGCGTAATCTCCCTATCTCAAGGTCCTTAATTTCATCCCAGCTGCAAAGTCCCTTTTGCCATGTAAAATAGCGTATTCCAAGGTTCTGAAGATTAGGGCATGGACATTTGGTATGGGGCAGGGCATTATTCTGCCTACCACAAAACAATATCAATTTCTAAAGTGACATAGTGAAATAGATCAAAACATATTCTTCTCTGTAGGAGCTTGTTAAAAAAAGGTCAAATATTTGGAGAACGGGTGAGTGGGTTGTTGACTAGTAAAGGGAGTACCAGGAGGCATGGCCTGAGAAAGGCAGGCCTAGGCAGAAGCCACAGTGGGAGGAGCAAATATTCAGGTGCAGCGGAGGGCTGCAAGGTAAATTCAGAGTGAGAACCCTGGTTCAGTCTTTGCTCTGCCAAGTGGAGCTATGTGACTTTGAGCCTATCATTTATCATCTCCACACCTTAGTTTTGTTGTTTGCAATACAGGGTCATCTACTTTGCAGAGCTATAGCAAGAAGCAAATGAGATCATAAGAAATGGACATTTATGAGGTATGTCTGTGAGGAAAGAAGGCACTGTATGTGCCATGCTCAGAAAACTATAAAGTCCTCCAACAATGATAGTATTATTGCTTCCTGATCCCCAGGGAAACTGGGAGCACCAAAGGAGAGGCGAGATACGCAGAAAGATGCTCCTCTTTCACAATTTTGCTTATAACCAGTTATGGCATTGAGATCCATTCTAGGAAAGGAGGGAGAAAGATACAGAGGATTAAACCTACTGAACACACATTATGAGCCAGGCCCTGTGGGAATGCCTGCCCACATTTTCACATCTACCCTTCACACTAGCCTTCTGTTATGGCTGTCCCTAGGCATTTACATGTGAGGAAGCCAAGTTAAGGCATGCAGTGCTAAGTAGCAGCACTGGGTTCCAACCCAGACTGACTTCTCAGCCCGTCACACATCACCACATGCACAATCCAGGATAATCTGATTCCCCATCTCACAGTTAGAAATAAAACTACAAGAGAAGGACCTGAAGAACTACCTGGTTTGCTAAAAACTTACTGTAAACTCATTACATAGGAAACCAGAGGTGTGCTTGTTTCAATAGTTATTATTAGGCCTTGAGAGCATAGTTTCATATAAATGACAAATTCTCATATTCAATATTTCCAGTGTTCCTACCAGATTAGAGGTCCTGATCTTTTCAGATAGGCTAATCTTTTCACAACAAAAAGAACACTATCTGAACCATTTGCTAAAAGCAAAACAACTATCAAGGATAATGTGGATATTCTTCTGATGAACACATATATTTTTCCTATTTCTTTCATAATTAAAAGGACAATTTTAATCTCTGACAAAACCTATAGAAGGCAGTGGAAATATACCTAATAAAAATTCTGTTGGACCACTTCCATTTTCTTGGTCTGTTGCAAAACCAAGTACATATATTAAATGTCAGTACAAGCAATACATCTTCTTAGGTGATACTGTTGGATCTTTTCTTCCTTTAAAATTAAGGCAAGTATTTGCTTATGAAAAAACTTGTTTCTGCAGCTGGTCAACAATTGTCTTGATAGCCTTGGAACCCAAACCATTTAATAACCTGTGCAAAGGCTTATTTATTTTATCTGAGACAATTATTCTAAATTACATATTTTTCATGAATTATTCTGGTTTCTAAATATTTTGGGATATCTCCAGTGAATAATTTCTTTTTAACTTCTTTGGTTGTATGTGTTTGTGTTCTGATACCAACCCAAATAATCTCTCCCTCTTCCATTCATTGCATTACCTACCTCCTCCCACTCCCCACATACACGCTTTCTGCCACTCTCCCCCTGAAATCACTTCCAAATACAGGATGTTTTACTCTGTATCTATCTTTATAATGCTCTCTCTAGGTTCAAACCCATGGTCACTCATTTGGGTGACACTCTTCTTAAAAAAGATAGTGTTGTCAGTCACTACCCACATCCAATCCATCACCAAGTTCTCCAGATTTACCATCTAAATGTTTCTCTCATCTCAACCCTATTCCATCCCTCCCACCACTGCCAAAATTTCTCACCTGAACAGTTGCAATAGCTCCTTCATCTGCCTTCCCTTTACCCATTATGATCTTCTCAAATGTATCTCCACACAGATCACAGAGTTATTGTCTAAAGCAGAAATCTGGCTAATATCATTCAGCTGTTAAATCTCTTTGGTCTGACACGCATAGAGTAATTATTTGTGCTGTTTGGAATCTTAACCAATTCTTTGAAGAAACCTCTTGGCATAGGAAAAAATCAAGGGTTGGGATGGTAGAGAAAATGATAAGAAACTAGTTACTGGAATTAGAAGTCAGTGAGTTCAAAGTTTTCATAATGCCCCCTTACATAGAGCAGGATTGACCTCAATGCCAATATTTTAACTGAGCTAATAGATGGAAGGGAAAATACTCCAAATATTTGAATTGGTGCCAGAG
Organism: Hipposideros armiger; assembly: GCF_001890085.2. NCBI lineage: Eukaryota > Metazoa > Chordata > Mammalia > Chiroptera > Hipposideridae > Hipposideros > Hipposideros armiger. The sequence goes on along the minus strand of NW_017731775.1, from coordinate 433,095 downwards.
CAATACACCACACACACACACACACACACACACACACACACACACACACACACTACTTGTCACTTCTCTAAAATGGTGGAAATTCTAATGTGTTTACATTTTAAGTTTATTTGGCCCATCATTTCCTTACTTTATTATTTTTATAATGAATATTTTTCAAGTTTTCAGTATCCTTTTATCTTGTGGAAAATAGGTTTGCGTGTAGTATTATTTTGGAAAAACTCCAGGTGATGAGGAAGATTAAGATAAGTTGTATTTCTTTGCTCTTTATTTTACAAATCTTCATGATACATCACTCAGGTATATTATATTATTCTAACAGGATGATGTTTTTGTAAAATCAAGTTGATTGTCACTCAGAATCTTATATTAATCATTAAAACTCTGTATCTAGTTTATGTCCCATGATTCCTTTAGAACCTACTGAACTTTTGGAGTTTTATCATAATTGCTGGCTAAGACATACGGAAAGATGCCTAGAAGGTCAACCAATGTTCAAACCATGAAGCCCAGGATCCTAGACCTATCTGCATCCTGGAAAACAATTATTAATAAAATACACACACACACACACACAAACAGAATGTCACACAACACTAATGTCTTGCATTATCCTGGTCTGAGGTACAATTGTTGCATTTCTCACTAAAGTGACAAAAGCTTCCTGTCCTTGTCTAAGATAAAGAGGGCATTATTTAGTTACTGTATATGCTCCACTTTTCAATATTTTTTCCATTGTATCTTGCAAAACAGATCATAATCCGAGCCATAGTTGTTGTTTATTTTGTTCTAGAAGAAAAGATAGAGAAGGATAAGGGTTTGATGACACAAAGATTATAAAACAATAGTTGAACTATAATGATTTTTTATAATTATCTAACACATAATCTTAACTGCAAAATTAATAGCTTACTCAGGAGAGTGAAAAACAGGAATCTTAAAAAGAAGAAAATATAGTTTTATATGTAAATGAGAGAAAATTCCAGACAGAAAACATTACTGAACTGATCAGGTTATGTTCTTTATAATTTAAATTTAAAAATTCTTTAAGAAAAAATATTAAGCAACTTTATATTCTCATTCTTTGGATGCTCTGGTCTCTTACAACAAGCCCAACATCTTAGAATTGAAGTCTTTTTTAAAAAAATAAATAAACTCAAAAATTTACCATTAACAGTAAACAATGCTTATTTTTAACTAAAGAAAGAAAAAATGGGAACATTGGATTATGTCAATTATTCATTATTTGTCTTCCTACTGCTTGTACCTTTCTAAAATCAGGGCTGCATCCTTGCTTTCCATCACCATGTCAAATGTGCTGGGGCAGCCTGCCACCTGCTGCCTGCCTCTGCATTGCCCTCTAGACGCATTTCCAGGCCTCTGAGACAGTGACCGTCTTCTCCTCCCACCTGGCTTCCAGACAAAAGTGAACCTATTCCCCACTCCTAAATGGCTTCTTGCCTGTCTTTCTGAATTGCATAGAATAAGAAAACACATCTAAACTCTACCGACTCTTTGTTTTTTCTTGTAAGCATTCTTCCATATGAAAATTAGATGGTTTGCTTTATTCAAAAAGATTTTGTGAAAGCATGTTTTGCAGAAAATTTGCCTTAATTTCCAAACTAAGTAGTAAAATTAAAAAAAGTCTAACTGTCTTGTTGAGGGAAATATAATACGGAACAAAGGATTTTACTAAAAACCTTTGGCAGGAAATATATTTCTAGAACACCTAACACAGTAGTTTGCACATAAGAACCCCAGAGAGTCGTGGGGTTCAAGAGAACTGATATCTGAGCAAGTTCCGTCTGTGACCCTGGGCAGTGTGGTACTGCAGCAATGCCAAGGCTGCTGGGAATAGTCCTGACTTCACCTGAAGAATGCACTTGTGAACCTTAATAATAATAGCAATATCACATATTTAGTGGGAGGCTTTTCAGTGTGAAAGAGAAGATTTTTACATATTTATAAGTTTAACATTCAGAACCAGTATACAATTACCATCACCATCTAGTGTATGATCCAAGGACATTTACTGAACTTAGCTAGGCACTGGTTTTGAGGATCCCTGGATGCTGGTGTGACAGTGGTGGTTCTGACGCTTAGTGTGGGTCAGGCCTGTAAAAAGTACTTCCTGCAGGGTCTCTGTGACCCGGCAGCCCGTGAGGAGGGTGGCACTGGGATCACCTCAGTCTGTAGTGAAAGAAATAAGCTGAGTGACCAGGTCCAGACTCACTTGAGGTTGCAGGGGTGGTGACTGCCCATTTCCATCCACTTTGGTTTCTGTTCTCCAGTGACATAAAGGGCAAAGCTTGGGCATCGGGTCAGAAAAATCTAAATTAGAATCTTTGTGTCAAAATTTTCAAACTTCATGATTCTGAGAAAGTTATGTAAATTCTCTAATCTTTAATTGTTTATAAAAATGAAGACAATATTACCTCCTGTCCATATTTTTGTGAAGGCTAAGAAAAAAAAATCATATAGTTCCTTGCATAAATAAGATAAAGTAATTGTTAGAAGATAGATGATAGATAGATAGATAGATAAAACAAAGTTATTTGCACATTGTATATTAGACATAATAATAGCTAGCATTTCAGGAAATTTTACTTGGCACCTTACAAGGTCATTTCATTTAATCTTCATAACCAACTCGTGAGGCATATCTATTACTCTCAATTTATAAATAAGGCCTGCATTTCCCGGTCAAGAACAGAAGCACAGAGAGATGAAGTAACTTGTTCACAGTTTCTACATGGTAGAGGCCAAGTTTGAATCTCATCAATTTTTAATGGCCACGTGTGTGACTGCTCCCCTTCTACAGGGTCCATGTGCAGATTGGTCTGGTGGCAGAGCCTGGCTCTGACACTCAGTAGCTGCACAGCCATGATTAAGTTACTTAGGCTAGCTGAAGATCACTGTACTCATCTGGGAACAGCAGAAAATGATAAAACCTACCTCACGTGTTACTGTGAGTCAACAGCAACAATGCACATACAATGGTTAACAGCGCCTGCTTATTGTACACGCTTAATAAAAGTTAAAGATCTTTAGTGAGACCATCAATAACCAGCATTCAATAATAGCCAAGAATCATTATTGTTGTTATTATGCTATATCTCAAATTGAGAGATGCTTTTCTAGGTTGCCCTGCACTGCTCTGAAAAAAATTAGAAGAAATGGAAATATTAATATTGGAAATATTGACAAATTAAATACAATTGCACATAGTACACAAGTATTTAATATGATTTTCCAGTAGAGGGGGTATAATGAAAATTTGCATTCAAAGTTACCATATATATCTTGAACTCTAACATTATTCAAAATTATTTTTCAGATATTTTATATTAATATGTAAGCAATACTTTATATGCTCATTGTAATATATTCAAACAATATAGAAATACGTGGAAAAAAGTGACAGTCTCCATAAGCCCTCCTCTCTTCCTTCCCTTCTCTAGAGATAAGAACTATTCATCATAGAGTATATGATTAAGCACAATCTTAGGAAAAGTGGAACACTATTCTTTATAGCTGTAAAAAATTTTTTTGCAAGATAACTTTAAAAGTGATTACTCAAGTGTAGCTAGCTAATTTTTTCAGTCACTGTGACATTCGGCCTCCTAATGAGTTAAAGAAACACAGCAGAAGCAGTAAGATGTTTCATTTTTCTCAAAGGTGTACACTAAGGTTACATTAGCATTTCCCAAGAAAGTGATTCCACAAGCATTCAGGTAGGCCCCTTTACGATTCAAACTTAATCAGCATTGTTTCAGATGAAATCCCTTACAAAGTCACTCACAAGAGGGCATTTCTATCACACCCAAGAAGAACGGCAAGATAAAGTCAGCAATAATCAAGGCTAAACCCTGATTTCCTAGCGTCCAGGACCTGGTGTCTTCCACACAATCCAGTGAAGAGGGACCTCGCAAAGGTGGTGGGGAGACTACACCCAGAGGGCAAGGGGCAGAGTACGCGTGGTGGGTGTGACAGAGAAGGGAAGGCAGAGAAGTGGCAGGAAGGAATTGCCTGCCCTTCTCATCTCTTCTTCCTTCCCTTCTCTAGTGAGAAGGGAGCCTCTGTAAGATGGAATGCAGAAGCAGTGACTGTGTGGGCAAACGACAAGTTGAAGCTCTGCTATGAGAGACAAACAGCATTAGCAGGAGAAAGGCGTGTTTGTAGTTTTAGGTCTGCCACACTGGAAACGTCAAAGGCCTGCTACGAATATTTAGGGCTGCACTTTGTTCGTGAATACAGCAACACCATCAACATGACTGGAGAACTCACAGAGCTGAGCTGGAGCTGAGACCCTGGAGCAGAGAGCTGGGGAATAGAAGAGAGGGGAGCAAATGCGGGTGAGGGGAGAAGAAGGAGGACGCTAGAGAGACAAGGGGCCACCCAAGTTAGAATAGGGGTCCCAAGACCAGGAAACATTCCTTTGTTCCACCCTCTGGACTTGGAGTCCTCAGGGTCAGCTGGTTTTCTCTCAGGAGTGGACCTGGTCTGTGCACCTTTGCAGACACTGCAGTGCATCACCGAGGAGCTAAACATTTAGTATCCTTCACAATCATGCCACAAACAGGAAGTGCTCCCAGCAGGTGGACCTTTGAACTGATGTGAGGGACACCTGATTCCTGTATATGATAAAATGTAGTAATTGCCAATAGGAAGGGGTGGTTGAAATTCTTAGAAATATTGAAGAAGTAGGCAAATCCACAACCATCTGGACAAATGGTAGCTCTACAGTGATGGTTTATGTTAGACAAGCCACTTGACACTCAAAAAAATGAACCGTGTTGAAGACACAGAACCAATTGTACGACTAGAAGGCAAATCCATTGCTCATAGCTATCACTCAAATATAAACTGCCTGCCAAGGTGTGGGCATCAATTTAGTTTCTTTCCTCTTGGGGATAGAGTGTGGGTGTTTGCTGACCACTGTGTGGGTAGAAAGAGTCAACATAGCAGGCTTGATGGCTGTCCTTTGAAAGGTCCGCTGGCAAGGCTGGCCCTTGCCTGGTGTCTGAGAACTTGGATACTGGAGGTGTTCCCGCCATTTCCCAAATGACAATAGGAGAGTCTTGGTGTGCCTAAACTGTTTACACAATTGTGACTTATGCTGAACAACTGCTTTCCTTCTGGGAGTTTAGGATTTGGATATATTCTAAGCAGGGGGTACCTACAAGACCAACCCCTTATAAAAACCCCGGGAGTGAGTCTCTAAGGAGCTTCCCTGGTTGGAACATTTCACATATGTTTTCACATCTCATTTCTGACTGAAATGCATTTAAACAGCCTGTGTGGCTCCACTGGCAGAGGGTTCTGGGAGTTTGCACCTGGTACTCCCAGGACTTAGGCCGTGTGCTTTCCCCTTTGATGATTTTGCTTTTGTATTCTTCCCCTGAAGTCAGTCTTAGTCATGAGTAGTTAGATGCTGAGTGCTATGGGTGGGTGCTCCCGGTGAATAATCTAACCTGGGAGTGGCCCTGGGGATCTTTATCCACTATGGCATGCAGCCTCTTTGGGAGCTAGTTTTACATGAGCAAGAATATCTTTGGCATTGGAATATTCCATGTTCCAGATACGTATAGCTTTGTCATACATTTCCCCTTCTCAGAGAAATGTCTCCACCTCTAACAGGCCCTGCTAAGGCTGTGCCCATGGGACATGTTTGGGCAGTTGGCCCCGTACCTCTGGATTGGCCACAGCTGACTGGACTAAGGTGAACATCTAACCTAAGAGGAGATGATCAAATTTTCTTCCTCCAAATTGAAATGAGAGTAGTGAGAGACTGGCTCAGTTAGATATTGAAGGAGATTGGAAGATCATAAAGACCGTTTTCTTTCTGCCTGTCTGTATTCTGCCTAACTGAAATCGCTCAGTTTAAGTATTTTTTCCTTAGGAAGCTCTTATGTTTCCCTCCTTAACAGAACTGTCCCACCTCATATTTGTCCTGCTTTAATATTCCTCACATATCACTGACCTTGCCTAATCAAACTCTTCTTCTCTCACCTGGAAGGCAGAGAGAGGTCATTTTCAGGTTTTTGCCTTTGTACCTTTAAGGTCAAGCATTTGCCCAGCTAACCTTAGGAACTAAATAAATATCTGTGAAATAAATGATTGAATAATACCTGTCCTTTGGGTCCATCCTGGGTAAAATCCTTGCAAGGTAATTTTTGCTATAAATAAAAATCCCAAGATTGATTCACCTCTGCAGTGAAATTCCTACATTTATGCATTTTGGTGTACAGGGATTTTTTTTTAAAAGGTCAGGCTGAAGTGTAAGCTTTTTCAGAAACATATGTGAGCTGGAATCTGGTCCACATAGCTCATACTGTGGACAATAAATGTTTTAGTTGATATACTAGGTAAACTCAACTTTGAGAATTTTTGACTTTGAAAAGTACAAATATAGCTAATAACTTTGGAAACATGTGAAAACAATCATAGTAGAGAATGTATAGGTCTAACTTTTAAAGAGAGAGAGAGTTAGCTTTCAGATTTAAGTTCATTATCTTAATTATCTGGGATTCTTTTATATGCCTCTAATTATTGCAGTGGAATGAATGGTAGTCAGTTGAGTCCAATGGGCCAGGCTCCATCTTGAAATTGATCATAAAAATATGTCTAAGTAATTTACTTATAAATATGAGTATAGTATAGAGTCAGGGGGCATCTCTTCAGACCGGAAACCAGGAGATGCAGGAGTGGCACATGGACACCAGGACCTCTTCTATTCCCATTAAATGAGACATAATTTCAACATGGAAATCCAGAACTGGGGCTTCTAACTCATCACTCCGAGGAGTGAACCAACTATATTAAGTTTCATTATAAACTTTAACCTGTAATTCTATTCCTACTCCCGTTAGATTATTTTAGTTCCCTTTTGCAGTTTTGCTTTTTCATTTGACAACATTTATTTGATTCTATTATGACCAGGCACTCACTGCTCTGGGCACTGGTGATATAGCAATAAATAAGACAGACACTTCCTGAAGGTAATGAGGCTTGCACTCTAGTGAAACAGACAGGAACATAATAAACAAGATGAATTTATAAAGAAAATAAAATACTGTGATGTAAAAAAAGTTATGACTTCTAAGATTAGAGTTGGCAAAACACCGATTTCATCCCATGTGTAAAGAATTACAGCAGTGGAGGCGATGTCCATATCAATGTCGCTGTGTCCATCTCTTAATATGACATTTCTGATATGGGTTCATGGCTCTTACCGTCATAGGGAACAGCAAATTATACTTCAACCATAGGCAAAATTAAGTTAACTCGTGTTGTGATTGTTCATCTTCTTAAGCAGTTGCTTAAATATTAATTGATTGTGAGGGATCAGAGTGCAGAGTCATGCTGCCAGACATCAGGGAGAACAACCAGTAATTTAATAGCAATTTACCATCTAATATAATTAAGTTTGATTTTCTATTCTAGAACTCTAGCAAAATAATGCCTTCCTTTGCCCCATTTAATTATTTGTGATTAACAAATGCTGTTTATCATTTTTGGGAGCTGACTGAGTTATTATTTCATTATGTTTATTGATATAACCTTTTCCCAATAATGAATACAATCAGTTATAACTATGTAGGATTTTTTTCTTATAGAATTTCAAAGTTTTAGCTTTTATTCAATTATAAAATCAGCATGTCGACAGTATCATATGATGCCTTGTTTCCATTGCAAAAAAATTTTCATAAAAGTGGAAATGTATTGTCCTAATTCGGTTTTTTCACTTTTAGAATTTTTTTTCAAGAATGGCGTCCCATACTTAGGATTCTTATTTAATTTTCTTTACCATATAATGGGAGCAAGGGTGGGAAATGGGAGGGATCACTTTCCCTCCCACCTTACAGCAATGTTTGCTTCTCTTTATATCAATGAACTTCCTCTTGCATGGCCAGAATCATTAGTAATCTTTAACTGATAAGAAAAGAATGACCCTCCCAATTTCTGAATTGTGTTTGTCACCTATAACATTTTATTAGCCTTGTAACTTATACCAACATCATTTTCTACTCAAATCTGCCCTGCTGTTCCAGTGTATGTGGAACCTGAAAATATTCTTTGAAGGTGTTTGGAACAGAAATATAGTCTCCCAGGTGGAAATATTGGAACTTTGATACTTTCCCTCTTCATTCAGTTGCTGTGTCCTATTTCCTCCTCAGCTTTTCTCAGTTGCCTTTTTCCTCTGTTTTCATTTTCAGTACCTCTCCTGCTCCCCCACCTAACCACCACCAGCCTCATGACGGTTTACATGTTGCTTCCAAGCTCCTCATCCTGCCTTCATTCTCTAAGTTTCATGTCAACTTGCATGATGGGATGGAAACTGGTGAGGGGTATGGGGAAAGAGGTAGCAGTGTTGCCCTTCATTAGACAAAAGGGGCTATTAGAGAATTTAGAGGCAAGGCTTTGAACCACATTGAAACAATAGACATTCTCTTCATGTGTTAATGAGTAAATGTGTGGCTGATGAAACAGTCACAGATGTCCCTTTTCAGTCCTTAGTGTCATCCTCACTCTCTAGGGAGCAAAGTTCTAGAAAGACTAAGACACTTAAATCTGAAGCACAAAAAGATCTTGCCAAAATGATTATGCTAATACCACTAGGAACAATAGAAAGATAAATTGAGAGATCTTTATAGACTCAAGAGGAGAACAATACTATCTTATTAATTCTAATTCAGGTTGAGCCAAGCTCAACATGCTTGTTACAATTCATTCTACATCTTTACAATATATGGTGATACTAATGTCAGTGATAAATATGCCTGTAATTGATTTCAAATGTCAAGGGAGTGATTATGGTGTTTTTGGATTTTTTCAGGCCAGTATTTCAACTTGCCTTGGTCCATGTGACTATTTGTACACATCTCACGAAAAGAGAAGGGAAACAGATGGGTAACTCTGAAAGATTTAATGGGGATATAGATGAAAATACATTGCTAAATTAACATTTGAAATAATCTCAATTTCAATTATTCATGCCTTATTAGTAATCTCTATTATAACTGCTAATTAAGCTTTGGTTCAAAATAATAAATCATAAAATAGCATTGAAGTCATCAGTTAGTTGGCCTTCTCCTTGACTAGTAGTATGGTTCTATGCAACTCATTTTCCATCCACTATTTTCCTGTAATCTTGAGAAAAAAAAAAGTTGATCTGTTTAATACGAACCCTCTTTTGTGGATTTAAATATCTAGCAAATATTAAAATGTAACTTGGGCAATCCAACTCTACGACTTGTCCAGCATGTCAACATAAGAGACGTAAATTGAATAATAGCAAATAGAGGATGTGTTTTATTCCTTCTGCAATGATAGAGGAAAATCTCAATTTGATGCAGTTAAATAACACAAGAATAGATGAGGGGACTTTCCCTTTACAACATAACCATCACTTGCATTGCAAGTCCAGAGGTCTTTCCCTCTATGTGAAGAAAACTTGGGTCTTTTGCTATTGAAGTTGGAGCTATACTCATGGAGTGGTAGGAGGGCTGAGCCAAGTCTGAAGGCAGAAGTGGACAGAGCTCCTAAGTGCAGTCAATGAGTGGAACTACATTGGATTGAATGTTTGTGTCCCCCCAAATTTATATGTTGAAGCCATAACCCCCAATGTGATCATATTTGGTGATGAGGACTGTAAGGAGATAATTAAGATTAAATGAGGTCATAGGAATGAGGACCTGTGATCTGTTCAGGCCACTATAACAAAATACCATGACTGAGTGACTTATATAACAGAAACTTACTTCTCAGAGTACTGGAGTCTGGGAAGTCCATGACTGAGGTGGAGACTGATATGGTTTCTGGCGAGGCTCTCTTCCTGGGTTATAGACAGTTATCTGCTATCTGTGTCATCACATGGCCAAGAGAGAAGGAGAGCTCTGGTGTCTCGTACTCTTGTAAGGGCACCAGCCCTATCATATTAAGGCTGTATCTTGAATATAGTCACTTTGTGGATTAATGCTTCAACATACGAATTTGGGGGGCCAACCCAAAACCCATCTTCTAGAATCATCTGTCTCTCTATTCCCTTTACAATCATTTGTTTCTAGCTGTGTCTTACATCTGCTTTTTTGATAAACACATGCCTCTTTTCTCTAAAACGAGGCACCCTTTTATAATTTGAAATATCTCTGATGCATATTATCTCTAATATGGATATTGATCCTGTCTCCTTGCCTGTCTTCTTTAACAATCCTATTCTTTCCCAAGTCAACAGGTGTCTACATCTAAAAAGGAAGAGTGTCACAGCCAAGAACCTATGGACAAAAAAATATCTTACTACACTTTCAGGTATTTTCTTCTTTCTCTCAATATTAACTGATAAAAAATTCTCTGATTTGGAAAATCTTACAGATTAAATGAAGCAATATACAAGCATGTAAATAGCTATATTATAAGTAGGATGTGATCAATACTGTAAAAGTTAAATTATACTCTGAAATAGGAAAGTAATGAAAGCAAGGAAACTTGGGAAATGTGTTATTTAACTTAAACCTTGAAGAATTAATAAGTTTGAAAATGGAACATGATAAATTAAGGCATTCCAGAAGAAAAAATACATAAGAAAAAAATAAAAGGGGTAAAAACAAATCTTATATATTTTAGCAAAAAATATCTATAAACATTCTCATTAAAAATATGACTTCTCAGGGCCGGCCGAATGGCTCAGTTGGTTAAGAGCTTGCTCAAGAGTTTGAGCTCTGAGCAACAGTGGTTCGATGCCCGGCCCAAGATGAGCTGCCGCTAAGCTGCCAATAGGTATCAGGATGGCTTAGCTAAAAACAAAAAACAAACAAAAATATGACTTCTCTTTTATTTAAAGCAGCTCTATCTAATTCTACTTGGAAACAGTCTTCTAGCTACTTTCTATATTACTGCTTACACTTGGAAGTTTAAAGAAAGCTCTTTATTTATTTAAAACGTTCTTCTTCAGGCATTTCATTAGCCCATGTTTCTTTTCCTCACGTACTCAGCAAACAAATATAAAATTTGACTTAACTAAGAGAACTGTTTCCAATTGTACTCAAGAAACCCGACCACCTACTTTTATCAGTGAGGAGCACCTTTGCCATCAGTTTTTGTTGAAATAGAGTCTAAAGCTCGTTAGATTTAAAGACTAGAGAGACTCAGTCAAGTTGCCTCCAGCAATGGGAACAGGAAGATGGTTCTGATAAGATGTCATGTGCATAAAGCCCAGGAAAACCCCAAACAATGAGGCCCTGGGAAAGGCAAGTCACTGCTCTCCACTCTCCAGCTCCACTGCAGTGTGCTCTAGCTTCACTCCGAATGACGGGTCCAGGCCTCAGCCGCTGTCCACTGCTTTCATATACATTTTGTGGGCTTGGCTTCCTCATAACTCCATGACTTCCACGCCATGACTTCTCTGGCTCCTGTCTATATCATGACCTTTCAGCTCCAACAATCAGTGCTCACTTCAATTTGAAATTTTTAATTTGAATTATTGAGAGAGAATATCTCATTGGCTTTATTTATCATTGTGTACCCGGCCACATCTTGTTTACCATCCACACTATGGACTTCTGACTCTTATGTCAGAAATCCAGTTCTGGTCCAATCAACTTGACTGTGGGTGGTGGGAGATGGGGGTCCCCTGGCCTTTATAGGGCTTTTTGTTTAGCCAGAGCTGGGAAAGATGATTTCACATGGAATGAAGTATAGTCTGAACAGAGTCATGATTGACGTCTTTGGCACAGGTACTGAAATTCAGAGTAACTAAAAGTGAAACATAAGCGTCCTGACTCCCAGATCTGGCTTAGTTACAGAAGCCAAAGAGTTCTATGAAGAAACCAATAAATCTGCTCTTTCACATGCAAACACATACCACCCTAACATCATGATCTGTTTCAAAGTCAAACCCTTTTAGATTTAAACAAAAAATTGAAGCTAGTGTTGGTATTGTTTTTTGTTCTCTACATCAGTGTTTAAGTCTCAGGAGAGAGAGAGAGAGAGAGAGAGAGAGAGAGAGAGAGAGAGAGAGAGAGAGAGAGAGAGAGAGACTGGTATCTGTGTTCTTCCTGAAGTCACAATTTGCTTTGTTTTCTTAAATTAGTAAGGAAAGATTGCTCAAATTCTGTAGCAGTTTCCTTCCTTATGCAATGCATAATATAGAGGGCTATAGACTGAATGTTTGTGTGCCCCCTAAAATTTATATGTTAAATTCCTAACTTTCAAATTTGGAGATGAGGCTTTTTTTGGGGGGGGTGATTGGGTCATGAGGGCAGAGCCTTCATCAATGGAATTCATGCCCTTATAAAAGGGTCTCCAAAGAGCTCTTTTGTCCCTTGTACCATGTGAGGACACGGCTTTCTGTGAACCAAGAAGCCAGCTCTCACCAGACTCCAAATCTGTCAGCACCTGGATCTTGTACCTCCCAGCCCCCAGGATTGTAAGAAATAAATTTCTATTCTTTATGCATAAGTTACCAACTCTTTTGTAGCTCATTTCACTCCTGCATAAGTTATGAAGTAGAAAAGAAGACTTAGTTCTCAGAAGCCTAGGAATTTTTTTATGGCTTAATTTTTTTTTAAAAATCATCACTGACGTTTACTAAATGAAAACAGCCAGACTTAAAAGCTATATACTATATTATTCCATTTATATGCCATTGTTGGAAAGGTCAAAACATTGCAATGGAGATAGATCGGTGTTTTCTAGTAGGTTGGAGACTGAGAGATGTTTAACTACAAATTGGAACCACAAAGGAAATTTTGGAGGAAAAAGAACTTTTCTCTGTCTTGATTTTGGTGGATTACAGTTAGAGTGACATGACTCTGCATTTGTCAAAACTCACAGAGACTCATACCCCAATAAACTAAATTTCATTGTATGTAAAGTTTAAAATAAAATTAAAAAATTCATCACTGATAAATATTTCATCACACATAAATCCTTGTGTTAAAATTATTAATTACCTACTTTTGATACATAGTGCTTTGCTTTCAGTGATAACACAACTATTTTTCATTTATCACCAGGCAGATGGTTTCATTTGCACTGCCCTCCTATGCCCCCAACACTGACCTATTTTTTAAAACAGAATTTTAGATTCCTGTGGTTCAAGATAATGAGGTGGAAACATCTTGCTTCTCAGGGTGCCAGTCCAGCTCGCCAATGAATGTGGCTATAGACAACCAGCAATGACATGATAACCTCGAGTGCTGCAATTTTCCACTTGGGCACAGATTGAATGCTGTGATTATTACCACTAGTAAGGGCTGGTGATTAGCACGCAAAGAAAGGCAAAACAATAATTGATAAAAGGAAAGTTCTTTTTAGTATATTCGAAGTAAGAAGATGGTTAGAGTCACAAGAACATAGGATATGAAACTCCCTTTGGAATATTGACATTGTTAGTTTTGAAGTTTCCAGAGTCGTTTTGCCAAGGCACAGATTGTGGATGCTGGTTTCAATGGGAGGCATTTAATCTCTTCCTGGTAAAACAAATGTTAAAGGGTATCAATATTTCATATTCTGTTGTTACATGTTGAGTCTTTTATCATCCAGTCATCCTTCTGTGCTGGGTTCGCCACATGTGTTCTATTTACAGTCATACCACACATAACAGTGTTTTGGTCAACAATGTATTGACCAAACAATTTGGTCACATGTATGACAGTGGTTCCACAGGCTCATAATGAAGCAAAAAATTTTCTATCACCTAGTGACATTGTAGCTGTCATAATTTCATAACACAACATATTACTCACGTGGTGATGCTGGTGTAAAGAAACCCACTGTGCTACCAGTCATATAAATTATAGCACATACAATTATATACAGTACATAATATTTGATAGTGATAATAAATGAATATGTTACTGGTTTGTGTATTTACTATACTTTTTATTGTTATTTTAGAGTATAGTCTTCTTGCTTATTAAAAAAAAGTTTCACACATCTCGTGTTTACTGCATTTCTTGATTGCATCATTTTATCTTGTGCTTGATTTACTCTCATGTTGTTCTGTACAGTAACATGCAGTACAGATTTGTAGGCTAGGAGCAATAGGCTATGCCATATAAGTTTGTGTAAGTGCAGTCTATGATGTTCACACCAATGACAAAACTGCCAAATGACGCATTTCTCAGAATGTATCTCAGCCGTTAAGCAGCTCATGACTATAATCAGCCTGTGACTTTTGCCAATGTGCAGTTAAATCATGCTTAGACTTCTATCCTGATTCATCATGGAACCTTTTGTTCAAGATCTGGTGAAATTAAAACAACAACAGAAAAGAAGAAGACCTTTGTCTTGTCCCAACTCAACTACTAACTGGTTATAATTCTTGGAATGAATTCCTAAATTTCTGTGCATCTCATTTTCTTATCATTAAAAATTGAGAAAAATAATAATAGTCAAGCTTCCTCAAAATGTTTTGAAAGTATATTAAAATAAGTAAACACCATACAAGTGTCAGCTGTTGTTATTGTCACTATTATAGTTGGTATCAATGTGGTGGTAAAGGAAGAAAAGTCAATTCAGTGAAAAAATAATTTTTCTCTCATTCCTTAGACCTGACATTTACAGTTCAAACAGTTGGCCACACTGGCTATGCTCCATTTTAACTCTTCCTTCCAATTCTGACTTCCCACATTCTGAGCTATTGCAGTAGCACCAGTCTTCCCAACTGATTTGCCCATGACCCTCAAAACACCATGTTGACGTTCATCATTTTCCTGACCTACTGGTTAGAAGTCTGCTTGGATATCACTTGGCCTGCCCATAACAATGTTGAAACATTATTCTAAGTCATTTTGTAAAATTAAGCACCCTAAATCCCACAAAAGTTTTCTTTATTTCCTCACATATGGTAGATTCACCAGGAATTAGAATCATCTCTAAGTCTCAGGGTTTCCTGAACTTTTTAAATACAGAACATACGTAAAATTAATAAGCATTTCAGGGGTGCTTCAGTCCAGTGTTGAGACTTTGGATTAAATTTCCATAACTTGTCTTCCCATGAGCCCTTCACAGAGGCATTTGCTCTGAAAAAAATCACAATAGTGATTTAATATATCTTAAGCACATCTCTATTCAAGTAATTTCTCAGAATATTCACCAAATTCAAGATGAAGCATCAATTTTGTAACCCTAACCGGGACGACTGGGCACTTTTTCATTTCAAGAAGAAATTGGGAGAGTTTTTATGAAGACATTATTTTTTACTGCCAAGCAATGTTCTTTCTTTCTAGAAAATTAACGTTTAGTAGACAACAAAAAATAAATTGCATTATTAGACCCTAACCAAGAAATTTAGCCCTTTTTGCAATTACTCTGATGAAAATTTCCTTCCTAAAAATGAGAGTTTGCAGGCGTTTTTCTCCTACTGCATGTTAATTATTTCAAAGCAAATTTTTAGACAAAATGAAGTTGAGTAGCCCTCCCCGCTTTTTGACAGTCGCATTAAGCGAAAATGGCAGTGCTTATTAACACTCTGGCCTCTCTCAGGGCTGTCCTTTCTGAATCAATTTTGACTTATGAGTAGAATACTATCCTGATTTTCCTGTTCCCTGATTATTCTTTCAGCACTAGAGAATGCTTTGCTTAATGAGAGATAAGGATGCATCTGACAGCTACTAAAACTAAGATCGTTCAAAATTATATCACGATATGTAACCCCAACTTTTCCTCCTGCCCACCAAATGCAGGAGACTATAAAGACAAAAGTAAATTTGAGCTTCTCCCCTCTATGCCCTTCTTTTAGAGACTTAGGTTAAACCCTGACAATACCTTTCTTTACATACTGGAAACATAATTTCCCCTTTAAAGACATTTCAAAATTTTGAACTCAGCATTTTCTAATTACATATGAGTAGGCTTATCAAAGCACAGCTGGCCTTATGAGAAATTTGGCTTTTTGCATTTTCTTTATTTTTAATTGATTTTCATCCAAGTGCATGGGATTCCTTTATAGTATACCATGGAAAGAAGAGATTAATGTTTTGCTTCTTGCTATGCTAAAATTGGTTTTAAAAGTGTTTTTGTGGGTAAAGACTAAATGTCATGAATCAGCTCAGCTCCTCTGAGAAACAGACGCTAAGGCATAATTAAACATACATGAACTTATTGGAGGAATGGCTGCAAATGAGAGCCAGTAAGAGAGTAGGTAGGGAGCGTCATGTGGGGCTGATACCCATAAAAGGTGAGAAACAAGAAAGTGGAGTGGGTTGGGGAAGGACCAAATGCTGTACTCCCCTGAGAAGGTCTCAGCATAGGCTGATGGGCAGAGAATGCTGGTCAGAGGGCCTCATGTCAGAAGGAAGAGGCCTGCCTCTAGTACCCCACCTTGCTCAGGCATTTGCTGGGAACAGACGGGAGTGTGGCTTTGGCCTGGACACCATAGTGGATCTGATCTGAAGGTATGACAGCCAGCAATGTACTTGCAGCAAGTTCTTTTGGAGGGAGATCTGAGTGGCATAGAAAAGCCACATGTGATGCGCATCAATTTGAATTAATCCAAGATGCTTCAGTAACATTCTTCCTTCAGTCGTTGAATATGTCCTTCATTTAAAGGCTCTAAGGAAACAACTTAAGGAAACTACATTATAACTGCCTTAGAGCCAATCATTTTGTTCAAGGATTTAAGTCATGTTTCAACAGAAACTAGATCCCAAGCCGAGCAGACAGATCCATGGGCTTAAAACACATCGACTCTCGGAACATTAACTAAAATCAAACATACGCTTTATGTTCGAGTGTGTGTGCACATGTACTTAATGATATCATATAATATTTGTGTTATTATATAATTTTATCACATTGAGAATTCAGTCCTACGTGGGCATTTAGGCAAATAACCATCAAATTTGGGCTAATCAGCCATCCAGGTGGATCAGGAATGTAAAAGCCCAGGAAACTGAGATAAACCGAGTCTGACTTGTTGGCATGAGGAAGTGGTTGGGGGAGAGGAGAGTCAAGGGTGAACAATAAAGGCCACTGAAGGCCCTGAGGAGATACTCATTTGCAAGAACAAGGTGCGGAGTGTTGCTGAGTCAGGCCAAGAATCTAATTGCAGGAACTGAGCTACCAAGTTAGAGAAGAAACAATAGCAAAATCAATCTAATGTGATTTAGAGGTTCACAAAGCATGCTGTTACTTCTGTCCAGACACTGGATCCTTCTCAAAACCTGCGGGAATGGGGACTGGCAGTCCCTTCCCTGAATGACAGAGGAAAGGAGAGGGAAGCCAACAAATCATTCCATAACTTAACAGTGCTATCTCCTAGGTTAGGGCAAAAAAGAGTGTACACGTATTCTAGAATGTCTTGTCAATTCTTAATTTCAGCCTTTATTTTTTACAAGGCATTATAAATAATTTGACAAGTCAAATTATATTCATCATAAACACCTCAGCTTATTTTCACGGATGTAGAACAGTCTGCTCCAACTGTCACAGAATTGAGTGATAAGTAATGTATGTGAGTTATATGCCTGGCAGGAAGGCCAGATGCGCAATGTAAGAAGGACTGTGTGGGAGTTTCATCATGGTCCCTTTCCCAGGCATTCACAAGGTAGGATAGAAAGGGCTTCACATAATAGAGGTGCCAAAAGAGGTTAGATATGTGGAGTCATAAGGGAAATTTACAGAGGTGTAAGGATAGCGCAGAAGAAATCTTTGATAGGAGTTGGAGATTTGGCACAGGGTTTATACTAGTAGGTTTCCTCTTAAATCACGGACTGTCCACTTATAATTTTAAGCTTCTCTTTTACTCTACTGCAGCCTCAGGTTCTGGTACATTGGGAGTCAAGTTATATTCTTTAAAACCACATAGCTAAAGTTAACTGAAATTTTAAGCAAATACGTAGGAGTTAGAGCTATCTCCCAAAGTGGCATAGCAGAAGAGATTCTACTTATTTTCTAAGAATTCAGTGTGGAAAGAAGAAAGATAACTTCTCAGTGGTAAAGGCTTAAAGTCAGTCCATGAAGGGACTAAGAACGACAACATAATTATGCGAAGTAGCTAATTTTTCAAAAGAACATAAGAGAGATCTATGTATAAAGTTAATGCTTTAATGAAGTTAAAATACAAATATAATGAATCTTGATCTATTTAATTTAAATCAAACATATTATAGTAAGATCAATATAAAACAGAACAATAAAGGAAGCAAGTTACTTAATGGGAGAAACAACTATAGCAGATATTTATCAGCCTTTATCTTTATACTAGAAATGAAACACAAGGATGCCATTGGTTTGAATAAGAAGAGCTTGCCCTACCTGTTGGTTTAATACTATAGCATCACACTTTTTTACAATAATATAAACTGAGGGGTTTTTTTTTAATAACATGAACTCAAATAAATGTGGTTTAAAATTTTTTGTGTGTCATATTAAATTAGAAAGAAAGGAGAATATTGACGGAAAGAAATTTATGGTGCTGCAAACCAAGGATATGAATCACTACAGTAAAAGATAAGAAAGCCACTTAAAAAGAAATATAAATGATTACAGTATGGCCTTAGGTTAAAATATAGCTCCTCCCCTCAATTCTACTGTATTCTATATGCCAATATGCATCATGGCTTGTATAACATAATTTACTTTTATTTACTAAAGTAGTGTCCTGTGTCATGTTACTACGATCAAAAGCTTAAATGTGAATTACAATGAATAGGTGTTACATATTTCATTTTTCTAATACAGGCATTATCAAACTTCCAAAAAGAATGGATTGGAACTCTGAGTGGGTGATGAAGAATTTGGGAGTAGTGCTTTAGATTACAACAGGATGACAAAGCCCCCTTCAGCCAAAGTGAAACAATGGAGGAGCTAGACACAGGTTCCAGGGAGCTTCCAAGTCAGCTCTCCTTTGCTGGGTGCAGAGGTCATTTTTCATTTCAAGCATTATTAGAAAATGCCTATTTTTTTCAAATTTTGCTATCATTACTTCAATGTTTCTGCCAAAAGAAGAAAAATAGAAGAAAATATTTGAAAAGAAGTACTTTAGATGCATACATCTCCACTACCTAGTATCCAAAGAAATTTTAGTCTCTCAGATGAAAACAATGCAATCTGATTAGCAAACAATGTTTATAGTTTTTGTGCAATCTCAGAATGTTAACAACAGTTAGGAATGGAAGTGTGGTGCAGGGAAGAATTAAACCCTTTGCTTACTTTGATTTGCGTGAACTACTTGACCCCACCCGTCAGCTGTGTACACATTGGCAGAAGAAATTGCCCTGTAAGTTCAGTGAAGTTTAAATGGACCAGTTATGCGGGCCCCTAGATCAATAGCTCACACACAGCCTCACCTCCTCAGGTTCACCCTTTCTCTCTCTCTCAGATGGTCAATGCCCTAAATGACAGAACAGTGTAGGGGCAGAGCTATCTACTGTGACATGGTGTGCTTTCTCCCGGTTTCACTATTGCTTGAAAGTTCATTATAATCATCCTTAAAGCAACAGTCCTCAATTTTAGTGCATATAAGAACAACATGGGCATCTGCTAAAATGCACATTCCTGGGTCTGTGGATGCAAGCCTGTGCAAATTCCCTCTCAGAGCTTCTACATTAAAGAGAACTAGGGCTCATCCTAGAATCCAGCACTCTAGGGTCGTTATGCACACCAGCTCTGGATGTGAACTTCTGCTCACATTTCAGTCTTTACTATATTTCCTCAAGCTTACCAGGCTTTAAAATGGAAAGGTTGAGGGAAATGCTCAAATTATCTGAAGAGATAATAAGAGGGCATTGTTTGGATTTCCAGTTTCTAGGTTCAAATAAACTATGTCAAGGGTATTTCAAGAGATGGCAGGTGTGACATTAGAGTTACCCCTGGTAATTATTTGAAAAGCATGAAACCTGGGAAAGACGCCAAGAGGAGGGAAATGTCTCCATTTTTTAAGGGAAAAAGCAAAGCATAGAAATAGAAAGAACAGGTTTATGACTTTTGCATACAATTTTAAAAATAATAATTCGACAAGTGTTTGTGAATAGTTAAAGAGAATGTGGAATCAACATGACTTTATTAAGAAAATTATGCCAGGTAATTTCATTTTTTTTCTGAATAAGAAAAGCGAAGGCGGAGTAACTTTCTTTTATTTCTGACAATATGGCCGACTAGATGAACAAAAAACACCTCTTAGAATAAAAGCAGAAAATACTTGATTTAAATTAAAATTTAAAAATATCCTTGTCAAGCTTGGTTGGACTCAGGGTAAGGGAAGACAAACAACGCAGGCCAGAAGGCAGGACTGCATCCAGCTTTGCAGGGTAACAGCCATGTTTGTCCAAGGATACCTGCCTGTGTTTGGGGGCTTAGACCTGATGTAGAAGAAGCAAATGTGGGTAGACAGGCAGGTGAGCCTGAGACCTGAGCATGGAGGGAGGTCTGATCACATGGGCCATGTGCCTGCCTTGGGACTCTGACGAGAGGCAGAGAAGTCTCTCTGAACTTTTAATCACAGGTCAGAACATACACAATCTGTGGACAGAATCTCAACTACCTGTGTGGTCTGAAAGTCCCGAAATTGAAAATTTAGTTTAAAGTGGCCCCAGTTTGGTAATGTCTTCAGGTGCTAGCAGAACACAAAATTTCTTACTAGGGACAACCCTAAACATGAAGCACCCAAATTCTCAAAGACGATGATCCAATAACACTTAGAAAATGCAATATTGGAAAAGAGATCATTTAGAAGAGCATCAGAAGATTTGGTGTCTTGGAATAAATCCAGCAAAAGATGTTCAAATCCTTTATGGGAAAAAGTATGTAACTTTCTTGAAAGACATTTGAAGACATTTCATATTTATTGATAGGAAGACTCAGTATTGTAAGAATGTTAATTTCCCCCAGTGAATTTAAATAGTGAATTTTCCAAGCATAATCCCAGTAGGGCATTGCATGGAACTTGATAAGTGGATTATATCTATATGGAAAAGCAGGGACACCAAATAGCCAAAATATTCTTTTTTTTTTTTTTTAAAGATTTT
>NW_017731775.1:397489-411948 GCF_001890085.2 Hipposideros armiger | reverse complement strand
ACTGGCCCATGTTGGTATTATCATTGTGCTCTTCCTGGGTGAGGCAGTTGCTCGCAGGCCACTGGACGGCCGCTTACACGGCTCATGCCAGCTGCCGGCTGCTGGTGGTAGCTTACTGGGAGCTCACTGCAGCTCCACTGCAGCCTGAGCTGTTGCCAGCAACTCATGGCAGCCCAGCTCCAGGTCGAGCTGTTGTTCACCATCTTAGCTGTAGAGGGCAGCGTCACTGGGCCTCATGTGGGATTCAAACCGGGGCCCTGCTGCTCAGAGCTGGCATCCCAAGCCAACTCTTAACCAACACGCCACTCGGCCAGCCAGCCGAAATATTCTTTAATAAGAAGTATAAGGCGGTAGCTGGGGTAGAGAAAGGACTTGGCCTTGTAGAAATCAATAACTGGTAATCAAGACTGTGTGATTCTGGTGCAGGATTATATAAATAGGTCAACAGAAAAGAATAGAAAGTCCAGGAATAGATGAGCACATCTGTTGAACTTTGATATCCATGGAGCTGCTGTCACAGTTCAGTAACAGAAGGACATAGTATTCAATAAATGGTAATGAGGTAGTTGGTTATTTATCAAGAAAAAAATTAAGAGAATCTCTTTATGATGTAGGTCTTAGATAGAGGATTTTGTTGTTGTTGTTAAAGAAAGCAACGCATATGGGTTTATTTGGGACCGACAAGGAATTGCAATCCAGCACAAGCAACCATGGCGAGCCCTGTGCAGTCCGCTAAAACGAAGGAGACAAAGCTTTTTTATAGAGGGGGAGAAAGGAAGCTGGGAAAGACCATTACAAAGAGTTCCCCCGTTGTGCTTTCTGATTGGTGTAGGGAACGAGAGCGCCCCCTTCTGGCCGCTCTATTTTACTTTAAATGAGGTTTCTGTTTATTAATATTTTACCACATCGTAAGGAAATTATCAGTAAACTCAAGTATATCTGAATTAATGTCTTCTGTTTATTAAAGGACACTATGACAAGAATGAAAAATCTGGAAAAAAACTATTTTTAAGACTTATAATTGTCAGAAGATCAATATTCAGAATGTATGAACTCCTAAAAAGTAGTAAGAAAACAATAATCAAATATTGAGACAGCACATAGGCATTTCACAGAAGACGAAACATAAAAGTTTCATAAAAAAATGCTCAGTCTCATTGATAGCCAAATTAAAACCATGCTGACATACCATTTTACATCAGCCACAGTGGCATAAATTTAAAATACCAAAGTTTGGTTAGGTCCTAGGGTATTGGGAACTTTTAAGCCCTGGTATTAGAGTGTAAATTGATACAATCATTTTGGAAAGCCTTTTGATATCACTTAGTAAATTTGAACTTGAAAACACAATGACCAGCAACTCCACTCCCACTTATGTTCCTCAGCAAAACCCTTGCACTTGTCTAACAGAACACATATGCAAGAACATTTTTAGCCTTATTCATAATAGCAAAAAACTGAATACAAATAAAAAGGTGGTATAAATATTGTATGGGAAAATAAACCAGATGTAGCCATAAGCATCCATATGAATGGATTTTAAAATATTATGTTGAGGAAAAAAAGAGTAATTTACATAAGGACACATAAGGTATTAAGATCCCATTTATATAAATTTTTAAAGAGAAAAATTCAACTACTGTTTCTGGATGCATACATATGTGGTAAAAAATGTAAAGCAAAGAAAGTTAATGATAAACTAAATTTGGGATAGCAATTACCTCTGGGGGAAGCTGAGAAACAAAATTTGAAACTACCTGTATATAGGGTGCGTGCGATATTGTGATATAGTCTGGTCTTTATTCCTGGATTATCACCAAAGCTCAAAAAGCTCTTATAATTTTCTAAGTGATAACAGGGATAGGAGCATCTTTTATGATACTTGGTTTTGTCCCAGTTCCTGAAATAGCTCAAGTGGAGGAATAAAGGTGGAAGAAATTATTCATAGTGAGCCCCTTTCAACCACACTTGAATTTATGTTAATAAACCTTTTCAAAGCCTGGAAGGATGGGGGCTGGTTGCCAGAGTAACAACCACGTGATTAGAGGTTGGAACTTTTAGCCCTGCACCTCTAATTTCATCGTTTAAGGCAGAGAGAGGCGCTGGAGATTGAGTTTAATCGCCGTTGGTCTATGATTTAGTCAATCATGTCTATGTAATGGAACTTCCATTAAAAACCCCAAATGAAGGGGTTCAGAGAGCTTCCATGTTGATGAACAAGAATGCATCTACAGGCTGAAAGGGTGGCACAACCCCAAACCCCTCTGGGACAGAAGCTACTGTGCTTGAGACCCTTCTGGACCTACCTCTGCCTCTGGCTGTTCATTCGTAGCCTTTAAATATCTTTTGTAACAAATCAGTAATAGTAAGTATAGGTATACCTCAGAGATATTGCGTATTAGGTTTTTAATCACCTTAAAAAAGCAAATATCTCAATTAAATGAGTTATGTTTTTGCTGGTGGAGGGTCTTGCCTTCAAATTGTAAAAAAACACTACATCTGTGAAGTGCAATGAACAAAGCACAATAAAATGAGGTTTGCCTGTAAACTGTTTCCCTAAGTTTTGTGAGCCGTTTTAGCAAATTATCGATCCTGAGGAGGGATCATGGGAACCCTGAATCTATAGCAGGCAGTCAGAAATACGGGTTACAATTTGGGACTTTTGATTAGCATCTGAAGTTATGACCCTTAACCTGTGTCATTATTGAGCTGTAAGACAGCCACTTGGTGTCCACAGAGAATTACAGGGTTATTTAGTGTGGGAAATCCCTCATACTTGGTGGCCAGAAGAGTGAGTGTAGATAAATGGTATTTTCCATTAGTGTGCTTTTAGTTTATGGCATTTCACAGAAAATTTTAACTGTATTAGGATGGTGACATGTAAATGACCATAGGCATAGTGGATATTGATTTTCTTACATAATACAACAAAACTTTGCCAGTTGGGTATATTTAGAGCTAATGGAATTGCTGACCCTGAGAATATTTTTTGAAAGGTCTCAAATATGCCATGAGACTTTGCCCTAGGGCCTGAGTTCCTTGTTCATCACCCACATTGATGTTTTCTCGAGTATTCTCATCACACTTATTAAAACATGTACTTCGAACAAGGTCAACATGTGAGATATTGCTGAGTTTTCTGGGGTAGAACTGCTTCAATCTCCTCTATCAATGTGTCTTAGAATCTAGGACCACGCTGATGGAAAGGAAAGTGGAACAAATTAAAAGAAATGAAGGCCAGAAATAATAGGGGGTGGGCATTATTATATAGAACAATGACTTGCAAACATTTGAAGTCAGTTGCATGAAAGAGCAAGGTTTCTGCTGCATTGCTCCTGAGAAGGTCTTGGCCCATTTCAGGAAGGCAGAATTTAACTCATCATGAGATGAATTGTTAGTAGAAAATAGAATCCTTTTTCAGGATTCTCCTACTGCAATACTACACTCACATGGTAGAAAACAAACAAATAAGCAAAAGAAACACAAACCCTGGGAGTTTACACCTGCAAGTTGGAAGTGAGGAGGAACAGATGCAATCCTGCCTCCACTAAAGACAGACTCTGAGTCATTCCTGCTACTTGCTGCCACAAGGTGTCGCTGTTGTTAACTGTTCCTGCACAGTGTTGCAAAAGTGTATCCCTCTGTCTTGATGCTCTGTGTAGTTGCAGAGGTGCCTCACATTTGGGTCTTCGTCCACATTCAGGGTCTTAGCATTGTTTTCCCAAATAACAGCACCATTCCAGGACAGTTAGACTCTCAGCAGCATGAGACTCAGTTGCATACTGTTTGAAACCAACCCTCACCTTCGAATCGTTAAGACCCTGACCCTGAGCCAGAATCATCACCTCTGTTGCCCTCTGCCCTTTTAAGCACGTCCTCTTCTGGCCCTCTTGGTGTCTGTTACTACAGGGCATCCCTGGTGACCCTAATGTGGTCCTCTGACTTTAAATCTCAGGAGCATTAGTTAGAGTGCAGGTCCCTTCCCTTTCAAAAAACAATTCATCCTCTTTGTATCAGGAATATTATAATCTAGAGTGTGTCTTTCTAAAGCCCCCAAAAGTTCTGTTTCATCTTTCCTCAGGGCCAAGAGGCCTCTTCACACTGCTATTCCAAATCTCAGGGGTCCCACTGAAGAAATTCTTCTTGCAACAAAGACATCACCCTCAACATGGCATTCAGACCCTGCCTATTCTAGAAAATAATTCCTGACCCAGGTGTATTTAATAGCCACATTGTTTTAGGTAAAAAGTTCAATGTGGCTATAACTCAAATGAACACAGGCCATTTTTAGGTACCCTGCTGGTCTGGCTTTAAGACCAACAGATGCTCTAAAAAGAAGCTCTATGAATTCAACTCCAATAGCATTGAAAAGCTACACAGATGGTCACTGATGGTAGCTTTCTTGAGCTGTATTACCCCTCACAGGACTCCACACAATTCTTACAATTCCTTTTTTCTCTAGTCTAAACCTTCTCATTTTATTTTCCCCAACCTTTTATTTTGAAAACTCAATCCTACAGAAAAGTTACAAGAAACTTTAGGAAGATGCAAAGCCATATACCCATCCTCAAGATTCACTAATATCTCTCTGTTCCATTGATCATTAGTTCTAGACATTACAAGAGTTCATGTCTAAATATTTCAGCATGTATGTCCTAAGAACAAGACTATCCTCTTATATAGCCACAATAAAATTGTATCCCTCAGGAAATCAACACTGATACAGTACTATTATCAATGGTGTATCAGTATATACACCATATTCAAGTTCTTCCTTTTTTTTTCTTTGCTTTCTCTCTCTTTCCAATCAAGGAGCTTGCATGTCCTGTTGCTCTAATCTCCTGTACCTGTTATGTAATTCACATTGTTGATGTCTTTCCAGCTTCATTGAGATACAATTGGTATGTACCACTGTGTAAATTTACATGTGCAAAGTGCTGATGTGATACACTTACAGACTGCAAAAACGATTACCAACGTAGTTTTAGTTGACACCTATATCACATCACGTAATTATAGTTCCTTTCTTGTGGGGAGAACATTTAAATTTACTCTCTTAGTACCTTTCAAGTATATATATGAAAAAAGTATATATGGGTTGTCAGAAAAGTAATGACACATTTTTGCAACAAAAAACATAGAAAAAATACGTCATGACTTTTCCAACAACCCAATAATACAGCACTATTAACTGTATTCACCATGCTGCAAATTAGATCCTCTGAACTAATTCGTTTTACAACTGGAAGCTTGTACTTTTTGATCAACATCTCTCCATTTCCCCCACCTCCCAGCACCTTGTAACCAGAATTCCTAGCCTGTTTCTACGTGTTCGGCTTTTTTAGATTCTACATATGAGTGATACCATACAGTACTTGTCTTTCTCTGTCTGACTTATTTCACTTAGTATAGTGCCCTCAGGGTCCACGCATGTTGTCACCAATGGCAGGATTTCCTTCTTTCTCATGGCTGAATATCATTCCATTGTGTTTCTGGAATCCATTCATTGACAGACACTTAGGTGGTTTCCATATCTTGGTTATTTTGAATAATGCTGCAATAAACATGAGTGTGCACAATGTTGATATTTTTGAAGAGCTCAGGCCCATTGCTTTGTAGAATGTCCCTCTGTATTTGTCTGATTCTTCCCTCATAATTAGATTCAGATTAGACGTTTTTGGCAGTTATATTGCAGAGTTGTTAACTATTTTCTTTAACTACCTCTGTTTCTTTCAAAATACCTTTTCTTAAGGCAGCTTCCACATCTCCGGCTCTCTCCAGGGACAGATGACTTTCATGGGCCCTGGTCACGTTTCCCTTTGTGGGGCTCGTTATCTACAAAAGTAAAAAATTATGTTTTACAGCTACGTTGATATAAAGGCTAATATAATCAGTATGTGTTCATTATTATGTATCAATTATTATTATTCATTTTTTCCTTATGGTTTTCAAAAGGAATTAAAATGACAGCATTCCATGGGCCCCTAAAGGTACCACAGGCCCAAAGTGCTCTCTGTCTCCCTCGTCCCAAGCGTTCTCTCTCTCTCCACCCCCCCTCCCACCTCCCTCCCTTCCTCTCTCTTACTCTCTCACCAAATCTCCAGGCCTATCAACTCTTCATCTTATTCCCCTTCCCCTCTCTGGGCAGTTCCCCATTCATCTTCTGGCCTCTAAATATCTTCTTGCAAGAAAGACCGTCCTCCGCAGGAAGGGGCCAGGGGAAGGAGCCAGTTGTTTTTTCTGCCACGACTTTATTATCTGAACCATGATGCCACAGTCTCTGACAGTTTTTTGTTATTGTTCTCTCCCATCAATTTAATTTTCATCAGCATTGAAGACTTCATAGAGAAAAACAGCTTACCTGTAACAGGAAAGACTCTGCTTTGAGGCATAGGGCACTTCAGGGAAGATGGGGAATCTATAAACAGGCTAATGAATAATGAGTTTGCTGACTGAACTGTGGCAGCTCCTTCTTTGCAATGTACAGATGCCTAAGCTTTTCTTTTGCTGATACCCAGGGACACCCTGGAGCCTGGGATTTCTTCCAAACTAATCTGAGCTGCAACTTGTTTAGCACATATTGCGTCCCAGGCCCCCTACAAGACACTGTATATCATTTCATTTAATCTCCACAAAATCTTCTATTAAAGGAATATTATTATCCCCATTATATAGATAGAGCAGCTGAGGTTTTCAAAAGTTTAAGTAACTTGCCCAAGCTCTACTGTCATAAGAGGTGGGCAAAAATTCAGACCAGATCCATCTCAGTCCCATGTTCCCAAGTTGTCTCAATTTTTGTCCCAAGGAGGCCATAGCCTGCAGATAGAACAGTGGACGAAGGAAGAGGGTCAGGAAACCGGGGTGGGGGTGAGTGTGTGTGGGGGGGCTCTCCTGGGTCTGGTCTCCCCCTCCTGCAGAAGGAAAGCACAATGCAGCCCATATCTTAATCCACTTCCTCATTTCAGCTGCTTGTACATACAAGGCTCTTAGAGAGTCTTAGCATACATTTCTATAGGGAAAAAAAAGCTTTTTGTTCAGCCTAATTCTATTACCAAAATACAATGATTCCTTCTCAGTCTTAGGTTCTCTCCCTGTAAAACAGTATGTTCTGATTTACAGAACAGATATTTACAGAGCAAGCTTTGAGAGCTTAATAAATGCCTCTTACTGTCAGCCTTAAATATCATTTTTTAGTATGTGGTAGCATTCTACATTTAAAGTTATAAAATGAAAACCACTTAGATAGGAAAAAAGGAAATTGAAATATGACAAACCTATGTCCTTTCAGTTATAAAAATGAAACTCATTTAGCCATTATTCAACAAACTAGTGTTTTTTTGGATACTGGACATATTTCTGGACTTGAGGGGATACCTTTGTCAAATTCTCTACTATCCATGGAACAAGTCTCAATAAAAATGACAGCAGCAAATTTTTTTTATTAGGTGTGTGCCCAGGATCCCATTTGAACAGAGATAAGAGTAGAGCATGTCTCCATGAGTAATCAAGCTTGCTCATTAGCTGACTGGGGTGGCGGCCAGCCAGCCACCCAGCACTAGGCAATAAAAGCAATGGCTGTGTGGGCCGGTTGGTAAAGGTGTCTGGAGGAAAGGCTGTGACTAAGTCATCACTGATCCATGTGTCATCAGTACTTCACTCTGGGACCTCAGTTCCCACTCAGACCTCACAACATCTGCCCCAAAGCAACGTTTTGCTCCATCCAGAGGATGGGGGTTCTGTCTAAGACCCTTCAACTGAGTTCACATATCACCCAAAGTAGGACATAAATCTACATGAATCCATACTGATATAAATAAATGATTCAATAAACAAATAAATGGGAGAGAAGAGACTATTATTCCTTATAGAAAAATTCCAAATAATACTCCTCCCTCCAGGAGGCGGAGCTTAGTTTCCACCTCTCCCAACCTCAGGGACCCGTTAGACCTGTGATTTGTTTCCAAATAATAGAGTAGGGGAAAAAAAAAAAAACAGGAACTTTGGAGTGAAGTGACCTGGCAAACACTTGATCAGCCGAATGATGAAGCTTCCCGTCCCAGGGATGTCACATGATATGATGTACCCTCTGCTAAAAGTGACAGGAAGGGCACTTCACCTCTGCAATATTTGCCCCCAAACCCATAATCCCAGTCTCATCATGAGGAAAGCATCAGACAAACCAGGTTGCCTGGCTCCTTGGCCAGTCCTCCTTGAGACCATCAAGGTCATGAGAAAAAAAAGAGAGACTGAGAAACTGTCATAGGCCAGAGAAGACTAAGTAAATAGATGTGAGGACTCAATGCAATGCTGTGCCCTGAACTGGGTCACAGAAAACCTGAGTTTACTTAATAGCAATTTGCCGATTCCAGGCTCTTAGTTTTGAAAAATGTCCCATGATAACGTTAGGTGTCGACGTAAGGGAAACCAGGCAAGGGGTCTATAGAAACTCTGTAATGTCTTTGCAACTTTTTTGCAATTCCAATACTATTCCGAAATAAAGAGATTGTTTTTAAAATCCTAGGTTTACTTCCTTGGAAATGAGCAGGCCATGAGGGCTGTATTACTTTGGTATATTCTATAATCTAATTCAAAATTTCATTCCCTTCCCCACACATTACTCATTTTTGCAATAGGGCATTTTGGTGTCTCAAGTTTTCATTCTTTGTATACCTTTTGAAATCAAAATGCTTGTTCAAGCAGGTAAGTGTTGATAATCTTCAAGCAGCTAAGGTATGCACAGGCATAAAACTGGAGGGCAAGCTGAAAGAGCCGATGGAAATTTTGATTTGAAAGCATTTTAATGTATTCCAGCTATGCATTGCGCTCTGCCTAGCCAGCAGTGCTGCTGATACAAGCTAGTGGTCAGGAAGACAAGAGCAGAGGCATGTTAAGGAAATGCTAGCCTGGACTGGCCACGGGACTCCACCACCTCCCAGGAGACCCTCACAGGGCAAATATAGGCTGGGGTGGCAGGAAGGAGAAGGAAGGAGGGACAGCAGATGGGTGTGCTCCTACTGGTATCCCAGTCCTGTCCTCATATATGCCGTACAGCTCGCCTGTCACTAAAATGCCTTGACTTTCTATTTACCTGGAGATCTGTGTCCACTGAGCAGACCTGCCCAACTTCCTCTCTTGAGAGTTGCCACCAATATTGCAGGAGGTCGGAAAATAAGACTGAGGCATGAAATAATAGGGCACTTGCCTATCATGGTGCCCTCTTTCAAAATGGAAATGCCTATCTTCATCTTCCTTCATGCACTGTAACAATGAGTTATACATTTTACGTGAGAATTGAATGGGTATACAGATAACTACCTTCCTAGGGTGCAAATAAAAGAATGGAACTTAAATTGCATTATTTTTCTCTATAGAGAGCTACCGTAAACTAGAGAGTCATGTCCGCAATCTGCTGGCATTGATATATATTATACATGGAAATGGGAACATTCTTTATTTCACTATGCCATGAAAAAGCAACTTAGAAAACTTTCTTCATTCACCAGACTGCTCCTTTTAAATACATTTTGAGTTGTATGCTTCTGAACTATTCTTTTATGTCAACTGACAAGCTATAGGATAAAAATATATATATCATCTTATTGCATCGAGGGAAAATTACAATGCAACTTTGATTTCCTGCAAAGCTAATAAGCAACAATTTTAGACATCGAGCTGGGGTTGTATGCCTGAAAGCCTTATTCTAGCCGTTTTTGTTTCAGAGCTGCTTTGGAATTGGGTGACAATTAGAAATGAGCATTGTGACAAATTAACCTTCTGCTCTGCCATCTCCCTTAAGGCGCAACTACCGCATCCTGTATTAGAAAATCGTTGTGTTTGCTCTGCCGCCCACTGGCTCTCAAACCTTCTGAGTGCACAATGGGCTGGATCAAAGTGCATAAGAGGAAAAAACCTTGCATTTTCCTCAGGTAGGTGAAGAAACCAAATTCTCAAAAACTATTACATAAATCTCAGATGGGCACATTCATGTGCGTTTCTTGTGGCATCATTTCCAGTAGAAGGATTAGGAAAACAGATTTTACCCAACAGGTAAACCGCTGACCCACGGATGCACCTGATACAGGAGTTCCCTTAGTAACCATGGTCTCTCTGAGATGTAGAGTAAAGGAATAAAGGTCGAGGCCCGTTGGGATAGAAAAATCTAATCCGAATTTTCTGACACCATGATGTCTGCCAACATGCATTTGGGATATAAAGAGGCCTCAAATTCAGCTCACAAGCAAGCTTTTTCAAAATTTCATATACCCCAACTCCCTCTCCACAATACAAAAGATTTACAATTCCCTCTCCTATTTTATGCCTCACCACTTACAATCCACTTTATACAATTGCAACAGAGACCATTAATAGGAAAATAAAAGGAAAGGGCATTTTGGGCATTTACGTTGGTGTTCAATCTGGTGATTAAATCTTCCTTTGGAGACACTTAATATACAATGATATGCATATGCATATAATTATTATTTAATTTCTCAGTGTCAAGGATCCCCTGTGGCCAAATTTTGTGTAAATAAATGGGCTGCTCTGCATAGAAGGTCCATATCATTCATCAGATTTTCAAAAGTATCCTTTTATCAAAGTTCAAGAATCATTATTATAAGGCACACCTATAATTGCAATTTGTTTTGCATCTATGTAATGCTTGTGACACGCACCACACACACATGTATCTATGTAGGACACATTCGCACATATATGTTTACATTTAATTGTTAAAGAAAACTGCACAGGTTCAATTCTTCAATACTGATTTAGATCCCAGTAGTATTCTCTTTTTTCCCTCTGAAATTTTAGATCAAAAGATCCACTTCAGTGCGTTTGGGGAGCAGTATCCACACCCACCCACTCCAGAGACACATGGGGGTCACACCAGGTGAGAGCCAGGACAGGTGTTTGCAGTCAGCTAGTTGACTCTGAAACGCTGGACCCAGTGCCAGCAACAGGAAGCCGTGGCGATCAGGAGACACACCGCCCAAGCCAGGCTGACACAGTCAGCCTTCTAAGGGGAAGCGCAGAAGTGGAGGACACAGGCAGTTACCAAAACGGGAGGAGGGGTTCTGCTCACACAGGCAACTGGCTTCCTTCTCTGGCCATCTGCAAGGGTCACAGCTTTCGCCTGTCCTGTGTAAAGGTGCTGCCTGTCTTCTGATAAACCCACATGAATTCAATCAGGCCCTAGCCTGGTGTCTCAGCAGAGTTCTTTGTCAGGCAGAGAGCAAGCATTCTTATACTATCTCCAAAACACATGTGCAGAGTAAAACTTATTGATGGGGTATTTTCAAGAAAACAGAGTATAACTAACTAAAAGTATTATTATTTTACAGATACTACTGACTTAGCATAAAAATATTTTCCTGGGTCGGCCAAGTGGCTTGTGGGTTAAGAGTTGGCTTGAGAGAGCGAGCTCTAAGCAGCAGGGCCGCCAGTTTGGATCCCACATGAGAGCCAGTGACGCTGTGTCCTCTACAGCTAAGATGGTGAACAACAGCTCCACCTGGAGCTGGGCTGCCGTGAGTCGCCAGCGACGGCATAGGCTGCAGTGGGGCTGCAGTGGGCTGCCATGAGCTACCGTGAGTGGCTGGCAGCCAGCGTGAGGGGCCAGCAGCTGGCTTGAGCTGCCGTGAGCAGCCGTCCAGTGGCTGGCGACCGGTCTGCCTCAGCCTGGAAGAGCGCAATGATAATACCAACATGGGCCAGTGAAGCAACGTCCTCCACAACTAGACTGAAGAACAAAATGACAGCAACTTATCTCTTCTCCTTCCCTGATTGCCCAGTGCTGTTCCCTCCCCCAATTCCCCAATAAAATCTTTATATATATATATATATATATATTTTTTTTTTTTTTTCCTGGACCTTGACTATATTTCTTTTTAAAAAAAATTAGTTTCAGGGGCACAGATCAACATAGTGATTAGACATTTATATACCTGACTAAGTGATAACCTCAATAAGTCTATTACCCATCTCACACTGTACATAGTTTTTAAAATATTATTGACTATATTGCTTATGCTGTACTATATGTCCCTGTGACTATTCTGCATTTCCTTAGTTGCATTTATGGGAATGAGCATTTTCTAGAAAAGTTGAGGAGAAACTCACTACATAAATATATAATGAAATAACAATAAAATTAACACATAAATAAATAAATCCAAATTAAGGCCATACAAATACATAAAAATATAGAACCAACTTGTGATGATTTCATAAAACCTTCAAAATTACACTTACATTACTTTGGATAGTCATCATTGAAGTCAATTGTAAATAGCATATATAGATATAATTAATGACACTTAAAAGAATATACTTCATATTAATAGACTCCAATGTAGCAATCATCCTTCTTAAAACATCATTCTATCTTATATTTTAACTTATTGAAAACTTCCTTAATTTAATTATGAATTATTCAAAAGTTAAAATCAGGATAATTGTACCTAAGCCCACCCCAGAAGTAGTTCTCAATGAGGAATTAATAATGTAAGTGGTTGTGAGTCCTTCAGACATAACTTTGATGTCAATTACTTTTGTGAAGAAGGGCATTCTAGTCAAAATACCTTTGAGGAAAAAATGTTCTTGGCACAATACTAAACACGTAAGAGCTACTCTAATTATGTTTAATATTTTTGGCACAGTGTCAAATTCTTGTGGTATTGAAATTACAATGGGAAAGTTTTTTTCAAAAGTGGTTTCTATAACAAATAAAGCCTATGCACAACAGACATGCACATACTGCTGGAACTTGATGTGGAGCATGAGGATTTTCCATCCAGGGAAGAAGACAAAGAAACCTGCTCAAGCTCCACCCCCTGGGACAGATCAGAGAAGAACTAAGGGATGCAGTCACAGGACACTCAGGACCAAAGGGGCCATGAAATCAGGTGTGATGTACTCATAGGTAACTCATTGGACCTAGGAGACTGAAAACTTGTGTGTCACCACCAGCAGAAAATCCTGCTTGTGTTAGCACCCAAGCATCACTTGTTAATTCATTGGTTGAGCCATCCAATCATTCATTCAACAGATGTCATTTGGAAATCTACTATTTGCCAGACGTTATGCTCGGTGCTGAGGAAACACTGCCAAGAGGATATAACCACCCTGACTTAGGAAGATTTCAGTATAGTGGGAGAGAAAATAAGCCATTCTAATATAGAATAATAAGCACTATGATAAGGAAATTGATTCAAATTATGGCATGGAGACCGAGACAGAAATCTTCTCATAATCCCGGGTGAGCACATATCAGGCAAGTGGCCATGAAAAACCACCATGTGGGTACCAGTGGTACTCAGACTCCTGCCAGCTAGACTATTAATAGCCAGACTACTGGGAGAAATATTTTACCTAATGATCTTATGTCTTAACTCTGAGCCCTACAAGGGCACGGTCGAAAGTTACAATAAGAATAGTGATAACCACTAGTTATGGAATGCCAACTACCATAACTGCTATTTATTAGGCAGTAGTTATGTATTAGGAATTAGGCTAAATGCCCCAAAAGCATTATTTTACTTCATGGCCAGACATTGTACTGGGAATTTATTGTGTATTACTTCTAAGACTTAGAACAACCCTGTGAGATTGTTATCATTGGCTCCCTTTTCTAGGAAGAAAAATCAAGGATAATGAGGTTTAATAACTCACTCCAGCTTGTACATGACTTATCCAAGATTCACTCCTGGGCCTATAAATCCTAAATTAGTGCTAAATCCCCTCATTAGACTACATCGTGCATCAAACATTCCTGTCTCAAGATAATTGGGTCAGCACCTCTGATTATAAAGATAGCTGCAGGCAAATCCTGGAGAATTTAGGAGAAATGAGACAAAAGTAGACACACATATGTTAAGCATCTCTGATTCAATGAATAACAATGCTAACAATAAACACAATAATAATAGCAACTCTAATTTGATGGACGTATACTGTGTCCCAGTTACAGTTAACAGCAAACATTAGCGTTTGCACCTGAGCTGCATCTATTCTTTTTTTTGGAGAAACTTCAGAACCCCTCACCTCTCCTCATTCTATTTTCTTCAACTGAGATGCATCTGTCTACTTAAACTCCTATCCAAAAGTCCAGACATGAGCTGATGACTCAGGCCTAGACACACAATGTCATGATGGTTTTTGAGGGGTTGCCATGTGACCCAGTTAGGTCAGTTGAGAGTCATCCCTAGTACTCTTCTGGCATTATCTACAAAAATACAAGGTCTGACAATTAAGTTTGTGAACTCACCCTAGAAAAAGTGCTACATACCTCATTGCTGAATATCATTACGTCATTTTGGAACTGCTCCCTTTGGGAAATTATGCACTGCTGTCAGTGCCTAGTTCACCCTTCAAAGCAATTTTGGAACTCTTTTTCTGGAATGGCCATCAGAGCTGTCATCGTATTACCCTTGATGTCCTGAATGTCATCAAAATGTCTT
>NW_017731775.1:386529-392104 GCF_001890085.2 Hipposideros armiger | reverse complement strand
GACCAAGCAACCAGAGCTCTCAGGGACACACCTGGTATTTTGCTCCTGGTAGCCAATAACTTTTCTTATGCCTAATTCAGGTGTGTCTTTTCTCTTTTTCACACAATTTATTCATATTCGTTCATTCTTCCTCTGTCTACTTCCTCTCCTTTTCTCTGTAACTCTTCCTCCTGCCTGCTTCATTCCCTTTTCCTTCTTTTTTATTAGATATGTTTTCACACTTTTCTCTCTTGCCATTTATCATTTGGTAATTTATTCTGCTTCATCACCTAATTGCCACTCTTCCCTCAAAATCCTTTTCATTGCTTATTGGAAATGTCAAGACTTGCTTTAACTTTCAGATTTGTATAATCCCAGAATCAGAGACCACCCTTTGTCCCCTGCATGACCTCCCCCACAGCAGTCCTCACAGATGATCATCTCTGCTGGAGCCCAGCCAAAGGGGAGGAGCTTCTTTCTTCAAGATGCTCTTCAGGGCATTGTCAGGGAGCTCTAATGTTTAGAAAGACTTTCCCTCTATTTGCATTAAATTCACCTCCTTGTCATCTCTGCTGACTGGTCTCAGTTGGATATACTGGAGACCCTTTTCTAATGATAGTCTTTTAAATATTTGAAAATACCAGTTATGTCTCCCTGAGTCTCCTTCTGCTGAAACACAGTCTCAATTTTTCCTTATTACTTTGGTCCATGATTATAACCTACGTGTATAAATTTGATGCTCTTCTTGGACCCTGATTTGTGGTCTAAACTTCATGCTCTCCCTCTCCACACCCTATGCTAAAAGGGTGTCTAACATACATCTGTCATGCAGGAACTTTAAAATGGTTTCAGAATACAGAAATCCCAAACCCATTTCTCTTTGACTTGTTCCCCAAAGATCCAAAATCACCCTACAGATATAANAGCAATTTTGGAACTCTTTTTCTGGAATGGCCATCAGAGCTGTCATCGTATTACCCTTGATGTCCTGAATGTCATCAAAATGTCTTCCTTTTAATATTTTCTTTATCTTCGGGTAAAGAAAGAAGTCATTAGGGGCCAGATCAGGTAGTAAGGAGAGTGTTTCAATACAGTTATTTGTTTACTGGCTAAAAACTCCCTCACAGACAGTGCCATGTGAGGTGGTGCATTGTTGTGATGCAAGAGCCATGAATTGTTATTGAAAAGTTCAGGTCATCTAACTTTTTCATGCAGCCTTTTTATTGCTTTCAAATAGTAAACTTGGTTAACTGTTTGTCCAGTTGGTACAAATTTGTATTGAATAATTTCTCTGATATCAAAAAAGGCTAGAAACATTGTTGCAACAAGCTTGCAAACTTAATTGTCAGACCTTGTACCCATGCTGGCCAGATAAAATATCCAACTTGGAATTATACGTCACCAACCCTTGAGAAGAGTCTCCTTGAGAAAGACACACAGAACAAAACAGAACTCAGAGCTAGATGGACAAATACCTGATGATATCTGTGTCAGACTTGAAGCCATATCACGTCTACAGTTTTCAGTTAAGCGAGCCAATACATTTCTAGCTCAAACTAGGTTTCTGACCTTTGCTACTGGGAGCTCCTTTAATACTCCATTCTAACAGTGTGCATACACTAATTTACTTAATTACATCTAGTTATTATGACAACCGTCTAAGGTAGAGTATAACTAAAATGGGGCAGAGTTGGGAAATACCCAAACCTAGGTCAAAGTCAATAACCCGAACAAATGTCTACTACCATCATCTCTTTTTTTTTTCCTTCTTGTGCTAGTGTCAGATTATTGTGTAATGACTATTGGCATTGCTACTCTAACTGGTATATTTAATTTTTACCACTTTGGGTTCAAAAAGGTATGATTTGATTTAAGAACACCAGTGCTGTTTCCTGACAAATTAGCTCTAGGTCTGCTATTTCCCTGGAACCCAGTCTCATGATATTAGCTCCTTATAGTGTAACATGACTATGAAATTTAACATGCTGGTAATTCTACTTGAATGATATTCATTTTAGAGATGATGGAGTTTAAAAGAAGGCACTGCTTTCCTTAGTTTCTCCTGCCTGCCAATCCTGTTTGTTGGGATCCTGCTGCAACATACAGTGTACTGAAGCAGGATCTGAGTTGTGCTCAGAGAAATCACAAATAACTAGAGGCCTTAGCAGTTGGAGTTTCCAAACTATCAGGTAACAGGAGTGAGCAAATTGTGTAGACCTGGGGACCTTGAAAATGCACCAGATGAGCAGCTTCTGGCCCCAGACCAGGAAGAAAAATACTGTCAAGGAAAACTAATGGGAAATCTTGTTTGAACTCATAAGCCCCACAGGATCTTGGCAAAAGTAATTATGAAACCATAATTGTAGGGCCATTGTAGGGCCAAGTTATAGGGCAACCTGCAGAATGCAGAGCACTTGCAAGACTGCCATGGAACACAACTCCTGCTGAAAGTCAAAGCTCCAAATATTAACACCTGTGAAAAGGAAATCCAGAAACCGATAATTGGGAAACTTGGCACTCACAGAACCAGAAATAACTGGCAAAAAAAGGGGGGGGGACTTAAAAGAAAGTATGTTCAAAGTATCTAAAGAGAAAAAAATAACATCTATATATAAAAAAATGGGAGGTTATAAAATATGAATGGACTGCTATGAAAAAGATCAAGTAAGGAATGTAGGAAAAACTAATGGTAATTGAAATTAAAATTTAATAAATATAGATGAGTTAATCAATAGAGGTGATAAAGCTGAAAAGAGAATCAGTTAACTGGACTATATATTTACAAGACTCTCCCAGAGGGCATAAGCCAATATATAAATAGAAAGATAAATAGAAGTAATATAAACAGAAGAAAGAAAAAGATAAGGGATCGAGCAGAATGATAAATTTTAGCTTAAATAGTAGTGCCCAAAAGAGAAAATAGGTGGAAAAGTAATATTCAAAGAGATTAAGGTTGAGAGTTTAACCTATGATTAATTAACCCTTTAATTTCCCAGAAATTAGGAAAGACAAAGACATTAGATGGCAAAAACCTGTCTAATAGGATGCCTGAACTAGCTACAACAAGCCTAGTTGAAATTTCACGTCATCAGGGACAAAGAGAAAATATGCAAATTCTCCACAGAGAAAGATCAAATTAGAAATAATGTATTAATTCAAAATTATTGAGTAATTCAAATTAACAGCATAATTCCTATTTGCAGTGATAGATTCCAGAAGTCAATCACATAATACTTTCAAAGGGCTAACGAAAAATTATTTTAAACCTAAGCAAAATATTATTTACGTTGTGAAGCAAAATAAAAATAACTTTTAAAATAAAAGGACTTTAAATGTTTATTGCCTACAGGTACTTGCTGAGAACACTGTTAATATTTGTACCTCTGTAAGAATGAAAAATAAACTAGGATGACAATGTGGGATAGAAGAAGAACAATACAAAATCATGTACATATTAAAAAAATTAGAAAAAGAGAAAGGGAGTCGGGGACAGACCATTATTAGGAGTCAGGAGGTCTTCGGGCAGTCTCTTTTACTGTCTCTGAAACGTATCAGTTCTTCCATCTATAAAATGACAGCATTACCTATCAACTTCACAACTTATTTGACAAACACTTGCAGATAGTTTTGTTAATGATTATTATTTTACTTCAGTGTTGTTGTTTATATTTCATATCCTCTTTCTCCTACTATATGTGATTATATATTCTATGCTTAAGAGTCTCCTTGTTCCCTACAGCCTAGTCTGGCAAGCATTCATCATCATTAAATTGTTGCTTCATTGAGCTGACATAGATATGCATACACACTCACAGCCATGCATACACACACACTGACAAGTACAGCTGTCCACCTCCTTGGCTAGGGTATATCAATCAGGATTTGTTAGGTTATGCTGGAGTAGCAGCCAACCTCCAAATCTCAGCAGTTTAAAGCAAGCAATGTTTTAAGCAATGTTTATTTTTCACTCC
This sequence comes from Hipposideros armiger, assembly GCF_001890085.2. NCBI lineage: Eukaryota > Metazoa > Chordata > Mammalia > Chiroptera > Hipposideridae > Hipposideros > Hipposideros armiger. The sequence goes on along the minus strand of NW_017731775.1, from coordinate 388,154 downwards.
TGCTTTATGTCCATTGCAGGCCTGATAAGGGCTCTGCACTGCAGTCCTCCCTGTAGGACCTAAGTTGCTTCTGCAGCCACTGTCTTGAAATGTATTGGTCAGAATCAGGAAGAGAGCAATGTAGACCCCACATGGGCACTTAAAGCTTTCANAACGTATCAGTTCTTCCATCTATAAAATGACAGCATTACCTATCAACTTCACAACTTATTTGACAAACACTTGCAGATAGTTTTGTTAATGATTATTATTTTACTTCAGTGTTGTTGTTTATATTTCATATCCTCTTTCTCCTACTATATATGATTATATATTCTATGCTTAAGAGTCTCCTTGTTCCCTACAGCCTAGTCTGGCAAGCATTCATCATCATTAAATTGTTGCTTCATTGAGCTGACATAGATATGCATACACACTCACAGCCATGCATACACACACACTGACAAGTACAGCTGTCCACCTCCTTGGCTAGGGTATATCAATCAGGATTTGTTAGGTTATGCTGGAGTAGCAGCCAACCTCCAAATCTCAGCAGTTTAAAGCAAGCAATGTTTTAAGCAATGTTTATTTTTCACTCATGCTTTATGTCCATTGCAGGCCTGATAAGGGCTCTGCACTGCAGTCCTCCCTGTAGGACCTAAGTTGCTTCTGCAGCCACTGTCTTGAAATGTATTGGTCAGAATCAGGAAGAGAGCAATGTAGACCCCACATGGGCACTTAAAGCTTTCATTTCCGTTCACATTTCATTGGTCAAACAAGACACATGACCACACCTAACTCCACAGAGGCAGGAAGGACAACCCTTCTATACGCCTGGAAGGAGAATAAGAAATATTTCATGAATAGCATTAACAGCTACCACTTAGGGGTGGGGTCATTTCTTTTGTCAAATTTTGAAGCTCATTCTGAGACAATCTAGTTTAATTTCCTCCTGGACCTATGTTTCCTACAACTAAGGCTATTATTTTCTACTTTACAGATAGCCCACTCTGCCTAGGAACTTTTTTTTTTCCATCCTGAAACATAACAAAATATGTCAACTCCCCTTGGCAATAAGGAAACATCATCTCTACCAGGAGACAGGGTTGTTGCCAGAGGGAAGGATTCCTTTCTTTCATGATTAACCTATAAATTAGAAAACTAACATAAATAATGTCTCAATGAAATACTTTGCCATATTTGATTCTCAATAACTTTCTATATATTGCTATAAAAAAGTCCATGAAATGCCATATATATATATGCATATATATATATATATACACATATATATATATTTATATATATATAAATATGAAATGCCATATATATATATGTATATATATATATTTACCAGTTATTGATATCAGAATATATGAAAGTTTGACAATTAAGTTAGTGAAACTTCCACTCTTTTACACAGTGGAAAGTTCTTGAACTTAATTGTCTGACTTCCACATGACCAAGTTTTGATTAAAAAAATTACTTATCAGTAAAATACAAAGAGGAAATTTATAACTCATCAACTTTATTTTTAAGAATTAGTTAATGTGTATATAAGTGTATATTGTTTATGCTTTATTGCTTGTTTGAGGTTGTTTATACTATGGATTTAGTGTCATATAAATCTGATTTTAAATCCTGGT
>NW_017731775.1:374467-378784 GCF_001890085.2 Hipposideros armiger | reverse complement strand
ATTTTCAAAGTCTTCAAGTTCCTTCACATAAGTAGTCATTTCAGCTCTGAGGCATAGTTTGCCTCAACATTTCAGAATCTAAATGATAAGCAAGTGTTATTTTTCAAACAGTCATTAGCTATACAAATATTAGTTACCATCATCAGCTTTTCAAAAAACAATATCTTTACTGGCTTCTACATGTTACTTTGAAGCTTCATGTAGTTGTTAGAACATGGTGTTTACCAGGATATATTGTATCAATAATTTGCTGTTTTTATCTTAGATTGCTTTCTAAGTTTTGGATTTATACTTTTCATTATTATAACCTACAAATTATTATAGATTAACTTATTTTGACATAAAACTGCTTTCCTTTTATCTAAAAAGTTTCTATAACACTTTTTTATATAGTGGGTGAAAAACATCCAGAGTATAGATCTTACTCTAAGAACAATAGGCTGCCTACCTATAAAAATGTGCCCATTTGTATGATGAATTAATCCTTATTTAGCTGTATTTTGTTTTAGTCTCAGCTCCAACTTTGTCATGTCTACTTCCTGCAGAGTTTAATCATGCCGCTTTTGATATTTATACCTTTAAAGTACAGGTGAGAAGGGCTGATGCCTTCTAATATGTCATAAATAAAAAGATTATCAATGTTTCTTGCCCATGTTGTGCTTAGAGCTTTATCAAACAGGCTGTGAAGACGACAACCTCCATAACAGCAAGAGTCAGAGCTGTGTTCAGCAGATCCCAGACACTGTGAGTGACAAAGTCAAGGTCGAAGTGGAGACAGATTTACCAAGAGTCAGAGAAAGATGGAAATATTTGAGTGCCTCTCTTTTGTGGTCCTTTTTGGACCAATGTCTGCCATGTTTTCTTTTTTAACTGTAGCCTGAACTGGTACCTGAAGGAAGTGGGTGATGAATGTAGTTTCCACATTAAAAGACACACTGGTTCCCAAATATTTCCTGTATTTGCACCACCTCTTCCTGTGGCCTTGGCTCACAAAGGGAATTTACCACCCACTGTTCCATTGGGTCTGTGGAAAAGGTACAATAAGGGCTCTTCTAAAAAGGCACAAAAAGGCAAAAATGGGTTTGTAAGCAGCTAATTAGTCAGTCAGTTGGCCTTTTGATTAATAAATAAAAAAATTAATAAAATAAAGTTCTTTCGATGGTACCATATGATAGCATGTAACAGTGAACAAGTATTGGATTTGATTCAAGAGCCAATGGTTTTATGTAAAGACTTTTACTTCTCTGAGCTCTAATTTACTTACCAACAACCAAAGTTTAATATCTAGCTCACAATTGATTTAAAAAGTAATTAGAATTGCATTTGTGAATCATGAAACATGATACCTGATACCAATTAGTCCCTTGATCAATGTTAGCTACTATTATCACCCACAGAATACATAAATTTATGTAATTAATCAATTATATACATTAATTAATTATATTAAATAATTTATTAATATAATTATAGAAATATAATTAATTAATATAATTAATCCCAACCGTCATCACCGCCACCTTCAATTTCAACAACAAACTGTCTTTTGTGGCTTAGAATCCTTCTTCCCCTGGTCTGTTCCTTTCTTTTAGCACTAGAGACTAGCTCACCTATGTCACACAGGTCTTCTCCACAAGAGGCATCATTTTTCATTCAACAAACTCATTATCATTAATTTATTACTCAGTACATACCTATTATGTGCCAGTCTCAGTGCTGGGCTCTATGGCTGGTTCGAGTTTCAACCAAGAACAACCTACCCTTCAAATCTCATACCCAAAGTCGTTATCATCACTGCCATCATCACCATAGCGTAAGTGCAATAATGTAATTCCTAAGTAGTATACTTTTTCTTAAACCCGTTGGCATGTACGTAGACTTTTCTTCCACAATATTTTCACAATATGATTACAATTGTGGCAAATAATGTTTTATCTATAGATGTATAATCAAAGAAAATCATAGTGAGAAAGGCACATGTTATTTTATACCGAAGCTGCAGCAAACATTGGTTAAAGTTTGTTTTTTCAGACTATCATCAAAATAGACTTTTACTACTAAGTTTAGGTAAAATATCAGGAAATATTAATATTAGAGGCAAAGAGCAGCAAGTAGGAGTGAATTTAGAATTTGAATTTCTGAGTTTGATTAATTCAGAAACTGGTTATTTTTGTAGAAACCACAAGTAGGTATTTCAATATTCAGTAAACAATTTGGTGGATGGAAATGCAGAGAGGTAATATGTGACTAGTTTATGCTCTGTCATTGTCAGGTTCATTCTCTCTTGACACTCCTCAGAATTCTCCCTTCCTTTCCCAGGGAAGATAAGAATTTCCCCATTAGTCATGACAATGGAGGGCTCAGCTCTGAATGTACAATAATAGAATAGAGCAGTGTGTGGAAAGCATTGCTATTCTGGGCCCCTTACTCTACTCCAGAGCTCTGTCCTTGGGCCTGTACCATTGTAGAAACAGCATGGCCAAGTGTGGGATGCAGAGTAATTACAATTAGTAAAATGATATATTCTGTTCAGTTCAAAACATTTCATAGCAATCCAAAGCTAGGGCTAAATAGCTCTGGTACTTAGGGGCAGAGTTTCAAAGTAGGTAACCTGAGACGTGATGATGGAATTCTAAGTTTATGAGTTTATGAACACTTCTTGTTCTCCTTTTATGCACAATCATTTACTAATGACCATCTTAAAATATAGTGGCCAGAACTATACCACAGATGTGGTCACTTCACTGTGTGAAACAGCACAGACTTTGGAGTCAAACAGGATCTGGGTTCCAACCCAGTCCCCATTGTTTAATAGTTAAGTGACTTTGGTCAAGTTTGGTATCTGAGCCTCAGTTTCTTTATCTGTTAAAAAAGGCAATAAATACTGTGAGGTATTACTGTAAAACTGAGTAATATATAGATACATTAAGTGTACACCCTCTTTTTTGAGAACCACAGNAGAAAAACAAGGCAGGGCGGGTGGAACAGGAGAATAAAGACATTGAATAGAGAATAAGTTTTAATCATTTTCTAATAAAAAATCTTGATGTTGTCCATGTGGGAAAGAGGGGGAACTGAAGGTGGGGAAATTGAAAAGAGGGTTTTCCTTTTTTTGCAAGGGATGCAGGGATAGGCAAGGTGGAGATGAAGACACTGCCTTCACTCTCCGGGGACTTGATAGGAAACATAGGATGCCAAGTGCTCATCCCCAGTCAAGGACCAATAGCTCCCAAGGGGTTTGTTGTTTAAGGCAGTGTTAAAAATAAATGGGAAGGGTTTTGATCTTTCTACATTTATACTTACCAGTTGTTTAATGTCTACCATATACCATGATGGAATCAGGTGATTTTAACACAATATTTTATTTAATTCTTATTTAATATCAACTCCATGAGATCAGTACTGTTAATTACCCCCATTTTGTGGATGAAGAAACCAAGGCTCAAAACGATTACCAAACTTTCTCAGGGTCCTAGGATTAGTCAATAAGAAACAGAGACAATATGTGAACCGAAGCCAGCCTAGTGTGTTCCTCACTAGGAGGCATAGCAGGGCTTCTGTCAGGTCACACCCTGGGACCACTCTGAGATGCAGCATGGCTCTGGGAAGGCAGGCAGGCTTGGAATTCTGCACTGGAGTAGGAGTAGGTGGCAGCCTGGCTGTAGCAACTAACATCAACTGGGAAGGGAAGCAGATCACTAACACCTGTCTGAAAAACAATAACGTTGATCCAAATTTTTAACAGCATTTAAAACTCCTTTGGCATTTATATGATTGTTCTAAAGGCACGACTTAACAGAAGATGTACGTACATCAGGATGTAATATCATCAAGTACTGCGTCTTCTCTCTTTTGATTCTTGCCTCCCCCACTGAGCAGAGTACTCTTTGAGCTGTGGCAATGACAGAATGGATGCACCACTGATAAAGAGCATGCATTGTTTGTTGACAATAGTTATCTAACTTATTTTTCAGATGTGTAGGCAGAAAGTGGTTAAGTGACTTACCAGTTTTCATAAAATAAGTCAGAGACAGAATAAGGAAGAGAGCTGAAAAACTCGATATTGGCTTTAGGTTTCCTAGGAGACACGATCTATGTGACAGCAGATAACAGAAACAGTCAAAAGAGAAATATTAAATGACATCATGTAAAATATCTTTTAAATTTAAAAGGGCACTATCACAAATGAATCTTTGTGGCAGAAATAAGTGAAAATTATTAAAATAGAATAGCTTTTCTCCTTCCACAAAATAAAACTGTAGCTGACAGCTATGTTTTGATAGACTTTTCTATTTGATTTTTGGCGACGTAATGGAA
>NW_017731775.1:333896-368977 GCF_001890085.2 Hipposideros armiger | reverse complement strand
ATCAACATTTGAAGTATGGCTTCAATTACTACCATTCTAACCTGACTTCATTATCATATAGCTTAACCATATAGATAATATGGTAAATAAAGAAGTAATGTTTAAGAGTTTAAGCTCTCGAGTCAGGAACAGTAGGTTCAAATCCCAGCTGCAAGACGGTGGGCAAAGTACTTCACTGGTCTAAGCCTCAGGTTTCTCACGTGTAAGTCAGGCATACCGATGGCATCAACTTGGGACCTACTAAATATTCAATACGTATTAGCTGTTATTCATAAATACCTTTCAATATCAAAATATTCTTAGCCTCTACCACATTGCATAATTATAGTTAATTTGGCATAAATTCTGGCTCCTGGTCTTCATATTATTTTCAAAATGGTCATAAGCCATTTACATTTTGGGGCATGTTTATTACTATAGCCTAGCCTACCTTTAACTGATACAACCAAGATTCAGGTTAATAATCTCCTCCCAGCCTCTATTGTCTTCTTGTTATAATTTTACCCATATTGAAGCCTAGCTCACAATGTTTCCAAATGATACATTCCTCAACTTTATTTAATCTGTACTTCCAGAGCATGTCACAGCATCTACACATTCCCCAGCACCTGCCACTGCCGTGCATTATGCGTACTTGGGTAAACGTCTCTTCATGACCTCTGAATTAGAACACGGGCCCACGGAAATAGAAACGTTGCCATGCATTTTAATACCTAAATCTTTCTCTGCTTATCACAGTGTCCTGAATCAATTTATATAACAACTAAAGAAGTGAATGAATGCATGTTCCAGAATTTTATCTAATTCAAAATAACTGATCTACGATTACCCTTCCGAGCGTTTTTCCAAAATTTTGCCTCATTCTGGATTTTTTACTTCAGTCTACTTTTAAGTATATTTTATGCCACATTTTTAATTTCATTTTTCTTTTCACTTTTGGTTATGAGATTTTTCTTCCTTTTTTGTATATATATTTTAAATCTAAGATCATCTGAGAGCTTCCTGTGCAGCTAAATGTGAATTTCTTTGGCTTCTATGCCTTTTCTTCCCAACTGGGAATATTTGTGATTGTATAGTTTCATTTTTAGAACTTTTCGTTTCTCTTGGATGATATTTTCTGTTGAAACTATGCCTGGGAAGCATTTGGGAAGGGCTATTGAGAGACACCAGTTAGGGGTCACATTGCTACATTATACTTCCCTGGGCAGAGAAGCCTTCCTGGGGAAAGCAGGCTAAGAGTTCAGTCTTCTGGGAGGGTGTGAGTCACTCTCTCTGGGTCCCCTGGCTTTCTGCCTAATAGAGTGTTCCACACCACAGAAAGCTGGAAGCATTCACTCTCCAAGAACACGGTGATGGACCAAAGCTCACTGTCTGTTTCTCTGGCCGGTCCCTTTCCCTCCCCCCAACTCTGTCTCTCTGTGTCATTCTCCTTGTCAATCTCTTCTATCAGCTCTCTCTCTCCATCTCTGTGTGGGTCTCTGACTGCCAGCCCCCACCCCAGGCTCCCTCTCTTAATTTCTGTCTCTGTTCCTGTCCCTTTCTCTCTTGATTCTTTAATATCCATACTTTTATTTCTATGTTCCTTTAAATAATATTTTCCTAACTGTTTTTACTCTTGTATTTTCTTTCAGAGTCTCAATCATGGAATCATGCCAGCCTTTTTATGAACTTTTGAAAAATCTGTTTTCCTAAAGTCTAGAGTACACGTCTGACTATGCCCACTGTTTCCTTTCTTCACTGTTATGAATTCCAAGATGACTTGATTTCTCCCAAGGTTCATATAACTTTTACTCCAACAGTTAGCTCTTTCTTGTTTGTTAGAATTAAATACAGAATAGAAATTTTTCTTGTTATTTTCTCTACTTGCTACAAGATGAAACTGTCAATAAAGAAAGTCGGATATTCTAGTTTCCACAGTGTCCTGAGATTTGAACCCCTTCCTCACTGTTACTTCTTGAGCCAGCTTTATTCCCAATTAAGACCTATCCTCTGTAACTTCTATCTGGCCAGGAAGTCTGTTTTACATAATCAAAATATTATTACTTGTTTCTCTTTTGTTTTCACCTGAATATTCTCTACCATTCCTTAAGTTCATGAAATTTTATAAATTATATGTATTTTTTGAGAAACACGATTGCTCCATTCTACTGGAGTTGTTCCTTTTGAGCATTTACCTTTAAGTTGTCTTATTTGAATCATGAATTTCATGCCGTCAATAGTTGGGGATATTTAATTTCTGGATTGTAAATTACTTGAAGTCAGAAGCCATGTGATATTCATCTTTATATTTTCAGAGGCTGGAACAGTCTTGAAACATATCCAACATGAATTTATTAAACTGAACTGATGTTTGTTTTAAAATTACAAGTTAAATGGACTCTTCCCCCATGTGCTGTGCATAGATATATAAACACTTAAGGCCTTAAGTGAATTCCACATCTCTGAATTTTTCCTGAAAATGACTTAATATTTCTTTCACAAGTTCTCTCTGTGTGTTGTTTTGCCTGAATTTTGCTGGAATTTTTCTCCCTGTCTTCATATTTTAATTTGAAGAGATTTTGATCTGCCATTGCAAGGAGATTAATATTGAGAAGCATCAATAACCCTGGAACTACATTCAGTATTTTACATATATTTTTAATCTTTACAAGAACCTTACCAACCAGATGTTAGTAAATTAATTCTATATATTGAATTATATATACAAGAATATTGGGACTCAGGTTAAATGACCTGTTCTAGCCATCATAGCTATGAAGTAAAAGAACTCATTAGAATTAGATAAGACTGGTTCCACAGCTTATGTATTTCTTCTTCTAGTTCTACTCCTCTTCCCACCTAGCTTATTGGTCAAGCACATACTTGGCATTATTTGAGGGCACATTCAGCTGTCATAAGTTTCTTAGCTTGACAATGCAGGTAAACAAAGCCAGAGTGAGCGCCAGCTCTTGGTTCTGCAAGGGGATATTCCTATTGTGACTAAAGGTGTGGTGACTCTTAAACTACTATACTATTTTAGGAACAACCATGGCAGCCAGCAGTGGCACCATGATGGCCTTAAGGACATAATTCATAGCTACACAGCTTATCTTTGCCATGGAAGACAAAGGAATAGGATAAAAAAGCAGGAGGCATCTCACCCCATCCTTGTCCATGCCCCAGCAAGGGGGTCAAAGAGAATTATTCACTCCTCTCTTTACTGTTTTGACTTTGCCTGGATTATAGTTGCGGAGCTGTTGGCACCAAGAATACTCTAACCCATTATTCAACTATGCAAAAAAGATTTTTTAAACTTTGATATAATTCAATCTAATTATTATTTTGACCTCTTCCTAATCTGCTGAAGTGACAAGAACTGAATCATAGTTATTTTAAGAATTCTGATCTCACTTCCATCCTTCTCCTTAGATTGTAGGTAAGTTTCTGAGACATAAATAGTACTGAAGTTGGGCTTGAACAGTATTATGGCCCATCTCTTCCTGTCTGTCTTTTGGCCGCATCTGTCCCTGGTGACAGGTTCACCACCCATCTGGTTCTCTGTCAGCAACACACACCAGGGATAGCACAGAGGCCCCACAGAGTCCTTCAGGTGTGGAAGTCTCTGTGGTAACATTTTGCTACTCTTGCGCACTTGTGATTCATCCTGCTGTACACATGCCATGCTTCAGAAAACTCTGTGAGGCTTCCTAGAAACATTTTGCAACCATTTCTTCTCTGGGATCTTGTTATTTTTCCAGCCCATACCTGGAAAATGGGCTCAAAACCTCTCTGCTCCCAGGTCAAAATATATTAGGTCGAGTGTTTCTGGAGGGTTCAGCTTGGAAAAGTGCTACCTCAGGAACCAGAGCCTGTGTCTCCCTGATTCCCTCTGGCTTTCCCCACCAGCCCAAGAAATTACATTTTGGCCTTACGGTAGGTAGAGCAGACATTTGCTCATATACATGGTTCTGTCCTCTGAATCTATATCTGTCTTCTCCATTACCCTAAGTGTTTCGGTTCTTGAAACTCAAAATTCAAGAAAACGTTTCTTTATTTCTACTCTCTGACACCACATTTATCTCTGATGTTACAAATCCAAAAGGAATGATCTAACTGCATGATCTAAAGTCCATGTGAAAATGGAAAGACATTGAGAGATGTTAGCGAGATAGAGTACTGTTTTCAGAATTAACCTCTCTCTCCTTCTTTTGACACTTTCTGCTCTGGCCTGCAGTGCTGTTGGGAGAACTATGAGGTGTGATCATAAAATACAGTGAATGTTTAAATTTTTAAAAATGCATTACAGTAAAAGACACATTGCCATTAATCCTCCTCAAAATACACTCCACCCTCCACCTCGCTTCAAATACTTATCCCATTGTTCTTGCCACTTGCTGAAGCAGTTCTGGAAGTCCTCTTTTGTGAGTATCTTTAGTTGTACTGCCATGGCTGTCTCAATGTCCTGAATCAATTCAAAACCTTTTTCTTTCATGGTCATCTTGACTTTGGGGAAGAGCCAGAAGTCACACATTGCCAGATCTGGTGAATCAGGTGGATGAGGACACACAGCAATGTGTTCATTTGACAGAAATTGCCATACCAGAAGCAATGTGTGACACAAAGCTTTGTCATAATGGATGATGAAGTAAAAACACTCATGAAAGAGGACTTCGAGAACTGCTTCAAAAAGTGGTAAGAACAATGGGATAAGTGCGTTCAAAAAGAGAGGAAGTATTTTGAGAGGGATAAATGGCAATGTGTCTTTTACTGTAATATTTTTTTTTATTTAAATATTCACTGTATCTTTTGATCACACCTCGTATGTATAGTAACCAGTCCTGGATACCCCTGAGCAAGAAGAGTGATGACAGCAGTGTTTATTCCAACCCTGTTGGACAAAAGGAGTATTGAATTGGACAACAAGAGGGAAGGGACATGAAGGAGAGGAAATTCATTCTATACCAGCCGCGTGTTAGGCCTTGGGATTAGCAGGTTCATTACGCTCTCTTATTTGATTGTCATGGAATAGGTATACCACACGTACTTTTCCTTATCAAAAAAAATGTTTACAATCCAAACTTAGTTTAAAAAACTAGCCATTTCTAAATGCCAAATGCATCTTTCAATCTCTTTTATCGACCAACATGCAGTTGGATGTCTATTATGTGCAGAGCATAATACGTACTCAGTCTTTAGCATGTGGATATAAATGAGACAGACATGCAGGAGAAGGCTGCCTTCTCCACACTGCATGCCAGGCTCACAGGTGGGCCTGAGCACAGGGGACAATGGCCAGGGTAGTTATGAGAAAGCCGAGAGTGAGGACAAGAGGGGTCCAGGTTGAGTATGATGTGTGTAGGAGCTTCTCAGGTAGACCATGAGAAAGTTTACAGTCTTCGCTGGAAGAACAAGAAAGCCACTGAATGGTTCTAAGCTTAGGCTAATACGTTCTAATTTCGATTTCTAAAATCTCCCTTTGGCTTCATGCAGAAAATGATTAGCACACAGCAAATGCTCAGGAGAAGATAAAGATCAATGAGGAAGTCGTTACAAGTATCTAAGTAAGAAGTGATGTGGGCTGTTATAGAGAAGGGAGAGAGTCAAAGACACTTAGGAGATGAAGTGTGCAGGCTGGATATTGATGGATACGGAGGAGGCAGACGAGGCAGGGAGCAGAGCCCTCCTGCGCTGTGTCCTCTTCTTTTCTGTAAGTCATGCCCAGCGCTGCATAGAACCACGCAAGCACAGAAAGTTAGTAGCTTACAATTTAGGAAGGAAATACGACACATGTTAAAAACAATAGTGACACTTAATAAGTTCTAAGAGCTTTGCATATATTAATGCTTTTGACTCTTAAAATGATCCTAGAAGGATAAGAGTATCATACATCATACTCATTTTATAAATGAGGAAACTGAGACAAAAGGAAATGAGGTAACCTATGCAGGTCTCACTCCAGAAATCAGACTCTTTCACCATTATGATGAAAGTATGTTCAGATTGGGGTTCGGAAAGAGTTCATTTCAGCCAGAGTGATGGGCTGAGCAATGATGAGAAAAGTCTTCATAGGGTAAGAACCATTTGAGTCCACTCTTGAAAGACGAGTGAGTAGGTATTCCAAAGGCTAGAACAACATCTGAGCTAAAGAAATCACTATTTTATCTCCCAAGACTATTCCCCTAAGCAACATTTCTGAGCAATACAACTGGAACAAATGAAAGGCAAAGTGGTTGAAGACAGAGCCTCCCAATTCAATTTACCTCTGATTGCCACATATGTTTGGATGAGTCACAGTCTTTGGTAAATGAAAAAGTTCTTGAAGATTAATGAGGCTGACAACGATAACAAACCAGGAGCTAGATATTTAAATAATCTCTTCACTGTAGTTTCAATAATATCAGAAGAAAGATGAGAAGAGGAAAATCATTTAGATAAATATGACATATGAGATAGTAACTGTCACATTAGGTCACATTAATTTACCATTCTAAGGACTGGAGGAGTCAAAAGAGTAGTGAACAGTCTGCAAATTCATTTCATTAGACAGTATTAGTTTACTATCTCCTGAACATCAGCAGGCATTAGCTTTGGCTCTATTGAGCCCAATGAACGTTGTAGCATCATTTGGAGAGAATTCAGTTATTTATTAAATTCCACAAATTTCTCCCCTGATAATATTAACAGCATTTAGTGATGTGGAATCAAGGTGCACAAAAGAAGTTAATTTGAAGAAATACTAACACGAAAGAAACTCAACCTGGCTTCCCCCTCCAATGACTATCCCATCATCCTTTTCCCAATATGTAGTTTCAGGAAGATCCTCCCACCCACTCTTAACCCATTGCAGTCTAGTTCTTCTTTTGCTGTCTGTTCTTGCAGGGACCTGCAAACTGCCAGTCAGGATACCCTCTCTCAGGGCTCACTTGGTTTGACTTCTACATGCTCTTCCCTAGCTTCCTGTCTCCTCAGATGCAAGTCCTCTCAGGAGATGGTCCCTGGTCTTCACGCGGAAGCAGCCCCCAGGCTCTGTCACAGTTTTTGTGGGCCCTCGGCACGTTTGCAAGCTCTGGGCACTTTTGCCTTTGCGGCTTCTTCCTCCATTACAGGCATATTAAAAAGCATATTTCATAACTGCATTGGTATAAAGATAAATATATATTAAACATTGTCTTTACCCAAATTTATATTTTTCTTCTGATTTTAAAGTAAATTAAAGCACTAGGTGGTCAGTCCCATGACGTCAGGGAATCCGTTACCTTATTCACCACTCCATTCCCAGCACTTGGAAGAATGTCTGGTATGCTGTAAAGTCCTAAATATTTATTGGGTAAATCAATAAATGAATGAATTTCTTGGTTTTTTTTTTAGTTTCTTTCCTTGGCTTCAGCGACTACTCTATTTTAGTCTTTCCTTTTTCTCCCTGTTTTGCCCCCTTCTTTCATCTTCCCTTTAAATATGGTTTTGATTTCTCTCCAGAGTTCCAGGCTCACACTTGCAATTGCTGGATATTTTCACATGGTTCTCCCCACAATACCATCCTGTCAGCATATATATAAAACAAACTCACCAGCTTTTCTTGATCTCCTTCATATTATTATTATCGTCATTATCATTATCATTATTACTTCTATTAGTGTGTCCATAGTGGTAATGCCATTATCATCTTTCAAGTTTTTCATGCTTGGTAGATAGAAGTTTTCTTTAGATTCTGCCTCTATTTTATACCAGTTACAACCTTGTGCCCACATGTTGCAAATCCTGTCCTTACCATTTGAGACCTCTGCTTCATCTTCGCGTTGCCACTACCCTTGCCTGAACCTTCAGGAAGTCTTGCCGGTCAAAGCACACTGGTTTCCCAACCAGTCTCTATGTCTCCTGTCTTTCCCTTCCCTAGTCCAGTCATCACAGTCCTTTCTAGAAAATTCCTTCGGTTAAAATATTTGATTGATACCCATTGCATACAAAATAAGTTCCAAACCCCTTAATTTTATATTCAATGCCTTGACTTCAATTAAATGTCTAGCTTTATTTCTGCCACTCAAACTAATCCTATGGTCCCACCACACTGCTCTACTTGATAGTTCCTGAAAATGGATGCTATAATTTTCTGCCGTCTTTTTTCAAACTACTCTTTCTGCCTACAAGGCCTCCCTCCCCCTCCCAATACATAGGCATCTGAATGTTCCACAGAAGCAGAGACACAAGCAGGTAGCAATTAAATCTTTACTCTTTGTCCTGCTCTGGTACTAACAGAGGACTTTATATGGAGGAGGAAATTAGTAGATGTTTCTTTAAATGAACAAAAGGAAAGGAAACATAAAAAGCCTTAGCTTCTACCATGATATCATATTTTATGTCAAAAGATGACAATTTTAACTTTTTTAAAAAGAGTAAAAGCAACAAGCAAACAGCCATAGTCAATTCAGGTAAATCTACTTACATCAGTATGATTCTAGGCTTTACAACCATTTAGCATGACAAACGCAGGCAAAGCTAATTTCAACCTGGATGAATATTTCCATTTCAGAGTTTTAATCTAATCAACTAGAGTAAATTAATCAGAAACATCTGCCTTGTCTCAAGAAATGCCTTGATCATTAAACCAGCTTTAATGAGACAAGCAACTAATTATATTATCCTTCTAATACAAGACAAGGAAAGGTTAGGGTACAGGAAGAATAAAGTGCTTTCGTGTAAGAAAACACAGATAATGTGCACTAATTCAACCATCTGAGGATTTGGAGATGACCTTTATAATAAAAGGTATCACATATTCCTATTTTTGTGAAAGTTGAATTTTTCTTATTTTATTTTTTAAAAAGTGGGGTTTTTTTGTGTGTGTGTTTGGAAATTTTGGATAGCACAAACAAGTGAAACTAAGAAAATGAGAAGAATAATCCTACTACTCAGAGAAAAATTACTGTTTATATTTAGTTGTTTTGTTTTTCCCTTTGTGTCTGTGTCTGTGAGTGTGAGTGTGTGTGTGTGTGTGTGTGTGTGTGTGTGTTGTGTGTGTGTGTTGTGTGGAGTGTGTATGTGAGTGTATATGTGTTGTGTGTGTATGCATGCACAAGGTCATCTACTTTTCTGTGTGTATAATAGAATTTATTTTAAATCATAATTTACATAATATTTTAACTTCCTTATTTTTTGTCAATATGCTACACACATCCCGTCATGACATTAAACATTCTACTATAACATTTTTTTAAGATTTTTTTGGAAATTGGGGAAGGGGAACAGTGTTGGGGAATTGGGGAAGGGAAGCAGCCAAGTTGTTGTCCTTCGATCTTAGTTGTGGAGGGTGCAGCTAGCTCAGCTCCAAGTCCAGTTGCCATCTGGCCAGCTGCTGGCAGCTCAACTCAAGGTGCTGTGTTCAATCTTAGTTGCGAGTGGGCATAGCCACCATCCCATGAGGGAGTCGAACTGGCAACCTTATTGCTAAGAGCGCATGCTCTAACTGCTGAGCCATCCAGTCACCTGTCGGCAGCTCAGGGCAGCTCAGCTCAAGGTGCCATGTTCAATCTTAGTTGTGGGTGGGCATAGCCCACGATCCCATGAGGGAGTCGAACTGGCAACCTTGTTGTTAGGGCCACATGCTCTCATCAGCTGAGCCACCCTGCCACCTATTGGCAGCTCAGTTCAGGCGCAGCTCACTGGCCCACGTGAGAATCAAACCGGCGACCCTGTTGCTCACAGCTCGCACTCTTAACCAACTGAACTACTTGACTGGCCATAACATTTTTAACAGCTGAATAGTAATCCCTTTCATTATTGTTATGTACTCAGAATGTTTTCAGTCTTTTACTAATACAGATAGTGCTTTGAAAAGAGCCTATACTTTATTCTGTATATACATACTATTTTTTAATTTCCTTAAGGTAAATTCTTATGTGTGGAATTGCAGGACCAGCGATAAACAAACTATTAAGTTTTTTAGTAAGTATGGTCAAACTCTCCACACGATCTCATATCAGATTACACTGGCATTGGCATTCCAAAAGTATGTCCACATTCTCAGAATCTTACACACTGCCAAAATCAGCCATGGCAACTTTCTCATTTTCAGGTGTTTTTCTGATTTTTCTAAGGCTCCCCACCCAGCTGGGTCTTGTGGTGTGTGGTTAGCTTGGTCCTTGGTGGTGGTGGTGGGGGGGGGGGTCCAAACTTTCCCAGCCACTCAATTCAAATTAAGCTCCATATTTAATTCTACTATATTCCAAGGACCATGGCAAATGGTTCCACTTACCTTATCTCATCTTATTTTAACAATAGTCCTGTGAGGCTGGAAACATTCATATCACCCTGAGGAGAGCCATCTATGCTTCAGGAGGTATATCAGGGTCAGGCCACTCTTCTTGTCACATAAAATAATTTGGTAATTTTATTTATTGCTTCAGAGAATTGGCAGACAGTATGAAGGCTATCTGAGTGTGTTCACGGGGTTAAGCCTAGCTTTATGCAGCTAATTTACTACATGAGAAACGGGAATCAGAGAACCCTTGGCGTGTGTACTAACAGAAAATATTCAGTGTAAATATTGCCAGTGAACAATGACATGTAGCTCAAGTCCACTATGAGAAGGCCCCCTAGTTAATTCTGACCATTTGGCATTCTGTTTCCAATTGTATTATTTGCTTATTGAATAAATGAGCATTGAAATCTGTTGATCTTCAATAAGAAGTATTCGTACATTCATAAGTGGCAAATGATACTTGTATATTCGTTTTTTTCTGAAGCTAACTGCTGAGTGAATGCGATTTGAATCTTTTTTTTAAGAACACTGCTTCACATGTGTCATATTTTAATGAGAATCACCAGGGCCCAACCATTAGGAGCTGGAAGAACTCATCATTAGTTTAGACATAGAAAAGCTAAAATGACAGAAGTCCACGAACATATAACAGAAGAAACTGAGTTCAGGCGGGTTTTGTTTTGTTTTGTTTTGTTTTGTTTTGTTTTGTTTTGTTTTGTTTTAGCAATATCCACATCTAAATATATTATTAATGAAATTTTGAAACTCCTTTTAAAAACTGAAGAACATAAAAGAATAAGGTCAGCCAAATAATTTATTTGGGGCAGGAGGCTTTGGAGACAGTTCTCCAGCTTTTAAAAAGATAATCTTATCTACTCAACTGTTAATACCTGTCATTCTGTAACTATGAAGAAATAAATTAACATAATTGAGCACCTTTGTGTACTAATGTTTTCAACATATATTTCCTCCCTAAATATTCAGGATCTAAGTCTCACATACCCTGCTCTTTGGAGAGGAGAAGGAGGGAGGGAGGAATAGCATACCTTTCTGGCCTTGACAAGCAGTCAATCTAAAATAGAAGATGAGGCAGAGTAGAGAGAGAAACCACAGCATATGTCCAGGAGTCATTCCCTTACTCCAGACCCTTAGGAACGGTGCAGATTCCTTGTTCAAACTCCTGGTGTTCTGGAAGCTATACAGAGAAACCAATCCCTGAAAGATAAACCCTAAAATTTGAGCAAGGAGCAGGATGAGCTCACATAGGGAGCCTAAGAGCCTGCCCATGGAAAGTTCACAGCTGAGGGGTGGAGACTGAAGGCGAGAGCTACAGAAAGTCTGAGCTACTCCTAGCAGGCCACTCTCCTGTTCACCTTCCATGGCCTCTACCACTAGAAAGGAGTCTTTTTGGAGGAGGCTAAGGTCAAGTGGGGAGGGGAGGTAGAGCCCAAGAGAGCTGTCCACACCTCCCCGTGGGTTTCCATGGGCTCCTATAGGATGAGGAAATGTTCTCCGTGCTAATGCAGGAGTCTGAGTCAGCAGGTAAGTGGCTGCGAGCTCACAGCTACAGAACTCGCCGAAGAGATAGCTGTAAATAAACCAAAGGTCCCTGATGCAGAAGTTAGAGTTGAAAGTCCCAGCTAGGGTCCAGATAGAGGACACAGCTGAGCCTTAAAAAATCTGCACACAACCAAGCCGATGTGAAGTCAAGTCTAGAGAGAGACCAGCAAGTTCCCTGGAGTGGTCCCCACAGGTACCTGAATATAGAGAATAGGCAGCTTTCTCTCTAAAGTAATGGGGTTACTTTCGCTGAGGGAGCTAGATGAGCCCAGAGGCCAGGGACTCCTCCATGACACTGGGGTCATACACAGAGGAGTGCAGGGTGGGGGTGGGAAGGCAATGGAGAGATTTGGGGTTTAACTCAGTATTCGCCCAAGGGAGACTGAGTATAAACCAGAACTGATTGAGTTATCTTGAAGTGGCAAGATCATGAATTTTGCCATTCAGGAAAACGGGCGCTTCTGAACTAAATTAAGTTGAGTGACAAAGAAATAACAAAAGGTACATGTTTGCCCTGACACTATTTAGTCCATTGAATCATATTGACTAAACCAGATAATAAAGGTCTTTTCTAAGTAGACACAAGTTTTACGGTCTTGTAGTTCATCAAAACCACACATCAGACCTCAAATATTGTCTTCATTTCCTTATTCAAAGACGATTGATTGAGCAGCTACTAAGTAGAATAGTTTGTGTCCACAAGAAGATTAGTGAAATGAGATTGGCAGGAGAATGAGTGATGATAGGTCCTACAGAAGAGGGCGCTATTTGAGCACAAAGGAAAGGGCAGGTGAATCCCAAAAGAGGTATTATTCAGAGAAGGCATGTGGGTGTGACATCACTTAAGCTGAGTTTTTTTTTTAAGAAAAGAGTAGTAGCTAGCCAGCCAACTGAAGAGCTATGGGGGACTTGTCCAGAAAGAACAAAGCACTGAGAGGCAGGCAAAGACGAAGCAGAGACTGGGGCGGGGGTGAGGGTTGAATGACAGACATGGGACAGAATACGATGCACTCAAAGAAGACAGCGCTGTCGAGTGGGAGGGGCAAGAAGCTAGTTAGGGAAGCACAGTCCTGGTCAGACTTATAAGCCAGACTTAGGAGGCTGGGGCTTTAAGTAGGGGGATGCTATGACCCAAAGTCGGGCAACGCAGAGAATGAAGTGGCAGGTACATTTGTAGTCCACGTAGTATTCTTGCTACTGGGGCAGGAAGCATCACCTTTGCAACATGAATGAATAGGACAGTTTCCTTATTTCACCAGTCACTTGCCCCTTCATTTATTTTGGCATAAATCCTTTACAGATAAACCTTGGTTTTTTGGTGTTTTTTTCTCTTTTCTGAAAATGGCCTTTTTAAGAAAAATTTAGTGAATTACAATTTATATTGAAAAAATTATGCAGGGTTTTTTGAGTTTTATTTTTGTTGAGTTGGTTTTTGCTTTTTCTAGCATTCAGCATTAAGAGATTCCAACCTGCTTCTTAGCCTTTGAAGGGTTTAGAAACTCTAAAGTTTTGTCTTTCTCAATTCCTACAGAGTAGGGAAAAGATCCCAAATATCAGGAACATAGTGCATAGAAATGCCTAGCTTCTAAAATAGAAACCAGTTATAAAATTGTCAAAAATGCTAGTGGAACGTTCGTCCTGTTCTCACATCTCATAAACAAACACTTATTAACTGTGGTGTGTGTGCTGCGAGGTGCTTGGAGACTCTTCAAATGCTTGAAGGTGTTTCTTCACATCTTTTTTCCTTGAAAAATATTTAATCTTAGCAAAAGGGAAGGCAGACTAGAACAGATGAGAGTTAAATAGATTAGCTTTCTCAATGCACCTAATCAGCTGACAGTGAGAAAGGAGTTGTCCTTTCTGGTTTGGAACAAAAGCCAAATAAAAATGCGGCTTGGTTTCTCTTCAGTCTGGCAGAAAGCCTCATTTGTTTTTGAGACTCCTCTAGATCAGAATTTGAAATAACTCTGGCTAACAGGGCTAACATGTACCTTTGTACTTTCTTTGAAATAAGAGCTTACAAAGCAATCTAAAAATGTAAGCAAGGAAAATGCTTAAGGCTCAAAACTATTTTAAGGCAATTTAGAAAACCACTTTGTATGTAAATTTTGTCCCTGAGCACTGAACATACTCATGAAATATCCATTTATTAAAGTATATACTTGACACAGGTGTTGCACTTCCTACTCACCGGCATCTTCACAGCATGTACTTAATGTATCTAAGAGAAATTAAATAAAATTTCTTAATGTTCTAAAATCAAAAAGTTTCCCTTATGCCATTGATACTTGCCAAACTTTACTCCTCAAAGAATTTGCAGAATAGCCAATAGAAAGATAAGTGAAGTCAGGTAAGTCAATAAAAAAGTGTACAGCTCACCAAAGACTCCTCTGTATGTGTGGGTTAGGGACACAACAACCACAGCAAGGCATGCGATGGTCTTTAAAAAATTGCAACCCAGATAGAAGCTATTCTTGCTGTTAAAATAAATACTCATTGATTCTGTCAATGATTTTGAAAGTTCGTAAATAATAATAGAGTTTCCCATGGAGTCAGTCTATTGGTGACTCACTACATGTCACCTCTGGAAAGGACTATGGAGAGTATTTGGTCTGAGTGTCCACTAGTCCATTGATAGTGGACTCAGTGGTAGCCCCCAAAAAGTATGTCCACGCCCTCATCCTCAGAAACTGTGACTATTTACTGAATATGGTTAAAGGGTGAATATTACCTTATATGGCAAAAAAAAAATTGTGATTAGTTAAGGATTTGGAGAGGAGGCATCTAACCTGGATTACCATGGCGGGTCCTAAATTCAATGACAAGTGTCCTTATCAGAGAGGTAGAGGAAGTTTGCAGAGACAGAAGAAGAAGCCGTGACTACAAAGCAGAGACTGGAGTGATGCAGACACGAGCCAGGGAATGCTGGCAGCCACCAGAAGCGGGAAGAGGCACGGATTCTTCTCTAGGGCCTCCAGAGAGAATACAACCCTGTTGAAAACACCTTGATTTTGGACTTCTGACCTCCAGGACTGTGAGACCATAAATCTGTGTAGTTTTAAGCCACATGATTTGTGACAATTTGTTATAAAAGCCCTAGGAAACTAAGGCAGTGTCTCATTTTACAGATGAGGAACTAAGACCCAACAAGGTCACTGCCTCACGTCATACAACTACTGGTGACAGAGGCAGAGTTGCAAATCATGCTGTCTGTTCACCTGGAGCCTAGGTCAGCACCAGAAGCCACCCCAGCGATCTCTGCCCCCATTCAGCTGAACTGCCTACCACATTGGACTCAATTGGTCTTTTCCCTTTTTTTGGGACCCCATGACATCACGCTCTTCAGATTTCCCTCCTTGCTCTGACCTTGTTTGTTTCTATGTATTTGTTTCGTTTTGCTTTTATCTCTTTGTTTCCATGTCCACCTTGCATGGTTCACCGTCAAAACTGTGTTCTCAGCCTCCTTATTCCCCTCTTAGCATTTCCTGAGGGATCTCATTTGATCCCAATTTACAAGGGCCTCCTGTAACTTGCAGCGTGTTGTTAGAGATTTAACCTCACTTCTGAACTCTTAACCCATGTTTGCAACTGGTTCCTGGGTGGCTGGCTCTACTTGGATGTCCCATGGCATCTCGACTGCAATATGTCAGGAACTGAACTCCCATGCTTTTCCACAGACCTACTCTTTCTCCTCCCTTGGGTACGTCTTTGAACATAACCTGGGAATTTTACAATCATCGTATCTGCCTCTCTCTACCTCAGCATCAACAAATGTCATTTGCATCTTTTCTTGTTAACCACTGCTCTAATCAAAGATCTCAGTAACTTTTTTTTTTTTTTCATGCGGGAGTTGAACAGGCAACCTTGCTGTTCAGAGCACACGCTCTATCCACTGAGCCAACCGGGTGGCAGCTCAGCTCAAGGTGCCGAGTTCAGTCCCAGCCGCGGGTGGCATAGCCCACCACCGAACAGGCAGTCTTGTCATTAGGAGCACATGCTCTCACCAGCTAAGCCATCCTGCCACCTGTTGGCAGCTCAATGACAGCTCAGCTCGGGTGCAGCATCACTGGCCCATGTAGGAATTGAACCAGCGACCCTGTTGCTCAGAGCTCGTGCTCTTAAGCAAACTCTTAACCAACTGAGCCACTCATCTGGCCCTAAGATCTCAGTAACTTTGATCTATATCACTGAACATTAGAGAATAACATGTAACTTGTTTTCCTGTCAATTCCACCTTCTGTATGTCTTTCAGATGAATCCCTTGTATTAATTTTATATTGCTTCTGTAACAAGTTACCACAAACTTGATGGCTTAAACAACACATTTTATTATCTTACAGTGTCACATTTCAAAAGTCTGACAAGACTGGGTTAAAATCAAGGTGTCAGGGCTGTGTTCCTTCCTGGAGGCTCTAGGGAACAATCTGTGTCCTTGACTTACCCCAGCTTCTTGAGGCCACCTGCTTTCCTAGTCTCATGGTCCCTTCCTCCGTCTTCAAAGCCAGCGAGGGCATTAGGCTGCGTCCTTTTCACACTACCACCTCTCTGGCTCTTCTCTTCAGTCTCCCTCTATTATTTTTAAGGACGCTTGGAATTGCATTGGGTCCCCCTGATAATCCACGATAATCTCCCCATCTCAAAGCCAGATGATGAGCAACCTTCATTCCCCTTTGGTATGTAAGGTAACACACTCACACGTTCTGGGGCTTAGGACAGGGCATCTTTGGGCAATCATGATTCTGCCTACCACAACCTTCACCTCCATGATCAATGACCTGCCCTAGTTTCAGCCCTAATTTATTGTCTTCTAAAAAGCTTTTTAACTGGCCTCTCTGCTTCCAGCCTCTCCCTTATCCTTGAGCCTCTACACTGCCACCAGCTATCTCTATGGAACACAGACTTAGTTGCACTGTTGCCCTCACCTCCTCCCCCATTGCCTACAACTCCCTTGGATTCAGCTGCCTGTCCCTGCCCAGACTTCCAGCTTCCTTCTGTAGGCCCCGCTCCTAACGCCCTCACACCTTACAGGTGTATCTGTTGTTTCTCAAGCATGTTGTGTACTCTGAACTTTTTCTCCTGGCATACCCATTCTTTTCTCCCCGTTTGATTCTCAAACACTTTCACCTGAAAATGCACATAAACCATTACCTTCTCTTTTTGAATTTTTCCAAAACCTCCCCACAACCTGTCACAACTAGTTGTTTCACTATATGTCATGTATTCCATTGTATTGTGGTTATTTGCTTATCTGTTTTTCTCTCTAAGCTCACCAGTGAGTGCATTGTTCATTCATTCATCCATCCACTCTACACAGGTTTGTTTAGCTCCTACTATCTGCTAAAATTAGGAACAATAAACAAGGTGGGATCCTTGCCTTCAAGGAGAACATACTTTCTTGGAAGAAATAGACCTGTGATTCATGGTTTGTGATCTAAAATATAAAGATATATGTTGGAGGCAAAAATAATGAAAATCAAGTTTGATTTGGAAGATCAAATAATTCTGTGAGGGAATTTAAGGAAGACTTCATAAAACTGTGACATTTAATCTGGTTCTTAGAAAATAAATAGGAACTGCTCGAAGGAACTGAGGAAAAAGGATATGTCTTTCATCCTTGTATCTCCAAGAAGGAGAAGGTATGTTTTTTAATTAAATGTTGAATACGGAGAATTTGGAGAATTGCATGGCATACAGGGGGTGGCTATAAAGTGGGAAACAAATCTGGAATGGGATAGCAAGTACAGAAGGGAGCTGGTCAAAAGGTGGGACTCCACGGTGCTCAAAATACGGCCTGCAGACCACCACCATGCTGTGTAGGGTAAGATGGGCAGAACATTTAATCAGAGCTGAGAAGAAGATACCAAGAATTTGTAAAATTCATTCAAAAAATATTTACTGACAACAATTATGTCTTTTAGGTGGAAAAAAAAACAACAAAGAGGTTCTTATCCCAAGAAGTGTGCCTTCTCATGGAGAAGTCACATAATTACGTAGATGATAAGATCGGTTTGTTTGGTAGACGGTAAAGGCAGGGCTTCCTTGAAGAAGCACCATGGAGACCTGGCCTGAGGGGTGTGATGCAGCCAGCATGTGAAGGTCGGCGAAGAGGAGTCACACAGGACAGAGCAGGGCAGCGGCTGAGGGCGAGAAGAGCTCAGTCTGCTGTTCCAAGACAACATGAGGTGAGTATGGCTCGATCCTAGTATGGACAAAACTAAGTGAAATGGGAAGTGGCCGGAGAAGCAAGTAGGAAATGAATTCCTCAGGGCTTTGGGTGAATGGCTGTCCCGGTTTGTGGGGATGAGGGGTTTCCTTGGGCATCGTACTTTAAGTAGTAAAACCAGGAAAGTCCCAGGCAAACTGGAACATGGCCTGTGGATGTTCACCAGAGGCTAAAGGGAAAGTATTTGAATTAGAATAGCAAGGGGCTTAAATTAAAGGGTTTTAAGTAGATCCAAAATATGATGTGATTTACATTTCCAAGAATCACTCATACTTCTGGGTGGAGGATTGATTGGGTTGGGGGCAGCCAGAGAGGACGGTCTTAAGAAGGTTTGCAGGGCTGCAGGTGAAGACGACTGTTGTTTGGATTTAGGTGGTGATGACAGAGATGGGGAGAGGTGAATAGGTTCAAGATACATTTTGAAAGTAGAAACAAAAGATGTTGCTGGTTATTTACAGGTGAGAATGAGGAAAAGGCAGAATCCAGGATGACTGTGATGCTGCCTTTCACTGGACTGGTTACCTCTCAGGAAGACACTGTGTCTTTGAGGAGGTCTCAGGTAGGCAGTTTGCATATTTGCACTGGAAGCTCAGAAGTCAAGTCATGGCGGGACTAATGACAACGTAGTGGAATTGAGGAATTCAGTAGGTTTACCTGTTGGCAATCACATGCTCCAGTACCCTCGGGCTGCATGTCTCTGATTGGAGCTCGCAGCTCTGTCTCTGATTACTCCTGTGAAGCATATCCACATTTCCACCCATGTTACAGGGCTGACACTGAATAAGCGCCTTTGCCCAGCCCCACATCCTGAGACCAGGTCAGCTGGCATGGTGACTCCTACTTGAATTACTATACAAACCCACCAAGGGTGGATATCATTACAGAGATTAAGAAGATCTGCTTTGAAAACTCTCCTTTGTGTTTAACCTTCAGCCTTAAAGAAGGAGAATGGGATGCAAGGAGAACTCAGGTCTTCCTTTAGAATTTAGCCATTTCTGTGTGACGTGAGGCAACAGCTGAATGACAGAATACTGAACCTGCAGCATGTATATTTTACGGATGCTTAATTTCCCACCTGAAAACATAGACAAGTAACATTTTGTCAGTTTGCATAGAGACAAATGAGAAGCATGTCCAAAATGGTGTGCTTCACAGTACCAAATAAAAAATGAGAAGATGAGAAGACATCCTATCACCTTCCAGAACAGTTGCAAGCATTCCAGATGTCAGCTTAAATGAACCCTAATTAGTTCCCAAAGTGATTCTTCAAGGTAAATTGTTTTTTAAGTGATCCTTTAAGATTTGCCTTCTGCTTTAGCTCTTTAGACATAGCATTCACCCAAATCAGTTTTCTTTCCTCAAAGACTTCTTGTCTTTTCTTCCCCCTGCCTGTTTCTGTATTTTGCCAGAAGCCCTGATCAAAATGATAGCCGGGACTGGAATGAAATTAATCAATGCCCCCTCATGCCCCACCTCCATCCTCTCACCTGCTCAGCTGCAAGGCTTGTGGGGTTAAACACAATTACAAAAAGATGAGCTGTTTCCCTTATTAAGAGTTTACTTAAAATGTGACTCTTTAAATGAACTTTTAAGTTAGGAAGTTATACCTGTGAAATTTCAACCAGCTGAAGAGGTTTATTACTAGTGAGATAATTTCTGTTCAATTCTAACTGCAAGGTTTTGACATTCAACCCTAACCTCAAAACATGGCTTTCTAGCTAGTTCAGTATATAAAGAGCGATGCTCTGCTTCCCTCGTGTGGCGGAATTTGGTATTTTATTTTATAGAGACTAAATTTATAGCCAAAACAGGAAGCAAGCGCCGTCGAGAGGTTTCTTTTATTTATTTTAAAATACCCATATCATGATTTTCTATTTTGAATGAAAAGGCTGCAGTGAAAAGCCAATAGCTATTTTATAATATCCTTAGAGAAACTTCTTTAAATTTTTTTTTCTAAATTTACAAGTCAGCGAGCAACCTTCTATAACTATAAAAATAGAGAACGGTTTTAGGGTTTCTCAAGGAGAAGTCTATCATAAGCTCATATGATAGACTTCTATATCTCTCCAGATCTTCATTTTATAAAAGAACAACAATAATAATTAAAGCAATACCAATGTAAATAAAACGAAGTTCCTACTCGTCAGATAGTGGTGTAGACGGCTTGCAGAAAAGTCCCGGCACTAAGGTCAGCACCACAACCTACCAAGACTTTCTCCAGAGCCCCTGAGACTGAGGGCAGGCCACAGCTTCCCTTCCGTGGCCTAACCACAAATATAAGATATGTGGCAGGAACAACACACATTGGGGGGCCCCGGGGTAGAACCACACAGAGATGCCCCATTTTCCTGAGCCTCGCTTCTCTGAGCGTGCTCCCTGGACCAGCGGCCTGGACAGTCCCTGGGAGCCTCTCGGAAATGCAGCACCTCAGCCCCGCCCCAGACTGCACGTACCCAGAGGCTGCGTTTTAACAAAATCCCCAGGTAATTCACATGCATTGTAGTGTTTCAGAACCATGGGCTTGAATAACTGAAACAGCCAAGACCCACCAACTGAGAAAGGTGCTGTGGTCAGAAAACTACCGTGATTGAATGTGAGCCCCAGACCAATAGTGACAAACAGGAGCACTCCACTGCAGGTGATGGTTTGTGATCAGTCTCCCGGGGACAGTGTGGTCACCTCCAGGGAGAGAGCAAGCAGGCATTCATTTAGTTAGTGATGAGGATGAGTTCTTCAAGCTATCCCACCTTGGCCAACGTGGTAGAAATCACTGGAAGAATGGTATAGCAGTAAAACCCAAACTGGGAATACTGATGGTGAAGGACACCACACGTAGCGAGCCCTTAGCATTTCTGAGCCTGTGCTGAGGGTTTTACTTGCATGGTTTAACTGGACAATGGCAATAACATTTAAAGTAGTGAAACTGGAGCATAGCCCGATGAGAATGGTGCTCAAATAAAGTGGAGAAATCAGGATTCGAACCCAGATTGTTAGTTTAACATGGGTTAGGCAAATTTGTGCCAGAACATATATTAAGTTAGAGAAGCAGTTCTCAAACATCCTTAGATGTTGTTAAAATGCAGATTCCTGGGGCCCAATGCTAGATTTCTGAATCAGGGAGTCAGTCTACTGTAGGACCCCAAATCTGCTTCTTAACTATTACCTCCAGGTGATTCTGAGGCAAGGGGTGCAAGGATGACACTCAAAGAAACGCTGCCCCAGTGACAGTGGAGAATGTTGTCTTTAAACTGTTTTATA
Organism: Hipposideros armiger; assembly: GCF_001890085.2. NCBI lineage: Eukaryota > Metazoa > Chordata > Mammalia > Chiroptera > Hipposideridae > Hipposideros > Hipposideros armiger. Next base: position 347,702 of record NW_017731775.1, on the reverse strand, counting down.
GATTGAGTTTACATGTGAGATATTCTCAGCAAAGGACTGCAGTTAACAGATGTTTGAAAATCAGTCCTAGCTTAGCATTCAAAGTCCTTCACAACATACCTCCCAGACACACCTCCTGCCAAGCTCAGCCGAGGATGCAGAAGTCCACAGGGTGGCTCTTCTTTTTACTGAGAGACCTGGGAAATGTGCAGGGACGTTTGAGGATTTAATGATGCTCCGTATCAGGATTTTTCTGTAGCTTCCTATTAACAGAGGCATTAATAGTTGTGTTCTTTTATGGAATACTCACTACCATTTTTCGAATATTCAATTTCTAATTTTTAAATTAATTCATCTAAATATGCTCATACTATCAACATTAAAAATACATAAAAGTAGATGACTTTAACAAATTAGATATCTCAAAGCATTTAAACACTGGTTGAAACCTTAAGCTTTTCCAAAAGTCAAGTATGTCAGATGCTCTTAAGTATTTTAATCCCTTAAAAGGCAAACAAAGCACTCATAAAGTATTACAATAATAAAAAACCCTTTAGTTTCACAAAAATGCTATTGCCCTGGATTTTAACATATTTCTTTCTAGTCACTATTCCGTTCTTACACTCATCCTATTTATTCTAGGGATATTCTTACTAGTCGCATTGCCTTTCCCGAAAAATGCCTGTGTTGAAGTCCTAATCCGCAGTTCCTCAGAATGTGACCTTATTTTGAAATGAGGTGATTGCAGGCATAATTAGTTAAGATGAGGTCATACTGGAATAGGGTGGGTCCCTAATCCAATATGACTTATATCCTTATTAATGGGAAAAAATTGGACACACACAAGGAGAACACCATGGGAAGATGAAGGCAGAGATCAGGGTGATGCCCCTACAAGCCAAGGGCTGCCAAACAGTGCCAGCAAACTCCAGAAAGTAGGAGAGACGCATGGAACGTAGTCATCCGCACCAGTCTCAGGAGGAATCAGCCCTGCTAATACTGTGATTTGGGACTTCTGACTTCCAGAACTGTGAAACAATCCGTTTCTATCATTGAGGACATTCCGTCTCTAGTACTTTATGACGGCAACCCAAGCAAACTAAGGCAGGTATAATTTTACACACTTTAATCAGAGGAGTCAGGGCAAAACTCAGGCCCACCAGGGCTGAGGGTACAGGTTGGCAATGGATGGCTGGGTCCATGGAACTAGACACAATGTTTATTTCTAAGCAACACAGAGTAAGGGGTACCTCCCTGGGATTTTTGGTTATAAAGGTGAAATTCAACTTTATGATCTGAGAAATCACTAATGCAGAAGTCAAGGATATCAAATAAACTTATAACCAGGTTTTTAAACATGCCTTTTTATTTGTTCATTATAATACAGAATTTTTAGGATGTAGACCATTAGTTTTAAAAAAATTCATTTCTAAATGTTAGTACTTAGAAAGCCCAGAAAACTTTTTAAATGTCTTAACTCCCTAAGGACTATTTTCTTCTTCCCTTTGAACTCTGTGGGTATCTCTAATAAAAAATATCATCTCTGTTTCCACCGATCTTCACCACGGACTCAAGTCCCCCCAAAGGAGGGCTGGTGTGGACTCCAGGGCATTTCTGCCCTACTCTTTTCCCCATTGTCACAGGATCCTTTGGTGCTTACACTTTGCCCATTAGATTAAGAATTGCCCAAATTATTAGATCTGACAAATCAGGAGTATTTTGGTTTTTTACGACCTCAATCAGTTAGTTAATGGGAGTGTCTCATCTGAGGGCCATAGGTGCCATGTGGACAGCCCACTTCAGGACTTGGGCCTCACATTCTCCTCTTGCCAGGGCGGAGCTGACCACTAGGGATGAGTAAGCCTGGGACCTGGGCCTTTGGGTGCCCAGCACTCGCCACACTCAAACCTATAACGTTCACTGTTTCCCACTTGCAACTTACCTAGTCCACCTCCCTCCATACAGGCTCCTACAGGCCAGTAGGAGTCACAGCCATCTGCTTCTTGGGCTAACAGTAATAATGGCTTTGCTTTGGTTCCTATAAGTCTACAGAAGAAGCGTCAGGGAACTTGATAAGGATACATGTTCATATGTTCTGAGCATAAAACAAAGACGCTGTACAATCTGTGGATTTCTTGCCCCTCCTCAGCCCAACACCTCACAGAAGAGCAAGGTGCTAAGAAAGTGTCCTGTGTGGCCTCAGGCAGGGGAGAAGGAAACCCAGGGCTACAGAGCTGAGATGTTGAGACCTGGGCTCCCAGGCAGGAAAGAACATGTGAGGAGCCTGAGGAGACAATGATTGTCAGCTGCCCTGAGCTGTGGGCACTGACTGGGGACGGGTGGGCTTCCCTCACCTCAGCCTCACAGAGAAATCCTTGTTGAGTAGGTATGATTATGGTAGCTGTTGTTTCCTTGGCCTAACTTTTCTTCTTTCTCAACAAGCCCTGTCTAGCCCCTTGAACAGGACAGTTTGTGACAGGTGCGGTCATATGTCCCAAGCAAACCAACCACGATCCTTTCCAGGACTTGTCTGTAGAGTTGGTATTGAAAGCTATTTCATGCAGGTGGGGTCTGCTGGAAGAACGTAGATCTGCATCTTATGGAGAAAGAGTCTATGGAAGGAGAGAATAAACACAATGTACCAGCAGGCAGAAAGAGCCAAGGGAGAGAGAAAGGAGGGAGAGAGATGACCACATCATTCAAACAGCCGATCCTTAACCTCGTCTTTTTTACACACTTGAGCCACTCTCTACTTTAGTTAATATGAATTAACTTCTGTCTCTAGAAAGCAAGAGAGCCCTGCCTAATAAATAAAGCATGGGGCAAAGGCCTTCAGAGGAGAGAGTGCACATCCTTTAGGACTGTGTGACTAAGATTGTTCCTTATTCTATCTCATTTCGTCCTCATAACACCCCTATGGTTGGTGTGGCAGTTGTGCCTTTTACAGCTGAGTACCTTGCCCAAGACCATGCAGCTAATCAGAGGCAGAGGGGTATTCAAATTGCAGACACTGCTGTGCCCAGGGTCCTGATGGTGAACTTCTATAGTCAACATCCTCATCTCTGGAAGCTCCTAACTCCTGTCCCTGACAAGGCTAAGTAAGAAACGACTATTTTCAAGCTGTTGAATTACAGAGCCACTGGTTTAGCAGATCTACCCTGTCACTCTCCACGGGTCCAGGGCTGAGGGCAACCTATCACTACTGGCAATTCAGCTCTTACTGTTAGTGGCAGTGTCATTTTTTTGTCTGACAGACCTTAGAATTTTACATGTTTCCTTTTGTTGAGATATTTAATCTGCTGAGGTTCCCAAGATGTATTTGGCTTGCAGTCCAAAACAACTGTTTGACACGCAGAAGAATGTTTTATCACTTCTCCAGAGAATAAAAAAGTGTTTTTGAGAAAGAACATTTCCCTCCGGCGCCACACCACTCCATTGCTTACCTACCAACAGCTGCTTTAGGCAAAATTACAGCCACTTTAAAAAATATTTTTCATGACAATGTTCTCTTTGAAAAATGAGGTCTGGTCTTCTGCCAATTGGAGATTTGATGTAACCAAAGATCTTAATCCAGCTAGAGAACTAAATTCACTGGAAACAGAAAGAAAAACTTTCACAAATGTGCTATTTGCATTCCTACTGTGAAATAATATCTGACCCAGCACATATCTGGGGAGAACTCCCACCAGAGCTGTGGAAACATTGTTTCACGATCGGAAATCTGCTTTGGGAAAGAAACACTCTGCTCTCTGTCCAACAAGATGGAATCCTTTCTTGATGTTCTCATGTTAATCCCCAAAGCAGGATTGGCTGGCAAACAGTGCTTGCTGGGAGGAAGGGATAAAAGTTCTAGAGAGGAAAGGGAGACCATGTAAATGCTGGACTCCATCAGTGGATTCGCTGTGAATCATGGTTTTCCTCCATTTGCTCCAAGCTTCAAACTGTTCAACAAAACAAATTAAAATTTTTATAAGTGGCAAATGATAAAAAAGAACAAGTACGACCCTTGAAATATCAGGTGGTAGTTGGCACTTACAGGGTCACCCCTCTTTTAGGAAAACTTGAATTCATGCTGAAGTGCTTTGAAAATTCTGCAGTGGTATTCCTGATAAGAGCCACCTGCATGAGTTAAAAAGGAAAAAGAAAATGGTCCTTGATGTTATTAAGGAGCTGAGACATTTAATAATTTTTTGGGGGGCTTCCAAAATACTAAAATTTTAGAAGCCATTTTTGAAATCATGTAGCATAGAATTATCTATTATTTATTTATATAAACAAATGGAAGCATTTTTTATTTAGCTATGATTTTGTTTAATATCCTTGACTTCTGCATCAACGATTTCTAAGATCATAAATCTCCAAAATGCAGAACCACATTGAGTTGAGTTTCTCATCCATAACCCATAAGTTCTTGGAGGCACCCCTTATTATCTGTTGCCTAGGAATAATTTTTATATGCAACTCAAGAGATATTTTTGTGGCCTCTTTTGTTGGATAATCTCAACATGTGGAAACAGACTATTCTTCTGGCTTGATGTAGGTTTGGTATAGTGACCATGAATTGTTAAGATGAAAATCCTCTAAATACTTTCTCTCTGATACCTGGCATCCCCCTCAAATGTATATGTCTTAATTCAGAAGTCCCTGTCCACCTGTAAAACACATATGTCTCCACCCTACAAGTTTTAAATCCCCTTGTTGACATGCTACAGAAAAGAGGAGTTGGGGTAATCCATTTTTCACTATTTGAGTTAAACATTTGGTGCCACAGTTTCCAGTGTGTACGGAAGAAGCAGGACTCATGATGCTCAGACAGATAACATGGGTGTTATTCACCTGAGCACTGGAAACAGGACCATCTGGATACCAGCCCCCAGCACACCCATGAGGCTGCCCCTGCTAATGGACATAGTGAGGAACTCATAAAACAAACGTCCTATGAAATCCCACATGTTCAATGTGTATTTTTCTTTATTTTTTTTTTAAAGATTTTATTGGGGAGCTAGGGGAGGGGAACAGCCTTGGGAAATCGGGGAAGGGGAACAGACAAGTTGCTGTCCTTTTGTTCTTCAGTCTAGTCGTGGAGGACGTCGCTTCACTGGCCCATGTTGGTATTATCATTGCGCTCTTCCTGGGTGAGGCAGGTTGCTCGCCGGCCACTGGATGCTGCTCACAGCTGCTCACAGCAGCTCACGCCGGCTGCTGGCCACTCAACGGTAGCTTACGGCAGCCCACTGCAGCCCCACTGCAGCTCCACTGCAGCCTTCGCCGTCGCCAGTGACTCACAGCAACCCAGCTCCAGGTTGAGCTGTTGTTCACCATCTTTGCTGTAGGGGGCGCAGTGTCACTGGCCCTCATGTGGGATCTGAACCAGGGCCCTGCTGCTAAGAACTGGCATCCTAAGCCAACTCTTAACCAATGCACCACTCAGCCAGCCCAATATATTTCTAATTTCATGGCAGTAATAGTAGCATTAAGAATAGTCTTACAAACGCTAGCTCTATCAGGGGGGAAGACTATGCAATTAGAACCTTCATAAAGGGCCGGCTGAGTAGCTCAGTTGGTTAAGAGCTCGCTCAAGAGTTTGAGCTCTGAGCAACAGTGGTTCGAGTCAGCCCGAGCTGAGCAGCCGTGAGCTGCCAACAGGTGGCGGGATGGCTCAGCTAAAAAAAAAAAAAAAAAAAGAACCTTTATAAATGGCTTGTGATATGCTTGGTACCCGAACAATAATTCAGAATTCCTAATGTGTGTAAATATAGAATATTCACATGTAGATATTTTACACAAGAAAGGAGGAAACTTGCACCACAGAGTTTTACTATAAAACCAAATTAGAATCTAAATATGTATCAACTGATGAATGGATAAATAAAATGTGGTATATTGATAAAATGGAATATTATTCAGCCATTGAAGAGGAATTAAGTACTGATACATCCGCAATTTGGGTGAGTCTTGAAAACGTTATGCTATATGCAAAAGAGCTAATCACAAAAGATTCCATATTGATGATCTCATTCATGTGAAATGTTCAGAATAGGGAAATCTACAGAGACAAAGAACTGATTAGTGATTTCCTAGTGCTTAAAAGCAAAGGGGTTGAAGGGAAAAGGGGGAGGAACTACTAATGGGTATAGGTTTCTTTAGGGGGTGATGGTAATACTTTATGTACTGAATTATATTCTATTAATGGTTGATTTGGTATGTTTCGAGGTGTGATCAAAACATATGGTGAATGTTTAAGTTTAAAAAAAGTATTACAATAAAAGACACATTGCCATTAATCCCCCTCAAAATACTCCCCCTCGCTTTGAACACACTTATCCCATCATTCTTGCCACTTTCCAAAGCAGTTCTGGAAGTCCTCTTTCGTGAGTGTCTTTAGTTGCACTGTCGTGGCTGCCTCGATGTCCTGAATTGATTCGAAACATTTCCTTTCATGGTCATTTTGACTTTGAGGGAGAGCCAGAAGTCGCATGGTGCTAGATCTGGTGAATAAGGTGGATGAGGACACACAGTAATGTTTTTATTTGACAGAAATTGCCATATACCAGAAGCGATGTGTGACACAGAGCCTTTCTGTTGTGATCAATACAGTGAATGCTGCTGCCGAGTGCTATCCAATGGAAAGGCAGAGATCTTCCATATGGGAAGCAGCATGTCGAACTTCAGTAACAGTGTATAACAAGTTTCAACTTGTTTGGTGCAGTCAGTCGGGTGTGAACTACGATTGAGAGAAGGTGTGTTTTAAAGTGTGCCATAAATCATCCTTCATCATGAGAACACCCTGTGTCACAAATTGCTTCTGGTATGGCAATTTCTGTCAAATGAAAACGTTATGGTGTGCCCTCATCCACCTTATTCACCGGATCTGGCACCGTGTGGCTTCTGGCTCTTCCCCAAAGTCAAAATGATTCAGGACATCGAGGCAGCCACGACAGTGCAACTAAAGACACTCCCAAAAGAGGACTTCCAGAACTGCTTCAGAAAGTGGCAAGAATGATGGGATAAGTGTGTTGAAGCAAGGGGGAGTTTTTTGGGGGGGATTAATGGCAATGTGCTTTTTACTATAATTCATTTTTTAAATTTAAACATTCACCATATTGTTTGATCACACCTCATATATGAATTATATCTCAAATAAAGCTGTTATACTAAAAAGAAAAAACAAGGTGACTTAGAGATTTATACTTAACCTTGACTCCAACATTCCCAAACATGAGCAAGTATCAGCATCACCTGGAAAATGTGTTCAAACACATGTGGCTGGACCTTACCCTAATGCTCTGAGTCAGTAGTTCTGGAGCAGGGCCTGAGAGTCTGCCTACCTAAGTTCCCAGCTGACTCCACGGGGAGGGTCTGAGGGCTACACTTTGGAAAACACTCCTTTAAAACAGCCAACTTTTGAAGCAGGAAAGTGTTTGCCACAAACCAAGCTCTGCATCTCACCTATTTCTGCAAGGCCCGTGGATGTGCATAGGTTGATGCCTGCAAGGATAGAAGAACTTGCAGGGCATCAGAGGCCAGCCAAATTAAACGATATTGTACGAGGAAATAAAACCCATCTAGCCTCACACTGAAACATCACAACATACTATCAAGGACAAGGTTGGGCTTTGGGAGTTGTTGATGAACAACGGTGGGATGGCTAGTCTCTATTATTGGAAGAACTAAGCTTTTCAGGGAACAACATGTTCTCCTGTGGCCCCTGACGAATGAGGGAAGCCCCAGTTCTCTCACACATCACTTTTCTTTTAGGTAAGGGGTTAAGTCATATCTGCCTTGTACCCTTATTACAGCCTTTATTTAGTTAATGTATTTATTTTTATAACAAAAAGATATTCTTAGCTGAAAACATATATCATGAGTTTAAAAGAGCAGCAGTTACTTTGATTCTCTCTCTCGCCTTCATCTTTCCCCCCTTTCTGTGTTGTGGCTCCAAACTTACCAGCTTCGTGATTTTGACCTCAACTTTCTTGTCTATACAATGGGGGTATGATACTACTTCAAGGGCTGTAGAGAAATTAAATGAGATGGAGAATGTCTAGTGCTTAGAATAGACCCTGCCTCACAGCAATACTCAATATAGTGGCTCCTGGTTCCTGAATTTCCACAAGTTCTCCAGATTAGGGAGCTGCCATCCTGTATTTTAATACTCAGTTAGCATATCTGCATCCCCTAAATTTTGTGCCTATAAAAAACATCCAGTGGGTAGTTTTGAGAATCTGAGGGCAGCATACATGTTCTCTGAATTAGCCTGGTTGTCACTTGCTGTCTCTTGCTCCAGCCCAATAGACTTGTGTTTAGGTCACCTCTTTCTATGATGTAGTTGCTTCTCCTTGAACTTAACTTCTTTGCCCAAGGCACCTTTCTTCTCAGGAAGAGAGGAAGCCCCTTAGCAATTAATATCTGAGCTGGCCTGGTTGTCAGGGCCACAGAGTCCCTGAATGACACTAGCAATGGTTGAGGAAATATTTGATAAGGTTCTTAACTGCAAATAGCTAAACTCCCCTTACCTTGTTTCAACCTAAAAAGAATGTATTAAAGAATAATAGGGAACTCCCAGAATCTCTGGAAGGGTAAAGAATCAGGGTTGGAGGCTACACAGCCAGGAACAATGCCCAAACTGTACTGTAGGACCTTCAGTATAGACCCCAGAGCCACCGCCACTGGGCACAGGCGCCTTAGCTCACTGCACACACAGTTTGCCAGACACAGCTGCCTTTCAGAGCTTTGCCAGGACTGACTCTACAAGCAGAATATTTCATTGTCACCCTCAATTTAATTATTTCACACTGTGCTGCCTTCTTCATGTCACTGTCCTCTGGGTTGGAACCACATGTGAAATTTGAGGAGTCTAAGTCACATACCAGGGTCCTGGTGGCAAACAAGACTGGAAGCAAGAGTTTCTGCTTCTACCACATGAAGGTGAAGCCACAAACAGAGAAGTGGGATCCAAAATTCTGGGCAGCAAGGAATGAAAACAAATATCCATATGATGAATGGGCCTGAAGACAGCCTTCCAGAGTCACTTGAACACTAGTAAGATGGGGAGAAAGACACAGAGAGTTTCACTCCAAGTGGGCACAGAAGTACTTACAGGGCTGTTGGACACTCAGACGGTAAAGTCCACAGTGGGATATCAGGACAGTTCGGGCACAAAGACCAACACCCAAAGACCACAGGTATGGTTGCCTCCGCAGACACCAGAGTCTGGGAAAGAATGGTACTCAGAGCAGACGCCCACTGCCACCGCCAAGATGGTGACAGAAGCCTCTAGCAGCTTGTTTCACCACAGGGAAAGACAAAAGCAGAAGGAGAAGGGAGAACTCTCAAGTGTGACAGCACATAGATCCCAACGAGCCCCAGTTCTGTATCAGAAGTGACAGTGTTATCTCGATTTGGCAAGTGTGCAAATAAACAAAGACCAACCAAATGCAAAAAGCACAGCAAAGGTCATTTATTCTGGCCACCCTCACTTGAGTTTGGCAGACACTCAAAGACAGATAGAGGAGGGGGAAAACTTTGTAGTAGAAAAAAGGGAAGGCTTTAGATATGCCGCGATTGGAGGCTGTTGGCCAGGGAAAGCTGTGGGCAGGCTGACTAGACACAGGGTATTCTAGTGATTGATGAGGGGTGTGTATATTTGGCTTTCTCTGGTTTATCCTAAACTGGAAGCAGGAACATAAATTAGGGAAGATGTCAGTTATTAATGAAATCCTGGTCCTTTTGCGCTGATTGTTACAGAAATTGTTCAGCTTCCTGGATATGTCACAAAGATAGCAAGCTGACTTCCTCCAAGTCGGACTGACAGCCACTGGCTTCCTGGGTTCTTTATTATAGCTAAGGGGTCGGTTTTCTGTGTAAGTTAATGCAGGTTGTGAGTTCAAACTCTGTTTTTTAAATATGATCAAATCATTGTCTATTTGTATACTCAGCTTCTCACAAGTTGAACTCCTTTCTTCATTAACCAGAAAAGAATATCCTAAGTTGAGCTCAGTTACAAATAAATTTACATGTTTACACATCCGATTTATGATTGCAAATTCTAAGCCTCCCTGTCCACATCGTTGACATTCTCTGGCCTCAGTGAAGACTGCCCTATACGTTATGACAGAGCCTTCATTCGGTTCCTCCCATCCCAGCAGCTCCTTGCAGGAAAGGAGTCTGCATAGGGAGAGCCCCTTTAGAATGGCTTTCTCAAATAAAAGAGCAGTATCCTGCAGGTGCTAACTTCTCCAGGAGGACACCCCTCCCCTAAAGACACTTTCCCCGCACCAGCTTGAAAATAGCATCATTATCATTGTCCCAAAAATCTCTCCTACTCCCAATGCCGCAAGAAATAAAAATGTCAGGGCTGTTAAATAATCCTCTTTTAGCTTTCTTTATACTTTCAATACTCTATCTTAGACAAATTCTCCTCTCCTGCCTTGTCTCAAAGAAGAGAGATTGCCTCTCCTTTCTTCAGTCAAGACTACCTCATCTGTACTCCAGATAGTCCTTCTATTTTTCTGTCATCTTACTCTTCAATTGTTTCCTATTTTCTCCAGTAACCGCTTATTCTCTCTGTGGGCTACTGTAGGTCAACAAATATTTACCGGAGCCCATCTTCTGTGTCAGGCGCCATGCTGGTCACTAGAATACCTCGCCCTCGGTGATCAGGCATCCTTTCAGGGGAGAAGAGAAGGACTCCCCACTGGCGTCAAACATGCTGGGGGAGACAAGGACTGGGAGCTCTTCACTGTCGCCCCTACATGTCCTTGCTCCCACAACTAGTCCTCACCAGATAAAATCCAAATTGCAGTAACAACAGCCACACATCCACAAGGAAAATTCCTTTCTCCTCAGAGAACCATTCTTGACCAACTACTCCCCAAACTAGCTAAACTTCTGCTGAAACCTTCCTGCTATAGCCTTGTCCCCAAGTCAAACAGCTCCCTCAGATCCTCCTTGTCTCTGGCTTTTTAAAGTAGAAGCTTATGTTAATGGTGTTCTTGTTGATTTTGAGTTTTTAGTGCTGCAACATGGAGAGGACTGGACCCTGCTCTTTAGCATTAGAACAAAGAAAGCATCTTCAGACACTGTTTAACCAACTCTCACAGTTACATAAGATCAAATCCCTATAAAAAGTTATTAATTTATATACACTTACTCATACATGTACATATGCATGTACACATCTAGGCATTCCTAGCGGTTCCACTTCTCTGATTGATCTCAGGCTGATGCAGAATTTGGTACCAAGACTCATTCTAGAGAAACAGAATCTTAAGGATGAGTTCACAGAATTGACTCTGGCTTATATGGAGTAGGTTTTTCAATTTGATTAGATTTAAAGGCATTAATGTCCCTATTTCCAGTTGTAAAGGGGCCACTTGTAGAAAATGGCAAAACAACTATGAAATTATTACTTGTATATACCTGTAATAAAGTACCTCCAGAAGAGAAATCTCTGGGTTATGAAGTATTTATCTTGAGCGTTTTAGTTTAAAAAGGAGAAAAGTGGGGTAGGTTGGTTACTTCTAGTGTGTTGTGGGACTGGGGGAAAAAATAAGTTCAGGGCTTTAAAGTCCCAGGTTAAGGTCCACATAAGGTGCCTGAAAAGCTTCTGTAACTCCCTAAAAATAAACAAACAAATAAGCCTTTATCTCCTGCGACTACAGAAGAGGAATTTTGAAAACTGAATTCAAAGTCTAATCCTGCAGGTGGCTGAATTACAAATTGGGCAAACTGAATACCCAATCTTGCACGGTCTTTTTTGTGAAAGTTAGGGGATTGTTTAAGAAGAAATGGCATCCCAAAACTTGGGATGGGGTCATATGGGCAGATTCAGACGAAGCTGAGGACAGTGTTCCACCAACTCTACCCAGCCTTTTCTGACTGTACAAGCACCTTTCCCACTCCTGCCCGAGGAGGGTCATTCTCTTACTTGAAGAACCTGTAAATACCTTCACTGAGTTAGTTGTTTTGCAAGGGACTGCTGATCCTCTCCAATATCTACTCCCAGGACTTCTCCTTGCTTCTAGAACTACAAAAAGATTTGAGTCTCAAAATCTCCCAGAGGGTGAGATACAAAATGTGACCTGAAGGACATGCATTACATGCCCCCTCCTCCCAAAATTGCATGATTTGCCAATTCATATGACAGAAACCTGGAGAACGTGTGCAGGAATTGACCTTAAGGGTGAATTGACCTTAAACGTGTAGGATCAGATAGGAGAGAATACAATGTTGAATCCACCTGAATTTACTGATTTAGGTTCAAGAAGCAGGCATCCCAGATTCAGTGTGTTAGATAAAAGAGCTGGGAAGGGCTCTAACAGTTTGTTTCATTGGTTGACTGAAATATGGAACCAAAACTGATCTTTACTAAATGGTGTTGAAATGCCAGGACGTCCTTGGTATACTGTAAGGAAGTTGTCCTAAGGCTTAGAAATGTTGGAATGTTAGAGTGACTTTATCATGCAAAACTTACTTTCCCATCCCCTCACTATGACCACGTGAGGGTCCACAAGACATTCCCTTCACCAAGGCCATGAGAAATAAATTCTGAGAGGGGCTCCAGCATTTTTCAAAAGCTCTGTGTTGACCTGTCTCTGTAGGTTCCACATTATGATGGAAACTGCTACCATACATAGAAATGGAATCCCTAAACTCATTAAGGATAATAGGACCCCAGGAAGTCAGGCTCTAACTGGCAGCATTTAATAAGCAAATACAGGGAAGGCATGATTACATAACGGACAGCAGAGCCAAAGCAGTAATCAGAATAGTCTGATGCAATTGGCATGGGCTGGTTGATCAGGGGGTTCCTAAAAATGAAATAAAGACGTTCTTGATGTGTGTAAGCAAAGAAAGCTAAGTCTAATAAACATAAGTATGACAAGAATTACGAAAACAGAGAGTGCATGAAGATAACACTATTCATTATCCACCTTCTTGAGAAATGGAAATATAATTCTGAATTTTTCATTTAATATTTACTTTCTGAGTTCACTGCTATTGAAAGGGTATATTGCAAAATTTAGAAATTAAAAATCATAAAATAGACAGATATAGGTTTTCCCTATATAATAAATGATAAAATCACTATAGGAAAAGCATTCAAACTGCTCTTGAGGTAAAAAGTGTTCAGCCTCTATTTCCCATAAATACTTGTCATATAAATAACATAATTTCTCACATTTCCTACTGACCTGGGAGTTTCGGTATCTAACAGGTTGCATCAAGGGCCACGACACAATTAGAATGCACAGCAAGCGGTTGGCAGGGGCACAGCAGGGAGACTTCTAGCACTGCTCCAGATCACAAAAGGTAGCTGTCTCCAGCCATTTCAATCTAAAAGCATTTTGTTCTATCACTGAGCCCTCTACAGCTACCCTTTCCTGGAAGGAAAGCAGTACTTATGTTGTGTCTGGAAAGACTATGAAAAAGAGAGATGGGTTATCATTTGTCAGAATTAACCACATAATTAAAGCGAGTTTTCACTACACATTCATTCTCACATGCTATCAAGATGGAGGCCTACCCACATAGACAAATGGAACAGAATAGAGAGCCCAGAAATAAATACATTCATATACAGTCAGTTAATCTATGACAAAGGAATCAAGAATTTACATTGGGGTAAAGATAGTCTATTTAATAAATGCTGCTGGGAAAATTGGACTGACACATGCAAAACAATGAAATTGGACCTCCTCCTTACGCCATATACAAGAACAAATGCAAAATAGATTAAAGACTTAAATATAAGACCTGAAACCGTAAAACTCCTAAAAGAAAAAATAGGGAGTAAATTTGCAGACATTACCCTGAGATATATAT
>NW_017731775.1:313960-332607 GCF_001890085.2 Hipposideros armiger | reverse complement strand
CACGGGGAATATGAAAGACAGTTTGGGGAATATAATCTATAATGTTGTAAATATTTTTTAGGGGGCCAGATGGACTCATGTCTTGTTAGGGAGACCACTTCATGGATGGTGTAGAGGCTTGACCACTGCACTGTATATCTGAAGCTGATGTTGAATAATATTGTATGTCAACTATAATTTAATACATATATAGTCATGGGATGAGGAGTACAGTGTGGAGAGTGGAGTCAATGGAATTGTAATATTGGGTTGTTGGGAAAGTCATGATGTATTTTTCTATGTGTTTCAATGCAAAAAGGCATCGTGACTTTCCTGACGCTCCAACTGATATGTATGATGTTGAAAGTGGGTGGGCAGTGGATTGGGGGAGGGGGGTTGTCACTTTGTGAGGGGTGAAAAGGATAACTATTGCGTTGTTTTGTACACCTGAAACTAATAATAAAAAATTTTTTTCTTAAAAATAAAAAAAGATGGAGGCCTACCAAACCCACCTTGGCTTATCTTAATGCAACTATGACAAAGCTTCATCTAAAAAAATAAATAAATAAAATAGGTAAATAATTAATAATAATAATAATAAAAAAACCTGGGACAAATACTTGACTGAATGGTTATTTCTCATGATTAACCTTATGGGGAAATATTTTCATTATCCTCATTTGCAAATAAGAAAACTAAGCCACATAGAGGATGAATTATTTGTCCAAAGTCACTCAACTAGGTGTGCATTTGCCCCATCTGATCCCAAGGCTTGTGTTCATCACTGCACCACACTGCCTCCCCAAAGAAGAAAAATCTCTCTGGGCTGCTATACCTGTCATAAACGTTTGTTGTTGTTTTGATTATTCTTTGAGACATGGAATAATTGATTACAATTAGAATCCCTCAGATAGTATTCATGGTTGTTATGCATAGTTAACAGATATTACCTAAAGCTTGTGGAGTTCTTGTTTTACAGCATAGGGGAATCGTCCTTGGAAAGCTATTGTTTTCAGAGTCCCAAAATGAATCACTTCTAGTTATTGTTGCATATCAATATCTAGATGGTGCTCTTCTTATAACCTTTGGAACAGATTCAGTGCTCAGAGTGGGAGGGACGGTGAGCAGAAAGGAAAGGCTGTAACACACTTGGCTGGTATCGCAAGTGGTTGGCCTGTGCTAGTCTTTGTCTTGCTGCCCAGAAGTCACTATATCTTGACTTTTTTGTTGACTTTTACTTTAATATCTGCTGTCCTAAACATCTTTTCTTGTTTCCAGTGCATTCAGGCTTTATTGGTTTCTTTCCCCATTTAAATCACGATTTTTTTCCCCAAGAAGTAGACCTGGAACCTTCTTGACTTACTCAGAGATTTTCTTTTCTCAAGACTTCATAGCTAAACTGCTAAAGTCATTAAACATTGTCGCTGCCTGAACTGAAGATGAAAAATGGTACTCATTTGGGGCAAAATTAAATTTATTTTTTTCTGGTTGGAAACACTTTTTATTGACTTCACAAGTAATAGAGCTCAAACACTAACTTCATTGTTATTCTGCTTATTACCATATAAATGGCTTTTAAATTCAATATACTACTCAAATTCATGCAAATTATAAAAATGGAGGAAATTCATCTTCAGGAAAAGAAGTCTAGAGTATAAAATTGCTTACACTTCAATGACTAAATAGTTTAAATTACGTGTATCATAGTCATCCTGACATTTTGATTAGAACTACATGTATTTAATCTCAAAAATACATATTAATTCTCAAAACAAAGATCATAAAATTTGATTATTTATGAATATACTGATCATTATGGTCTTAAGAAACAGTGAAGAGAATACAATAGTTTTAGACTATGCTTTATTCTCTCATAATTTTATGATATTTCTTAACAACCAAATGATAAAATGTTGATATTCAACAAGATAATTAAAAATAATAGTAAAGACTATGTCTTCCAGGGAATGTATGCCCTCTTAAACTAATTTAAGATTTTGTTGGAAAAAATCTTGCATTGCTCAAGATGCTTAGTTCTTGAAATCAACAGGTACTATACATGCAAAGGACTAGGGGGCCTCAGGCCAGACTGGATAGTCTTTCTTAACAATGTGATTTGTGGGGGGGCCTTTGGAACACATGGTATCAACCTGACCTATGGAGGGGTTGGAGGCTAAAGTCAGTCATGAAGGGGTCAGTTATCCTTACATGACCACCCCCCAGTAAAAACCCTGGACACCAAAGCTATGGTGAGCTCCCTGGTTGGTAATAATACTCTGTGCATGTTGCCACACATGGTTGATGAAAGAAGTCAATACTGTCTACACAATTCTACTGGGAGAGGACAATTGGAAGCTTGTACCTGGAACTCTTTCGGCTCCTGCCCTTTGTGCCTTTCCCATTATTGATCTTAATATGTATCCTTTTGCTGTAATAAACAATGACCATGAGTACAACAACTTTACTGAGCTCCGAGTCCTTCTAGTGAATTATTGAACCTGAGAGTGATCTTGGAACTTCCGAAACTTGCAACCAGTATGTTAATTGTGTTTGAATGTGTGTGTGGGATTGTACTATTTTGGCTTATCCATAATTTTCTACAATAAACATCTATTGCTGATTTACTAAGAATGCATCCATTGCTTATATCCTTTAATCATGTGTATCATTTGATATAAAAGGAGTTGAGGAAGTAATCACATGGGTAATCATTGTAGTGCTATTTGCAATAACTAAAATGCAAGATAATCTAAATATACAACAGGGGATACCATCAGTAAATCATGTACACATGTACATCTGTGCATTTGAATATGATAACTATTAAAACTTATGTGGTAAGAGTACTCATATGAAAAAACGTCAAAGCTATATTGCTAAGTTGACAAAGCAGAGTAAAAATAGGTAAGTACATTTCTGTTAAAGTATGCATATATAATGTATATTTCCATGGGGAAAAATAACACACATAAGAGTGTAAATCATGGGTACCTTTGAGTGGTGGAATTAGGGTGATTTTAATCTTTTACTTTGTGCTTATCTATGTTTTACTCATTTTTCTTTGTAAGCATATGTTATGTCTATAATTTTTAAGAACTTACTTTAAAAAACATATTTCTAGCCCCAACCCTACATTTTTAAATCCATTAAGCTAATTTAATGATAGAGTCTAAAATTGCTCAGTGGAAGTGGAAAAAAGAGACAGATTCACGAGACATCTGGTAGGCATAATGACAAACACTCAAGATTGGGTGAAGACAGGGGCAGGCAACTAAAATAAGTTCATGAAAAGTTGATTTCTGTTCTTTAGTTTGTGGGAATTTGGGGACACTGATGTCCTTACTAAGGAGATTGGCAGAGGTTAGTTATACAAGATCTGACAATTTGTCACAAGCGCCTGGAAGGGCCGTCGCCACCTTTCAGTCTCTTCCTGAAAGTCAAGGGGACATTAACCCCTCGGCAGGGCCCTATGTCCCTGCGTGGTACTCGTGACATGAGTGGGGAACAAAGTCCTGACACACAGGCTCACAATGAGTGAGGAACAGCTTTATTCGGGAACCAACGTTCCTCCAGAGGCCAACGCTCTGGTAAGCACAGAGGGTTATACAGAATGGAATAAAATTTAATAACGAACCAAGTCCCAGAGTCAATCGAGATGGAGAAGGTCCCTGGTCCGGGAGAGATGACGGGGCCCACGACGGGTCTGAGGCAGCTGGTCTTGCAAGGAAGAACTTTGGAGAGTCCTGGAGTATCGCGGCTCGCACCTTGCAGAGGGTGTCAGCTGGAGCGCCCAGTCAGAGTACTCAAGGCACCGCTCTGGAACTCTACTTTTATCCCCTTTTCCTTGGACTTGTTTACTTCTTAGGTGATAACCAGAAGTTGTTTTGGTGAACATGTTTATTACTCAATTTTGTTATGCTCAGTTTCACACAAAAACATAAACATGTTTATTTTCATGCATATGCTCTACACATAAACATGTTTACTGTCACTTTACTCTTATCAGTGTCACATATGTGCAGCCTAACTTGTATCCCTACTAGTAAACAACTTGTTTTGCAAACCTCAATCCAAAAACAACCTTGTTTATAAACAACTAGTAAACAAGCCTCAATCCAACAGCAACCTTGTTTATAGTATATTTAATATGCTCTATACACAATTAAGTTTGCAAACTTGTTGCAGTGATGTTGCTAACCTTTTTTTTAATATCAGAAGGATTATTTATCATGAATTTGTACCAACTGGACAGTTAACCATGTTTACTATTTAGAAGTGCTGAAAGCTGCGAGAAAAAGTTAAGACGACATGAACTTTTCACCAACAATTCATGGCGCTTGCATCACAATGCACCAGCTCACATGGCAGTGTCTGTGAGGGAGTTTTCAGCCAGTAAACAAATACAGTAATACCTTGGTTTGCGAGCATAACTCATTCGGGAAACAAACTACTCGAGTGCAAGACATCGCTTGTTTACCATTTTAAAATGTATTAGAAATGTTTGCTTGTTTTGTGGAACACTTACAAATCAAGTTACTCGCAATTCAAGGTTTTACTGTAACTGTATTGGAACACCCTCCCTACTCACCTGATCTGGCCCCCAATGACTTTTTTCTTTACCCGAAGATAAAGGAAATATTGAAAGGAAGACATTTTGATGGCATTCAAGACATCAAGGGTAATACAAAGACAGCTCTGATGGTCATTCCAGAAAAAGAGTTCCAAAATTGCTTTGAAGGGTGGACTAGGCGCTGGTGTCAGTGTATAGCTTCCCAAGGGGAGTACATACTTTGACAGTGACCGTAGTGATATTCAGCAACAAGGTATGTAGCACTTTTTCTAGGATGAGTTTGTGAACTTAATTGTCTGACCTCGTAAGAATATAACTAGCTTGGATTTTAATATGTTTAAATTTAGGAGCACACAGGATATTCAATTAAGGATAGGCATTTTGGAATACAAGTCTAGAGCGTAAGAGAAATTTTAAATGGGCGATATAAATCTGGAGTCATTGGTAATAGGACATAGGTGATAGTTTAAAATTGTCCTGGGAGAATATGCTGAACATAATAAACAGAAGCCCAAGAATTGAACCTCTGGAACACAAACATCGAAGGGATGAATAATACAGAGGATCCGGGAAACAAACGGAAAAGTAGTAGTTAAAGAGATAGAAGGAAAACCAGAAGAAAATAAGGTTACTGACCTCAAAGGGGGAAAGACAGTTTTCAGGAAGTACTAATTAACCACAGCAAAATCCAAGCCAGGTAGTTAGGCATTGGCACTTGGCAGTTTGCAAGATGGAAGATCATCTCTAAAATGGGAATATATGCTTCCCCCAGGGGCTTTTAGTGAGACTGAAATGAAAAAATGTAAAAATACCAAACTAAGTTATCTAACCATCAGATGCACATAATCTGATTTCCCACACATCACACTTACTTTCCTCAAACAATTGATGAATATACACTGTGCTCGATTCGTTTTGTTTTGTTTTGTTTTTTTAATCACTTTACCTTCCTTGATCTTGATTTTTCTAGATCCAACTTTTCACAAAACCTGTTTCAGTGCAAGATGCTTAACTCTAAGGAGTCTCTCCTACTTTGGAAGAGAAGAGGTTCATGGGAAATGATGCCGCTAGCTTATGCCGCCTTTCAAAAACATAGTAAGAGAAATACCAAAAGAGGGCCACAGAGGTAATCCAACATTGCAGGAAATTAAAATGTACTATGAAGAAAGAATTCATGGAAACTCTTGATATTTTTTTGCTAGATGGCATGAATTTGAAGTGGATGCCAGGGGTTTAAATTTCCTCCATCTCACCAGTGGTTAAATAAAAAGAGGGGGGTGTAGCTAGATAAAATAGAACACTCACTGCCCTTTTCTGAGCCGAGCACTTATAATAAATATATAATTATTAAGGTATATTTATGGAGTATCTAACACAAACCCAATGCTGCAAATGACTCAGACAATGTAAAATCAGGTATGTCAGATTTATAAAAGCATCAAGACATTTGCTTCTGCCAGTTGTCAAACAGGTATTTTCTGCCTCCTACATGTAAATATGGCCTAGAGATACCCGCTGAGTCTGGAAGGAGTAGTAGGAAATTCCAGAGTATCAACCACTTAGAAATTCACAGCCAGGACAGGCTCACCAGGTTTAAGAGCAAGCCCATATATCTCTCCAACCCTGCCATTAAAAAAAAATTCTAGTTGACATGTAAGGAATATAGTCAATATTTTAATAACTTTGTATGCTGACAGATGGTTATTAGACTTATCATGGTGATCACTTTGTAAGGTAAATGGCTAATCATTATGTTGTACACTTGAAATTAATATAATATTGTATATCACTGCCATTTTTATACTCAATTTTGTCAAAAGGGAAATGTTAATCTACAAAGCTGACAAATAATTTTTCAAAAAATAGGAAAATTAACAAGCAAAATTTCAGAAAAATCATATAGCACTTGAAAAGATGTCAATTTATATTATAAAAGTGTAGCTAACAAACTTACAATAATGTAACAAAAAGCAGTTATCAGTAGAGGTAGATGAGGTTTGCCAGTGATAGAATGAAAAGCCTTCTTCTTCTGAAGTTTGCTTTATTAATCCTCAGAAGAAACCAAATTAAAAATTAAAACATCTTAAAGGAGCTGGATGACCTCTTATCATCTATAAGACTTGAGGCAAACAAAAGCCTTAGATATTTCTCCTCTTTTTCTATTACCACCTTTCTACAATTTTGTTATCTTTTCTTCCTTTGCTCTTTCTACCCTCCATCTTACTTTTAAAAAAAATCTAAGGTTTGAAGTTATAATTTTGTTATAGCTATGTTTGTCACATACACCCATTGGTAAACAGATAACTTGCAAACATGAGAGATGACAGAAAATCCAATAAAAGTAGTAAGAGTTCAAAAGCAGATGCATTCATAAGAAAGAAAGAAAGAAAGTTACCAGGGCCTGGAGAGAAGGGAATGGGGAGTGACTGTTTAATCAGTACAGAATTGGGGACAATGAACACGTTCTTCAAAAGGACAACACTGTGAATGTATTTAATGTCCCTTAAATTCATATTTTAAAATGATTAAAAAGATAAATTTGCTATACATATTGTGGACGGAAAGGGGGCCACATATTAAACCTGACAAGCTCAGGAGATTGAAAACTAACTACATAAGATGGTCTGAACATAAAAATTTCTAACTAAAAGCAACTCGTGGCAGGTAGTTACATCCTTGGCCTGTAGCTTCCTTAACAAAGGTCAATCTTTACCTTAAGTGAGCCTGTCTGGTGTCTTTTTGCACCTATTGGGTTTTCAGAAAAGTTATGACATATTTTTGTTTTTCAGTGCAAAAACGCGCATGACTTTTCCGACAACACAATAAGATAACATATCCTTGGAATGTCAGAGTAATCCCTTTCCGGACCACCCAGGGGGCACAACCCATCACACCAGAGCAGGAAACTACAAAATCCGTTATCTTGTTCCCTAAAGATTATCTGTATGTGCTGTAAAATGCTATTAACTACCCTGTGCCCACCAATGTAAAAGAAGTGTGTCTCCATTTTACTTTTTATCCAATTGCAGAGATTTCCCCTCTTTGCTTTCTCCCACCCCCTTAATCTACAACCAATGGATTTCATATAACCTTCTTCCTTTGATTTTAATGTATAAAATAGGTTGCAAAACGGCCATTTTCCGGAGCATTTTCTCAATTCGTTGAGACTTTGCTTCCCAGCAATTGTCGTCAGTTTGGCTCAAATAAACTCTTAAGTTTTCTCTTAGGCTGGATGTTTTTTGTCAACAATATTTTATCATAGTTAAAAAAAAAAAAGAGGCGGGAAAAAAAGCAGATGCGACACACCATTTCAGACATGACCGATTTATTCAGAAAATTCAAATTTCAGTTTGGCAAAGTATATCCAGGGGCAGAGAGTTTGGGATAATCATTTCATTGGAGGCCATCACATTTTCTAGAGCTGATTGGCCGTGCGCTAGTTATCTGAAGAAAGCAAAACTTAAAAAAATAATTTAGTGTGTGTGTGTGTGTGTGTGGAGGGGTGACAATCATAAATATTTGCAGAGGAAACAAAACAAGCAACCAGCTCACATAACTGAGGCATGAGAAATGCTAATGCTAGTAGTAACCCTTTATTCAATGTAGTTCAACATAACATTAAGCACCTAATTTCTTCAAGATACTGGACTAGCTGCCGGGGTTGAGGTGGAAACAAAAATCACCAAAACATAATCCCTGTCCTTTAGGAGTTTACAACAGCACATATAAAAGTAAGTGTTACAGGTGAAGAACAACATCAATAAAACTGCTCTAAAAACAGGAAGGAGACTTGACTTCTCAGTAGAAGTCTGAAGTTGGGACCCCCTTAAACTTGGTGGTGTGGGTGAGGCAGGGTGCAGCAAGCCAAGTAAATGAAGCTCCCTTGTCGTGTCTGTCTGCATCTCAGCAACAGGAAATGGTCTAGTTCCTCCACAGCTTTAAATGTATGAGAGGGGGAGGGGTATTCAAAGGTATTTTTATTTTAACCCCTCAGCAATAGCCTATTATACAGAAGAGATGGACTTAAGTGAGGATATTAAAAAACGAAGTTTGAAGAGGGGCATACACTGGAAACACCATTTCACAGTTTTAGTGTAAACTCAACCCTTTGTGTATATACATCTAGTAGCTTAAGTAAAACCATCAAATGGGAAAAAAACCCAACGACATCGCCACAGTTCATCATGGCGGAACATGAGCTCTCTCATCGGACTGTAAAGTAGCTTCGGCCACTGCCAATGGTGGATGTGAGGGTAGATAGAAACTGAAGTCCATATTCTACACAGAAATTAAAGTCCATAAACATCCCCCCTTTAACAATGAAGAAGAGGGCTTAGAAGAGATAACCCGGGGAGAGAGATGGTCTTTGTAGGCTAATTGATCTAATGATGACTTGCTATGCTATATTTCCGATTTAAAAAAATACAGGATCTTTACTGAATAATTTATTATGTGTATATCATACACCTCAAAAAGATTTTAACGGAACATACTACCAATCAAACATCAGTTTCTGCTTTTGCAATTTACACAAATTACCTTAATTATAATACTTTAGGGAACTGTACAAACACAATATATAAAACTTATTTAATATTATTCATCATCTTTAACTTCTGAAAGTTTGGCTTGTATTATCTCAAAGGAAAACTACTTTTAAATCTCACAGAATTAACTCACCACCAAATTTCAAAAATAATTAAGCCAAAGAAAAAGCTTCCCTGTAAGCCTTTACCAATGGAAAATTTCAATGCCAACATCTGCCAGGCTTTGACGACATAAAAATCAACAACTTACATAATCAGCACCTCAAAACCAAAACCTCCTTTTGAAGTACAAAGTTCAGTTGTTTTTGCCCTCTTAGTAACTGGTAATCAGAACCCCAGGAATACATGTAGTGTAGGAACTGTTCAGGTTTGTTATGTAGTACAACATACATGATTTTTGAAACATTAATAAAGTATTGATATGGCACAATGAATAGCTATTTTTTAAAACCAAAGTGATTCAGAGGACTAGGAGAACAGATATAATAGCACAGTGAAATAATTCTAAAGTAAAAAAAACCCACGTAATCTATCCTGGCCTATATTAAATGAAATTAAAAACCAAACGATAAGTATCATTTCAGGCCTATATACATCAAGATGCCAGTTATAAAAATGTACTTTAGCTGTAAATGCTAGATTATGCAAAAATAATTTTATATCAATTTTATTTAACTTTAATGAATTTCCCCAACTCTAAATATTAAAAACATTAAAAGAACTTAAAATTTTAATGGCAAAAATTTCCTACTTTCCCCATCTGTTAAAAAACAAACAAACAAACATTTTGTTTACCCTTAACATACAATGCCCTATTGTTAAGGCACAACTTTTTTAGGATAGAAATGAAACCAGATTAGGTTTATTTTACATAACAGTTACAAGACAGACTTTTGGTAAGCATATACTGAAAATAATTAAATACATCTAAAATTCAACCAAGATTTAAAATGAAAAATCCTTGTTTCTATCCAGCAGCAATCAACACCTAACCAAGATAAGTAGTTGCAGTTACAATAAAATCCAAATAGTTTGTTTATAAACTTGCCAAAGATGATCTCCATAAGGCCATTTTCAAGGTGTTATCAGGGAGAGGAAAGCTTGGATATTTTCTTTTCTGAGGAACAGAGGGTGGCATTCCTGTTTTCTTTTACGCTTGAGCTATTAAGGGTAGTTATCACCTTCAAAACCTGAGTGAAATCCAATTTTTGAATTCAACATCTGAGAGAAGGGCAGAATTCCTGATCGCAGGTGTCCTGGCAGGTGTTTGCTTTGCATTCTCCCTCTGCTACTCTTCCCCTGAGCTATCTTTTCCTTTCCCACCCTTCTCTTAGCCACTGCCCCTCTCCCGCCTCCTCTGATCCAGTTTGCACAATACTCAACCGGAGCACCCAGCAAACAGGGCACCCAGCAAACAGGAAGAGTTTGCACAATTATTACCTAAAACACATAAACTCAAACATTTGGTACTTCATTATATAGCTAAACAAGTCACTTGAATATTGATTTAAAATCAAGAAAAAAAAACCATTAAAATTGGGGAAAAGGGAACAATTGAATACCAAAGACAAATATGACCCATCTTGTAGGCCCTTGTAATCTCACTGAAATAGGCATGTAAGTATGAAAACTGATAGAAAAAGCAAATTCTCTCAAACAGGTTTATATACCCAACTCTCTTGTATTTTCTGCATTTTCATTCTTTGAAGGATGGGCCGGAAGAAATGCTTTGCAAAGACAGAAGCACTGCATTAGATCTGACAGTTTAAAGCTTTGTGGTTTGCAAGTGATGTTACTTTTTGCAGTTTTTGAAGAGTAATGGTCAAGCAGGATTCCTCCAGGACTGATCTCCCTCACTGGGAACTTGACTAGAGCCTCAGTTCTACTGTAAGATACCAGCAGCCAATCTTGAGAGAACTAGGTCTGTGCAAGAATTCCTGGACAAGTGTTGGGGAAGAGGGAATATACTGGTTAAGAAGGAGGAGCAGAAATAATAGAACATTATGGGTTAGAGATAGGGAAGAGGCAGAAATGAAGAGGCAGAGGGAGGGGACAGCTGATGGCTACTAAGGTTATTGATGTCTCTGCTTTTACTAAATATGATGTGTAAAACTCAATTTTAAGGGGGAAATTATCCTCTAAATAAGGGCAAAGATGAGGGAAAGGAAAAATCAGGAGCTGGGGAGTAAGGGTCACTAAAAGTAAACTCTAGTTATTTTGCTCCAGTTTAGAAATAATTTTATTTATGTAATTCTGGGAGATATATGCCTCCCTTATTCATCAAGGTTTTTTACTGGTATGTTCTGGCATAATAATGTCTTACATAAATATAAATAGTGTTCTTTGTAGTTATATTCTGTAATGTATATTGACTTTTAGAAACAAAAAAAATTTTAATGGGACTTTCTATGAAAGCACTTAAAAATCATTAGTAACTGGACTATAACCAACGAATTGTAAAAATAATGCATTTAACTGACAGCCATTATCTTAATTTTTGCACATAAGTCCTTCAGTTATTACCTATATGCAGATTAATAAAATTAAAAATAAAACCAAAAGCAATCATGCTTGCTAATATGAACTAGCTTCATTTCCATTATATAATAAGTTTCCAATGTAATATTGGGGGAAAAATTCCATTTAAATTCCATTTCCCACTATGCCACTCCGATTTCCCTAACTTTGATATGCTTACAATGACACAAATGCTTTTATACTATGACTCAGGAAACAGCACATGCCTCTGCCAGCTCTCCTGACACAAAACGACCCCTTCATGTCATTGCAAAATAAGAAGATGAGGTCTTCAATATTCTGTTCAGGACTTAGAATTCCTAAGTCCTATTTAAATGTCAAGTGTTCCTACTACCAAAACTTTGAGCAAGTTTTTACTGAACAAAAGCCTACCTTGAAACTAAAAAAGAAAAAGTCCTACCTATTGAGGCCCATTACTCTATAAGATTCGTGACCAGTTGCTAGAGGTTGGATGGAAACAAATGCATGATACTAGGTTTAATTCCCTAATGAGGAGTTGAAGGGCTTTGGGCAGTGTAATATGCAAACCTAAAGTTGTATGCACTTTCTACCAGCTGAGGATGTCTACTCTTTGGTCAATTATACCTCCAACATAGGAAAACAAATGGAAAGTTGCTTTAGGGTTAAAAATTTAAAAAAAAGGAAACAAACCATGAAAAATCCCTCTCCTCATCAGTGTATTATGGAATACAAGGACATCAAAGTCCCATGAAATAAGGGTTTGTTTGTATACATGAAGCTTTCAGATACCACAATGATAGCTCACAAAGCAAGGTTCTAATTACAGCTACACAGTGAGTATGCCACAACCTTTCTTCCAGCCAGATTCTTCATACTGAAGAGAAAAAATTTTTTAAATGCATCAAAAAGTTAACTTTAACCTTCATTTTAATATAAAGGGAAACTATAAATTATCTCAAAAGTTACTACTTTTGAGAGTTTGGTTAGGTTAGATCCATTTATTAATGGTAAAAGCAACCATGGCAAAAGCAACCGTAACTCATTCTCGATAATGAGAGAGAGAATCCCTATACACAAACCTGGCAACATTTTTTAAAAGTACTTAAAGAAAGCTTTTGAAAATAATGAAAGCTAACTCAATTCATACAGTGTCAAATAACTTTCAATTAATAATAGAATTGTTTATATTTCTGTAGTGCCTTATAGCATATTTTGTCCCTAATGAGAAAATGTACCAAAAAGCTAGTGCTAACCCTGAAACCATAATTCAAATCTTACATGTTAAAGACTAAATGCTGGTCAAGAGGAAAATGATGGACTCATGCACTGTCCACAGGGCAAATGAAAATCAACAGCAAGATGGCAGAAAGGTTGAAACCATGAGTACAAACACACTTTTCTTGTTAAAACAAAACACACACACACGCACACACACAGAGAAAACACAACGCAACCATCCTATATATATCTATATTCTCTACTAGCTGGTGAACCTGTTATTAAAGTTTCAAAGAAATAAAAACAATTTAAGCTCTTTCTATTTTAATCCATAAGAAATCCTCACTAACAGATAAATAGAGCATTTGTTGCATATTAACGAACGTGTGGCTTCTTGTGCTTTCCATCTGAATTAGGGGTAAAAACCCCCAATCACTTTATTTTAAATGAGATATAAGCATAAAGTAACATTAAACATCTACAAGAAATTGACCCTTTCTTCAGCCCAATTCTATATGAAAGAACCAACAGTGAAGATTCATGATGTGTGGAAATGGTGACTCACAGCAATGTAGACTCAGTTATAGATTTTAATTCACAAACATATATATATATATATATATATATATATATATATATATATATACATACATACATATGCGCCTTGTGTATGACAACTGTATGAAAATAGTCTCAAAAATAAAGACAATACTTGAGACACATAGCAACCCATTTCCCTGATCCTGCATCCTGTTACAGGGAAAATAAGTCTCTGATGCTTCATAAATACTTTAAAAAGTTCGGGATGGCCTTAACCATGCAGTCTCCACCCATCCTTTGAAGCCTCCAGCATTTCAGGCTGACCATCCATCTCTGAAGAGCTGTGATCTGTAATCACTTGCTTATTTAGGTCCTGTCTTCTCCAGATCTGGGAGTTTTCGGACCAGAGCTTGGTGGTTCACTCTGATGCTGGCCAGGAGCCCCCCCTCAATGCCGTCGGCACCGGTGTAACTGATTTCTTTACCACTCAGGGTGGTCATATGCCCCCCAAGGGCTTTTAAGATGGCATTGCCAGCACATATATCCCACTTTTTGATGTATGTCACATGAATATATAGATCAGCTTTTTCTTGACTCTTATCAGGTACATCCAAGAGCGCTAAAACTTTATAACCTAAAAGATAAACACAGAATTTAGGTTACTGTTGAAAAGATTTAGAGAAAGTGACTTAATTTTTTCAGGAAATTGTTAAAAAGAAAAGCACAGGGTATTCAGGAGCTCTCTGGACTATCTTTGCAACTGCTAAGTCTAACATTATAAAATAGTTTTTAGAAAAGGAACAGCACAGACATTAAACCGAAATGAGCAAAAAATATACTGCAAAGTAACTTATTAAGGTATTCTCAAGTATAACCAAATATATGTCTATAATTTTTAAAATTTACATCTTTGTGGTTGTTTTCATGAAATGAGACATCCAGTATGGATCATTTCCTATGGATATTATGCTGAAACTAAACACCCACTTGAATATCTAAGAAAGATGAATTTGAAAGAAGAGAATACAAAATAACACTACTATCTTACTTTTTCTTTGTAACAAGGCAAAGTTTCAAAATAAAATAATAAAACAACCACAGAAGAAAATGGGTCTAGAATCAGGTTTATTCCATTCCTCCTGAGTATTTTGGCCATTACCTTTCATAATTGACCTAACAGAGACTATAAGAAAATAGCAAAGTGATACTAAGGTAGGCAGATATATGCAATCAGTAAACTACATTAGGCTTAGAAATTAGTAAGCATTACTTTTCCCTTTATTATTGTGCTGAAAAGGTTTTTAAACACAAACATTTCTGACCATTATTTGCTACTTATTTGAAATAAAACACTTCTAAAGATATTAAACAGCATTCAAAACAAGGGTGGGCAATGGCCCATGCGTCAAATCCAGGCCACGGCCTATTTTTATATAACCTTCAAGGTATGAACACTTTTTACATTTTTAAAGGATGGTTTAGAAAACAGAACAAAACAAGAATAATATGCAATAGAGAACATATGTGGCTCACAAGGCCTAAAAAATACTTCTGGCCTTTCAGAAAGTCAGCTGACCCCTGCTCTACAACATAGGTAATACAATAGTATAGAATATACATTAAGCTGGCTAGGTGGGCACTAGACTCTCTGGCTCAACCCAGACATGCATGCTGAGGAGTTCAGGGGCGTTAAAAGTGACCCAGGGATTAGCCGTTGTAATAACACTTACGATGATTCCTGGCATCCTTCTGCCATATGAAGCATCGTAATATACTTGGATCTTCTCTCCCTGATATTCCTAGAGTTAAACTAACAGGACCATAATTTTGAAATCAGACCATATATAGAACCACCAATGAAGGTACATCACTGGCAGGAAGACGCTTTTGTAGTATTCAAGGAATAGAAACCACTATTGTGATGTTGTTCATTTCTACTGGGAGGCTGTTTCTAACAAGGCATGCGTGACTGAATTCCCACCCTAGAAATAGCCAAGAAGGAGACCGTCCTGTCTTGAAAGCACACTGTCCACTCTCATTTTCTTTCAAGCATGGGGCAACCAAGTCTTTCTCCTGACATAAGCCTTGACCATGCTGGGAATACTTTACAGGCATTGACGGGGAGCAGGAACATACCAGCACCACCAGCAGGGATAATTGTCGTCTGGTTTCCAAAAGTCTGAAGAGCAACCTGTTTGACCATCCCTGAATGGGAGCGAGACACAACGATCCTTGGGGTCTTCTCATCGTAGGAAGTGCGGGCTTTCACATTTGACCCACCATCTACCATTGCCCAAGCTGAAAAGCAAATATAATACCCATTTAGAGCACTGAAGTTTTTAAAACTACAACTCAAAGTACAAAGAGTGACTGAAAAAAATCCTTTTCCACAGAATTACTTGTACATTTTTTCCAAAACAGAAAGCTTTATTTTCTTCCTGAATACAGAGTAGTATGGGGTTTTTTTACATTAAAATAAGCATGTATTAAGACAAAGCTAAAAAAGACCATATAATCCTGCCCAGCCAGAGATAATAACCATTAAATATTTGCCTTAACAGCTCTGAGGCTCAAGCTCCCCGTGGGATGGTGGGTGAGTCTTCACGGGGATCCCACTGTAACTGAACTTCTCCCTGTACCTAATCCAGCTTCCTTCCCTCCCTTCCACAGAATTCCTCCCAAGAGCACCCCCAGTAAATATCTTGCATGCTAATCTCCATCCCAAAGTCTGATTCCTGGGGAACCCGACCTGTGACAACCTATGCCATAAGCACAGCTAAGTGCCCTGGATAATTCAAATTTTAAAATTGTTAAACAGGTGAGTTAGATTTACATATCGGCTTTATCAGACAATATAAAAAGAAAAAGGCTCTAGACTTCAAACTAGAGAGGAGTTTTTAAGAAGGTGAGGAGACTCTAGAGATGGCTTGAAATGTTTTCCTTGGTTTAGAAGTTTTCTTCACTGTTACCAAACTAAACAAGAAAACAAACTTACTCAGAATTCTCCCAATTAGAGTGCTGTTCTAGCATTCACTCACAATAGGGTATATATAACCCACTAAGGCTAGCAAGGAAAGCAGGGGCATTACTACTTATTCCTGGCTACAGAAAAAAATAAAAATAATGAAAGAGTCTGGGTTTCTGAGTTCCCCAAGGATGATGGCAGTCTCTCAGACTCTTCTCACATTTCTTCCTAAAAACCCCATATAGCAACAGGGAGAGTAAATACACAACCCTTAATCAATACCTGTAAGAAGACAGAGGATAACTCAAAACTTAATTTATGAGAAAGAAGGGGAGTAAATACTCAAGATCAGCAGTTAAGTGCTGCCGCTGACTTCAGTGTGGGGAACATGGCAGGAGCTTCACAGAAGTGCCAAGAGGTCAGAGGACCATCAGTGGTGGCAGAAGTCAGATAACATCAGCCAGGTTTTCTCCCCAGAAGGAAAAGGTCCCACCTAAAATGAGAACTACTGAAAGGAGGTCCAAAACTTGACAATAGAGCAGTGAGAAGACTGGAACCAAAAGTGAAGCTTTAATAACATACTGGAGGATGTATGACATCTTTTAGGATGTCTCTCCAAAAGACAGACAACTCGGAAGACAGCAAATAGAACTAAAGAGAAGGATCAAACAAGAAAGAAGAAATGTGAAAACAAAAAAAGGTGCTTGAAATAAAGATAATTAATGCCTTTCGCTGGCTAACAGAAAAGGAGGCTCCTTAATTGAGAATCACCACCCTCCAATGGATTCCACACTAGCTGGCCCAAATATGATGAAGAAATGTAAAACTGCAACGTCCACTGAAATTTCGAAGAAGAAAACACAGAGAATGAAGATTAAAACATTTCAGGCTAATTGAAAATTTCTGCAAAGCAGGGGAAAACTATCCCATAACATTACAGCATGAATAAAAAGCAACAAAAAATAAAAAAGAATGCTATGGCACAAACAAAAAAACAACTCAAGAAAAGATGAACAAACAATAGGAAGATATGAAATAGAAACTTGCATAACACAGGAAAGAAACTGGGAAAAAAAAAAAGAACAGACAGAAATCACTGAAGACTTTGCATTAAATCACAAAGAACAGATTTGTCCAAAAGCACAGCAAGCAATGAGACAAGCACAAAGTGAAAAAGTAAACAGATAAAAGGGACCAGACAGAAAGTGACAGATATGGAAGCCAATGAAAGAAGAGTCAACAAACATACGTTAGAGGAGTCCCTGAAAAAGAAAAACAAAATAATGAAATAGAACTAATCTCTAAAATGACTCAAGAAAATGTCCCTGAAATAATAGAATACCTAAATGTCCAGTGAGAGAGATACTACATAGACATCTACCCAGACTGCCAACACCCAATCTGAGATACATCATCATTCTAGTATTAAACTATAAAGATAAGGTTATTTGGCTCTCCAGGCAAAAAGACCAAGCCACTTAAAAGGAAAGAAAATCAGGTTATCATCCTTTTGCCAACAAGAATGAACATGCGCCCACACAGTTATGACACCAGTTCAACAATTTCTACCAGTTAACCAGGAAAAAAGGGTGCATGGAGGGTTAAATAGTGTTGTACCACAAAATGCAAGTCTACCCAAAATCACTGCAATGTGACCTCATTTGGAAATAGGGTCTTTGCAGAAGTAATTAAAGTTGAGGTCATACTGGATTAGGGTGGGCCCTAAATTCACTGACTGGTGTTCTTCCAAGAGGAGACACAAATACGAAGAAATGTGAAGATGGAGGCATGGATTGGAGTGATGTGTCTATAAACCAAGGAACTCCAAGGATTCCCTAGAGCCACCAGAAGTTAGAAGAGGAAAGATTCTTTCCTTGAGCTTTCAGTGGAAGCATAACACTGCTGACAACTTGATATCAGACTTCTGGCCTCCAGAACTTCAAGACAATAAGTTTCTGTTGTTTTTAAGCTATGGTCATTTGTTAAGGCAGCCCTAGAAAATAAATACAGGATGAACCAAAGATTTTATAACTCGCCAAGAGGTCTTTCAAGTATCACAGCAGAAGAAAGATTTTACCATGTAAAAACTCAGGTAACACCATATTCATGAGCTAGTTCTCCTGAAGAAATCTATTAGAGAACAAGCTTTATCCAACCAAGAGATGACTGAGAACTCTCAGCAAAAGCACTGTTGGTTACCACTGAGTAAATTTAACTGTGTATTTAAGAGGAAACCAAAGATATGAACAAAGGTGGGAGAATAAAGGTGTGTAAATATTATCTCAGGGGCCGGCCGAGTGGCTCAGTTGGTTAAGAGCTCGCTCAAGAG
>NW_017731775.1:246250-313864 GCF_001890085.2 Hipposideros armiger | reverse complement strand
ATAAAAAAAAAAAAAAAAAAAAAAAAATCAATATTATCTCATAGCTGACTGGTGAGAGTCAAAAGACACCATTTAAATCTGAAGAGCTAAATAGGAGAGTAGAAATACAAACATAAAAAAAGATATGATTGACTAAAATGGAGTGGTGGTCAAAGAGGTTAAAATAAGGTGACTTAATCGTTGCTCATAGGAGAGAACCAGCAGGTAATAGCTTAAGAAAAGGACCATAAAGTGATACGTATTAAGGTATTAGAAGTGAGCAACAACAACAAAAAAAACAAATTTAACTTCAAAAATAACGGTAGTTTGAATCACATGGAATATATAAAAATCTATGCGATCATAAGGTTATACAAAAAAAAAAAAAGAAAGAGAAAGCCTGCTCTCCCCTGCCAAAATAACATTTGTTTTCACTGGAGACAGTGTTCACCCCAACTTCTCACTTGAAAGCTGGTAAAGAAATGAGTTCTGAAATTTTCTGAAATTTTCATTTCGGACTGTGGTTGACTTCAGTAAACTGAAACCATAGAACACAAAGCTGTAATATGGCGGGGGGGTGGGGGGCGCAGTACTATATATGGTAATTCTTTATAATTTTATGTTTGTTTGGAATTATTCACAATAAAAGTTTAAGAAAAAGAAATGGAAGGAAAAAATTAAAATCCTCTAAATTCTTTTTAGAAATAATAAAAAAAAATAGTATTACTAAGAAGTGAATTTACAGTGCTTTATCTCTAGAGGTCAGTGTTGTGTAAGAAAATTCAGACAGCATATCTCAGTAGATAGTGCCAGAATAATTTTAGATAAGAAATACTAATTTAATACTCTAAAAAATATATTTCATGTTCCATAAACTCAATACATTCGGTCACAACACTTACATGGACAAGACTATTTCAATCACCTTAAAAAATACAGTAGGTGCTTAAATATTAATGATGGATGATGAGGTAATGGTGATACAGTAAATTAACAGTTAACAAATGTTTACTCTCTCTATATGCTAAAAAAAAAAAAAAGTCCAGTAGGAAATAAATGTCATTAATACTTTGCTAAGACTTTAGACATTATAACTTATTTTTAATAGCTACAAAATTTCAGAGTGGATCTACTACACTTATACATTATTTCACTAAAATACTATTCAAGCATCTCTTGCTTCTAAGAATTTTAAACTCGGTGAATTCTAGTTAAATCTGATGAGAATTCTGATCAGTTTTGCTCTAACTGCTGCCAACAACAATAGTCTCTAACTCCCATTCATTATAGTCAATTGCAGCTAAATTTCTGGTACACAGACAATATTTGACAGCTGGTGCTCTGTAAACATCAATATAGCCTGGATCTAAAAATAACAGTCCAAGAAGAGGGCACAAGCCAAACAAACCTTTGATCCAGGAATAGAGGGTCAACCCACACCTAATTAAGGACTTACCGATTCTTCTGGAATGTTTGCTGACTAGCAAGCAAGCACCTTATGTTCAAGCTTGCTGGGCAAGTCAGCTGCATCACAGAAGAACAATTTTGTTAGTAATTTACAAAGACATTTTTGGAACAAGACTTGTCCCTAAGTTAAGAGACTTAGCTTTTTTATTCTAAGAAAGGTAAACCTTATCATACATATACTTATGGAATAAAGATTTTTTTAAATGGGCATTTTATTACCCCAATTTCCCCTGTTAAAATGAACAGATACGGAAACTAGGGCCCGAATGTGAATCCATTTGTCTATCCGATATCAATTTCCTCCGCATTTTCTTTATTATGGTTCTAACTCTCTTTGCAGTAGTAGGCTCTGTTTGCAGCTAAGAGTGGCCACATGTGCTATCTGGCCAATGAGAAGAAGCAGAGGGCTTCAAGTTAATATAAAGAATAGCTGGCAGAGATCTTTTGTCTCTTTTCTCTTTCTTCCTGTCTAGAATAGACCCATGGTAACTGGAAGCACCCGTTTTTGTGATCATGCAAACAAAAAGCCATCTTCTAAGAAAAAAAGCAAACGAGACAAGTCAGGTGCTTAACAGTATCGTAGAGCCACTGAACAAACCCTACTCTTTGGCCATCTTATTAGGTGAGAAAAATAAAGCCCTTATTTGTTTGACCACTGTAATTAGATTTACTTTATATGCAGCTAAATGCAATCCTAACTGGTACAGAAGAGGCAATGAGAGGACATTATCAAGAGAATGAGAGGGCATCAAAGGCTAAAGCCTCAGGATTGCTCAACTTTTATATGCCTGTCCTCTTTTTTATTAAAAAGTCATTACAATTCCTGTTTTATATTCTTTCTAGAGTTGTTTTGGGGCTGAAGTGAATTTATGTCAGTACACTTCATAAACTGAAAATACTAAACAAATGTGAGATATGAATAAGGAGTGGTTAGCTCTTACAATAACATTTTGAACTGTATGGTTTTCATGGTTAAGAGCTAAGCCCTTTTTATGATCTGTAAAAAAAAAACATTTTTCCTTGTCACACAGAACTATCTACTGAAAGGTTCAAATGAGATGTTAAATATATTGCAAATTATTAAATATCATACTAATATTAAGAATCATGAAGTTATTATTATAAAAATGGTGTGATTTACTAATTTGTATAAAATTCCTGGGTTGATTTCTCTACTAATTTAGCTGGATGAGCATAAGGAATACCAAATTTCTGAGTCATACTTTTTCACCTGTAAGTGGGAATACTGATACTAATCGTGTCTCTCCATCCCGAGCTATACAAGTGTAGCAGTGCTGGTAAACTATACTCCAATATCTATTGGGTTGTCGGAAAATTCATGACATATTTTTCTATGTTTTTCGTTGCAAAAATGCGTCATGACTTTTCCAACAACCCAATACTTTCCCTATTTCCCAAGTGACAGAATCCCTGAATTTTAGCTTGAATGGCCACTGAAAATAAAGACTAAACTTCTTAGCCTCTCTTGCAGCTGGGTTCTAGCTGTTTTGATCAATGGAATGTGAGCTAAAGTGACTTATGCAACTTACAGGTCAAACCCTTGGGGGGATGGGGGCAGGGAACCTTATGCCCAGCAACAGCATGAAACAGAGAGGACCTCAGCTGCTGGGGCATCTGCAACCAGCTGTATTCCTCAATACACTAAGAATCTCATCTTCATTAAACAGTCTCTATCCTCTAAACAAAGTTTAGAAGGCCCTGCTTTGTCATGTATTACGAGTCCAACAATAAAATCCTCACTGTATCCAGTGAAGGGGTAAGGTAGGGTAGGGGACTGACTCTAATAATTACTGAGCTACAGCTGAGACTGACAGGATGGTAAGTACTACAGACAAATGATTTAATAATATTAATTCTTACTCTTAACATATTTCTTACCTGTATATTCAGAAAATGGCTTATGTATTACTCCTAGCACAGGTTTACCATTTACAGCCACACAAACCATAGTAGTGACATACTTTCGAAGATCCTCTGAAAAAAACCAACCAACAAACAAAACACATGAATTGTATATAAATTCAGGATACAATGTTATACTTTATTTCATTAAAAATGTATGTACATGAAATGTCTTTCTTAGTCAACAACCCCCTCAAGCAACAGTCTGGCAAGGACAGCCAGTTTAAGGAAGTGGGTGAGTTTTAGTTTTATAAGCAAATTAACTGGGTTATTCTCCCAGCTTACCACTTAATTATCTGCGTGTCTTTGGGAAAATTATTTCAATTCAGTTTCCTCATCTGTAAAATATGGACACTAAGTACCCATCTTTAGGTATGAATTAAAATAATTTTTAATTTTAGTATTAAATTTAAAAATCAAGTTAAATAGTTAGAATAGTTCCTGCACAGGGGATGTGTTCAATAAATACTATCACTATTATATGATCAGGCCAATCTCTGTTTAGGGAAAACTTTTTATAAACAAACTCCTCAATATTCTGTATTCCTATTATCTTAATAGAAAAATATTATTTTATAATTTCAGTTGCTATTAGATATACACACCTAGTGTCTTTGCCCTGTTCTCCAAATAATTATTACCTGTTGTCCATTAAGGTACAAATCCAGTGCTTAAGCACTGGAATACAAAGGTAAAAAAGTAGAAGCCCCTACATTCAGTGAACTTAACATCTAGAAGCAACCAAGTTTAACATTATATACCAAGAAAAAGAGAAAAGGAAGGGATTAAATAACTCTAGGTAAAAAACAAGACATGGGAGAGGGTCCACAGCAATGACATCTGAGCTAGGACTAGGTAAAAGAATGAAAAAAGGGGATGGGGTGGTAATTCCTGTCTTGCTACTTACTTGCTCTCTTGGTGTCTACAGTTTATTATTTTGAATTTCCATGGTAGATGCATATGCAATAAAATTGAAATTCCCACTATTCACAGGTATTGTATTGTAGCTACATAAACAAACACCTCAATAACACATACCTCAATATACAGAGGGTGCCAAAAAATGTATACACATTTTAAGAAAGAAAAAACTGTATTAAAATTACACTGATGGTAACCACTCTGAGCACCTCTTGTAATTGCAGAAGTCAAATGTGACTTGTATTTCATCTTTTGTTGTTGGTATATATTGAGTATTACAATTTTAATACACTTTTTTCCTTTCTTAAAATGTGTATACATTTTGTTGGCACCCTCTGTATAAATAAACACCTCAATAAACAGGTGTCAAGTAGGAACCATTTTGTTGTAACTGTTAAAAACTTTCCTTCACTGAAGAATCAGTGACATAGTAAGCCACTATCACCAAGAGTAAGGCATAGGGCCGGCCGAGTGGCACATTGGTTGGGAGCTGGCTTGGGACAAAAGGAGTAAGGCATAAATACAGCAGTTTTTTTGGGGGGGGGCGGGGGGAGGGAACACTGATAATAACCTATCCAGTGTCAAATGGTTCACATGACACTGCATTAATCCAGCTCTCTGTCTCAAAAAATCTAAGTAGAAAAGATGTCTTAGCTTGGTAAAATATTTACCACCACATACACACTGCCTGCCTTAATTCTGGTTCTCCAATACATAATAGCAGTCTAAAGCTTGAGATCAATTTTAGTTTTAAAATTACCTGTATATTCCTGTGTAGCATCAAGTGGGTCAATCCAGACAGTAACACTTTCCGCTGGTACCTCTTTAGGGGTGGCTATTTCCTTCAGGATGTCCTCAGGAATTTTACGATCCCATAAGATAACCTCCTGATCGGTTGCATCCACATGTTCCTCTGTATTTATCTGCATCAAAAATAGTTGACAGTTAAAAACTTTTGAAGACAAAATCACTAGCTAAGCAAGCACAAGAGAGAAACACTTCAGACAAAAATCACATAAATTGGAAGTAGGTAAACCAAATTTTTTTGTTTATTGTGAGGCATTTCATTGCAAAATAAAACTACTTGTAAAAGAAATTCCAGCAACATCTTGTCTTCAAGTACTTTCCAATCTAATATCCAAGTTAGCTTGTTGTCTAAGCAAGACAAAGAATCCAAATATAGAGAAATATACAGAAAGTAAGCATCAAAGAAACAAGCAGGATATTGTGCTTTCTGACAAGCTCCCTTTCCAGAATAGATCGATGTATTTATACTGAATGTGATGACATGCCCAGAACCCCATACTACAGTGTCAGAGTAAGTATAACACTGACATAATATAAGCAAAAAGTCATTCAGGATGAAAACCCTACCACTATTAGCAATCTCTAGAAAGTACCCTGAAATATCCCAAATTGTCATAGAAGAGGTTAAAAATAGTAATATTCTTGAAACACCAAGTCACCTTAAATCATAAAATATTTTAGTACCGTGTATAGTCAACATCCAATTCATCCATTCACTTTTTCCTTTACTGATTTAGCAAACGTTTACTGATTGTTTAAGATATGCCCGACACAGTGCCAGGTCATAATGTATAATGGTGATCAATGTGGAACAAAGATCTCTGCTCTTCTGGAACTTATATTCTAGTGAAGGAGACAAGCAATCAACAAGATTAACTAAACCGTGTGGTACGCTGGAGAGGGCTAAGGAGGAGAAAACAAAGTAGGGAAGAACCGTAAGTATATTGTAGGAGAATAAAAGAAGGATTATTCTTTAAGATAAGGTGGCTAGGATCATTATTCATAATAGTCCCAAAGTGGAAACTATTGAATGTCCATCAACCAATGAATGAATAAACAAAATGTGGTAACATTACACATGGGATATTATTCAGCCATAAAAAGAAACAAAGTACTGATTCATATTATAGCATGGATGAATCCCAAAATATCATGCTAACTGAAAGAAGCAGACACGAGAGACTCCCGGATGATGCCATTTATATGAAATGTCTAGAGCAGGTACATCTATGGAGACAGTAGACCAGTGGTTGCCCAGGGCAGGGGTTAGAACACAGATTAGCAGTAAATGGGCACAGGGATATTATTAAGGTGATGAAATGTTCTAAAACTGATTAATGAAAATGATTGCACAACACAGCAAATCTACAAAAAACTACTGAATTGGATATTTGAAATGGGCAAATTACATGATATGTAAAACACACTGCAATAAAGTTGTCTGTTTTTTAAAGACAGGATAGCTAAGGAAGGCCACACTGAAAAGGTGATATTAGAGTGAAGATCTAAAGGAAGTGAGTCTGGCAGGCATCTAAAGAAAGCACATTCCAGCTGATGGAATAAAAAATGCTAAGGCCTTGAGGTAGGAGCGTGCCTGGTGTTATTTGGAGCACAGCAAGGAGACAAGCATGATTAGATAGAACAAGTGAACCAAGAAAGGAGCTGCAGATGAGGTCTTAGAGCCACATGGTGAAGGACCCTGCAGGCACAACAGAGCCATCATAACCACTGTTACCAATGTGCAGAGTCCTAGCCATTGCAGAAAGCTAAAGAGGGTGGGGGTGTGGGGAGAGGACTGGAAAGGAAAAAGCAAAATCCTAATATTATGCAACTGATGGCTGATTATTGAGAAATCCAAAAGAACTTGCGGATAAATTACAGAATAACAGAATATAGCCAAGTTGCTAGATCAATAATTATGAGACAACTGCATTTTTATACACCAGCAACAAATATTAAAAATATTTAACAAAAAAAAAAGGAGACCTAACAACAGAAAATAAATTACCTGGAAATAAATGTACCCAATATTTGCAAAAACGCTATTGAGGAAATTAAACTATATTAAAAAA
Organism: Hipposideros armiger; assembly: GCF_001890085.2. NCBI lineage: Eukaryota > Metazoa > Chordata > Mammalia > Chiroptera > Hipposideridae > Hipposideros > Hipposideros armiger. The sequence continues at coordinate 306,695 of NW_017731775.1, read as the reverse complement.
CATTAATGACTTAAAAAAATGGTAAAGATGTCAATTCTCCCATTAGTAAACTATGGATTTAATGCAAGTCCAATCAAAACCCCTACAGGTTTTTTTTACCCTTTCTTGGAAATAGGATAAGCCATTTTTAAAAAATTTATACAGCAATTTAATTAAATACAAGAGGAAAAAACAGGAAGAGCCATGATACTCTAGGGAGAAAGAAAGAAAAAAAGTATCATAGTGGGGTATCTTTCTTTACCCCACTAAGAATATCAAGACTTATTTTAATGCTAGAATAATTAAGACTGAGGCACTGATGCCATATTTTGGTTCCTCCCACCATGGCTTCATCGAGGTATAATTGACAAATAAAGTTGTATATTTGAAGTGTACAACAGGATGATTTGATATGTGCATACACTTAATGATTACAATTAATTAATGCATCCATCGACTCACCTATTTATTTTTTTCCTATGAGTTCAACTTGTTTTTTTAGATACCATATATAAGTGATACCATGCAATATGTGTCTTTCCATTTGGCTTAACTCATTTAACATAATGCCCTCCAGATTCACCCATGTTATCCCAAATGGCAGGATTTTTAAATTTAATACTAAAACTAAAACAGCTAAATAACATTCCAGTGTGTGTGTGTGTGTGTGTGTGTGTACATCTTCTTTACCTATTCATCCATCAATAGGCACTTACTGTTGTTTCCACACTTTGGCTATTGTGAATATTTCTATTGGGTCGTCGGGTAAGTCATGATATATTTTTCTGTTTTTCAATGCAAAAATGTGTCATGACTTTCCCGACAACCCAATATATTTCTCTAATGAGCATGGGAGTGCAGATATCTCGAGATACTGATTTCATTTCATTTAGCTCTATATCCAGAAGTGAGACTGCCAGACTACATGGTATTTCTACGGTAGAACCTCCAGTTTCCTGTATGGCTATACCAATTTAACAATCCCAAGAACAGTGTAAAAGGGTTCCCTTTTCTCCACATCCTTGTCAACACTTGTCTACTTGATAATAGCCATCCTAAAAAGTGTGAAGTGATATCTCATTGTGGTTTTGGTTTGTATTTTCCTGTTAATTAGTGATGTTGAGCATCTTTTCATATACCTGATGGCCATTTGTATGTCTTCTTTGGAAAAATATCTATTCAGGTTCTTTGCCAATTTTTAAACCAGATTATTCTTTTGCTATTGAGTTCAATGAGATCCTTATATATTTTAGATATTAACCCTTTATCAAATACATAGCTTGCAAATATTTTCTGACATTCCATAGGCTGCCTTTCACTTAGCCGGTTGTTTCCTTTGCTGTTCAGCTTCTTAGTTTGATGTTGTCCTACTTATTTTTGGTTTTGTTTTCTGTGCTTTGGTATCATATTAAAAAAAAAATCAATGCTACGACCAATGTCAAAAAGCTTTATGGTTTCATCTGTCACATTTAAATCTTTAATGCATTCTGAGTTAATTTTTGTTGAGAGGTAGAAGACAGAGGTCCAGTTTTATTCTTTTGCATACGAATAACAAGTTTTTCCAGCACCATTTATTGAGGAGACAATCTTTTCCCAATGGCGTGCTCTTGGTGTCTTGTCAGAAATTAGCTGAATGTTAATGTGTGGGCTTATTCCTGAACTCAATTCCACTGGTTTATGTGTATGTTTTTATGCCACTATAATACTGTTTTGATTACTTTAGCTTTGTAATATAATTTGAAATCAGAAAGTGTGATGCCTACAGCTTTGTTCTTCCTGCTTAAGATTGTTTTGGCTATTTGGGTCTTTTGTGACTCCATACAAATTTTTAGGAGGTTTTGTTCTTTTTCTTTGAAAAAAAAAATGCCACTAATTTTGATAGGGATTGCACTGAATCCGTGGATCACTTTGGGTAGTACGGACATTTTAACTATATTGATTCTTCCAATCAAAGGACATGCAATATCCTTGCATTTGTGTCTTCAATTATTTCATCAATTTCTCATAGTTTTCAGTATACAGGTCTTTCACTGACTTGGTTATGTTTTTTATTGTAAGTATTTTATTGTTTTTGCTGTTACTGTAAACGGGATTGTTTTCTTCTCTTTCAGACAGATAGTTCATTGATTGTATACTGAAACACAACTGATTTTTGTATGTTGATTTTGTATCCTGCAATTTTACTAAAAATTCACTTATTAGTTCTAACAGTACTTTGGTGCAATCTTTAGGGTTTCCTATATGTAAGATCACATCATCTGCAAACAAATAATATTACCTCTTCCTTCCCAATTTGGATGCATTTTATTTCTTTTACCTACCTAAGTGACCTGGCTAGGTCTTCCAGTGGTTATGTTGAATGGAATTGGTGAGAACGGGCATCCTGGTCTTGTTCCTGATCTTAAAGGAAAAGCTTTTAGCTCTTCACCACTGAGCATTTTAGCTGTGGGCTTGTCATACTTGACCTTTAATGTTATGGTACATTCTTTCTATACATAATTTGTTGAGGGTTTTTATCATGAAACGATGTTAAATTTTGTAAAATTCCTTTTCTACATCTATTGAGATATGATTTTTATCTTTCATTCTGTTGACATGATGTATTACATTGATTTGTATACACATCAACAATGTAAGGATGTTAAACCATCCTTACATCCCAGGGGTAAATCCCGCTTGATCATGGTGTATGACCCTTTTAATGTGCTGTTAAATTCAGTTCACTAGTATTTTGTTGAGAATTTTTGCATGTATGTTCATCAGGGATATCGGCCTGTAACTTTCTTTATTGCAGTGTCCTTGTCTGGCTTTACTATCAGGGTAATGCTGGCAGCATAAAATAAGTTTGGAATGTTCCATCCTCTTCAATTTTTTTGGAAGCATTTGAGAAGAATTGGTATTAACTATTCTTTAAATGTTCGGTAGAATTCACTCATAAAGCCATCTGGTCCTGGAGTTTTCCTTGTTGGGAGATTTTTGATTAATGATTCAATCTCCTTACTAGTTACAGGCCTATTCAAACACTATTTCTTCATGATTTAGTCTCAGTAGATTGTATGTGTCTAGAAATTTATCCATTTCTTCTAGGTTTCATTCAGCTTGCTGGCATACAACTCTTCATAGTAGTCTCTTATGATCCTTTGTATTCTGCAATATCAGGTGTAATGTCTAGGCTTTCATTTCTGAATTTTATATCCGTTCATCTCTTTATCAGTCTAACTAAAGGTTTGTCAATTATATGTTTTCAAGAAACCAACTCTTAGTTGATATTTTATGTCATCTTTCTAATCACTCATTTATTTCTGTTCTGGTCTTTGTTCTTTCATTCTGCTAATTTTGGTTGTTTGTTTTTTTCTAGTCCTTTGAGTTATAAGTTAGGTTTTGTTTTTTGTGGGTTTTTTTTTTTGACATCTTTCTTTTTTCTTAATGTAGGCTTACTTTACTGCTATAAACTTCCCTTTTAGAATTGCTTTTGCTGCATCCCATAAGCTTTGCTATGCTGTGCTTCTGTATTTGTTTATTTCAATATATTTTTTTCATTTCCCTTTTGATTTCTTCTTTGACCCACTTGTTGTTCAGTGGTATGTTGTATATTTTTTACATATTTGGAATTTTCTATCTTTCTTCCTGTTATTATTGACTTGTAGTTTTATACTATTGTGGGTAGAAAAGTGCTTTATATAATTGCAATCTTCCTCAATTTGTTAAGACTTGTTTTCTGTCCTAAATTATGATCTATCTTGGAGAATGTTTTGTGTGTTCTTGGCAAGAATGTATATTCTACTGTTGCTGGGTGGAACAGTCTGTATATGTCTGTTAGATCTTGATGCTTTCAAAATTCTGTCTTTTTTTTTTTTTAAAGGTGCTCAAAGTAGTTACCATCAGCGTCCAGACACTTTTTTTTTTTTTTTAAGATTTTTATTGGGGAATTAGGGGGATGGGAACAGTGCTGGGGAATTGGGGGAAGGGGAACAGACAAGTTGCTTCACTGGCCCAAGTTGGCACCATCATTGCGCTCTTCTCTGGCGAGGCAGATCAGTCGCCAGCTTTTGGATTCAGTCGACGGCCGCTCACTGCGGCTGCTGGCCGCTCACGCTGGCTGCTGGCTACATACGGTAGCCCATGGCAACCCACTGCCACAGGGAGTGCAGCCTACGCCGTCGCCGGCGACTCATGGCAGCCCAGCTCCAGGTTGAGCTGTCGTTCAGCATCTTAGCTGTGGAGGGCAGTGTCACTGGCCCTCATATGTGGGATCCGAACCGGGGCCCTCTGGCATCCCAAGCGAGTTCTTAACCATCGCGGCACTCGGCCGGCCCTCAAAATTCTGTCTTTGATTTTTGATAGTTTTAATATAATATGTCTCAATAAAATCCTCTTTGAGTTGAATCTGTCTGTGGACCTATGAGAGTCATGAACCTGGATGTTCATATCTCTCCACAGATTTGGGGAGTTTTCAGTGATTATTCCTTTGAATAAACTCTCTGCTCTTTTCTCTCTCTTCTCCTTCTGCGACTCCCCAAATATGAATAGTTTCACTTGGTGGTTCCCCATAATTCATATAGGCTTTTTTCATTCTTTTAGTTATTTTTGTTCTCCTTTGCCTGCATAATATCAAATGATCTGTTTTTGAGTTCAGATACTTTCTTCTGCTGATTCTCTATTTTAAATGTCATTCATTATATTCTTAAGCTCTAAAATGTCTACCTTTTGAATTATTTCTATCTCTCTGTAGAACCTCTCCTTCTGCTCATGTATTGTTTTCCTGATTTCTTTGAGTTGTCTATCTGTGTTCTCACCAATCATCATGTTCCTTTGGTGGTGTCCTGTTTCCTTGATTTTTTTGTTTTCCTTGAAGTCTTGCATTGCTGTCTTTGCATTTAAAGAAGCAGTCACCTCCTTCAGTCTTGACTGGTGATTTTGAGAGAGAACTACCTTCTCCAGCTAACGTGACTAGGGATTTTGAAGCTTTCTCAGGCCTTTTCTATCGATGTGCTTTCTCCACACTTCTCAGTTCCTCTTGGAGGGTAACCGTCGGCCTTATCTCAATCCCACAGAGAAAGGCCAAATGCTGAGAGCTTCCCACTGTTTGCTCTAGGATGGTGCCCTGAAATGCTTATGTTTGTGAGCCTTTTCCCAATTCTTCAGAGTCATGCTAGCTTTCTATACTTGCTTGCTAGCTATCTGCAAAAGCTTGCTCTCATGGTCTATGGGAGCATGTGCCAAAATCAAGCCAAGTAAGGTGGGTGGGGTGGTTATGGGTGAGATGAGTGAAGTATTAGGAATGCCCAAGAGCCATTTGGATTCCTGCAGGCAAGGCGTCTCCAGTGGCTTGTGGGCAGGCTTTCTGGGGTCTGCAAAGATGTTAGTAATGTCCCTTTGATGAGTTATGAGCCCTGGTTGCTGTGCTCCCATGGCCTTTCTGAACCCACCAGCCTTGTAGATCGCCTCAATAATCTCGGTGAGGTGAGAAAGTGGGCCTCTAAGCCCACTTTCCCCAAGCTGTCCTGCACAGCTGGGGAAGCCAGGTGCTCACTCACATGCTCCTGTGGTGAAACTGCAGACTGAGGTGGGTCCCTCCTGGCACCAAACTGAGCTGCCTTGAGGGAAGGGTGATGCAAGCAAAGTGAAAATGTTGGTTTTACTCTCTTCAATGCCTCTATTCTTGGATTCTTTTGCCCCAGTGGTGTGCTGGAGCTTCTCCACTGGACTCCCAGACTCCCACAAAGGTACTCTTGTCCATGAGTAATGGCCAAAATCTATGTTCTGTGAGGGAATGACAGTAGAGAATTCCTCTTCTGCCATCCTGCAGACGTCACTCTAAAGTATTTTGGCTTTAGAGCTCACGCTCTTAACGACAATGCTAGGCTACCACAGATGAATGAATTTAAGAGTAACACCATATGGGGAGGGCTGGCCAAGAGGCTCAGTTGGTTAAGAGCACGAGCTCTGAGCAACAGGGTCACCAGTTTGATTCCCACATGGGCCAGTGAGCTGCGCCTGAGCTGAGCTGCTGCTGAACTGCCAACAGGTGACTGGATGGCTCAGTGGTTAGAGCGTGCACTCTTAGCAACAAGGTTGCCAGTTCGACTCCCTCATGGGATGGAGGGAGTCCACTCACAACTAAGATTGAACACGGTACCTTGAGCTGAGCTGCAGGCCAGATGGCAACTGGACTTCGAGCTGAGCTAGCTGCGCCCTCAACAACTAAGATTGAAGGACAAGAACTTGGCTGTTCCCCTTCCCCAATTCCCCAATAAAATAAAATTAAAAAAAAAAAAGTAACACCATGCAAAAATCACAGAATAAACTTAAAACAAACACACACAAAAAATCCCAGAAAATAAAATGTAGTCTCTGTGTCTTGGTCACTCCAATTTACAACAATACAGTGCGAAGTCTGAGTGGCAACTACTGCACTCATAATTAAGATTTTTGACTACAGTTCAAGTCAGCTTCTCCATATCCTTTCAACTGAGTATGAGCTAAAAATTACAGAACTGTATTTGAAAAGATCTGCTCTGAAAGTCAGGTTAGAAAAAACTTCAGCAAGGAAACAAGATCAGCAGCACAACTACCTGATCTGCTTTTGCACAACTATTTATAACCTGCTACTACCACTACACACCTACAAATTTAATAAATCCACTACCCACCATTGTAATAGCCTTACAAACAGCGGCTAAGGTCAAAACACTAAGTCTTCCTCAATTCTTTCCCACATTCCACATTTAATCAGGCAGTAAGTTCTAGAATATCTCCCAATTCTAAATACATGTCACTACGTCTACTAGGAAAATCCTGGTTAAAACTGCCATGTATCCCTCACCTGGATTCCTAAAATAGTTTTTTATTGCTCTTGCCTCCTATAGTGCATTCTCTGATTCATTCATTCATACAACAACTATTTAATGACTACATGTCCTAAACTGTTTTGGGTACTGGGATATAAAAATGAACAAAACAGACAAAAATCACTGCTTCTATGCAGCTCCTCTCCTCAACCCAGCAACCTGCCTCTTTCAAAATCAGACCGTGTCACTCCCTGCTTAAAACCTTCCAACAATTTCTCATTACACAGAGATAAAATCCAGACTGCTCAACATCATCTACAAGGCAAGGCTTAGATGATCCGGCCCCAGTAAACTTTCTCTATTGGCACTTACTTGTACAGACTTACTTGTCCTCAGGATCTTTGTACTTGTATTCTTCTGCTCACGCACCCTTTCCCCAAATCTCTGCATGGTGGTCTGCTTCTTATCATTTAGCTCTCAGCTCAAATGATAGCTCCTTAGAGTGGCCTTCCCTCGCTACCTTGGCCAAAGCAGGATACCCCAGTTACTCTATGTGTTATTTTTTCGTCTTCAAAGCCCTTATCAGGATGAAATCAACTCATTTGTTTAAATGTTAACTATCTATCTCAGGGGTCAGCAAACTGCGGCTCGCAAGCCACATGCGGCTCTTTGGGTACGTACATGTGACTCGGAAGTAAAATTGAAAAGGAAAATAAAACTATCATAGTTTCATTTATAGAAATTTTTAAAGGATATTATTCACATAATGGTGGCTTCATTTGTTTTAGGGCTCTTGTATAATTTTTAAATTGTTGTGAGGGACAGGATTGGCTCTTCCGTCTCAAAAGTTTGTCAACCCCTGATCTATCTTAACCCACTACAATGTAAGTTCTGTGAGTTCAAAGACAGTTTCCTTCATTACTGTAGCCTTGTTCCCATTGCCTTAATAGGTACTAAATGAATACTTCTTGATTGACATTATTCTTCAGCAATATAGTTTCATTTCTTCTCCATAATCCTTTCCCACTCAATCTACTCTCCCTTCCACATTGCTACTGCCTATCTGTCCCAGTTTTCAACAGGGAATTGAAGAATAAGAAACCAAGACCTCAAACACAATTAATGCTATTCACATGACAGTTCAGGTACTTTGGGGTCAAAGAGGCTTTTGGTTAATGTCTTAAGAAGGTACCATTTACTGTACTTCTCCATAAATCATTAAAGCCTAATAAATTTTGGGGTATAATGCCTCAACTGTGCCTATAATACAGAATGCATTCAATAACTATTTTCTAAATGGATAAACAATGCTCTACTTGTCTTATTGTCCTTCCACCTTTTCAGAAGCCTTTCACTATCAACCAACTACTATCTCTCAAATATATCCCTATAAATAATTAAACATGTTCTAGTATCTCAAATCTTAAAAACACACCAAAAACAAACAAAAACAAAAAACCCATAGAGCCTTCTCTTAGTCCCATATAACACCGGAGCCAAGTTCCTCAGGAGCCCAATTTCTTAAAGGCTCACTGTCTGCATTTCTTTACCTCCCATCTTTTTCAATTTTGCTTCCTTCCCAGTAAGCAAGCACTCACAAAGTTCACCAATGACCTACACACAGAGCCATTATTAAGAGTATGTGTTCTATCAGAATTCCAGCTCCTCGATTTATTGGCTATGTGACTTACCTAGGCTAGGGGGCTAGTCACTTAATCTTTCTGAGCTGCAGTTACTCCCTGCTAAAAAGTGGGTGATGTATCTCTGTAGAGGGTTCTTTGGGTGAATCAATAGAAAAGGTAAAAACAAACAAACAGTGCTTAACACAAAATAAGCACTTAATAAAAGTTGGCTGCTACTTTTCTTGTTAAATGATATTTTCAGTTTGTTATCCTTGGTCCTAAGCCCTCACCTAACCCTTTCACACAATATTTTTTCACTAAGCAATCCTGTCCACAACTGGTTTCAATTAATATCACAACACTCATTGATGACTTACAAATTTGTATCTCTAATTCAGACGTCTCTTCAGAGTTTCAGAGCCATATATTCATATTCAGAGCCATAACATATCAAAGGCACCTCTAACTTAACATGTTTAAGATGGCACCCATAATCTGCCCCTTTGTACTTGTCATCCCCACTCCACTTCACCACCAGCAAAACACCAGGTGTGTAAGCCCCAGAAATAGAGGAGTCATTTTTGACACATCCCCCGAAATTCTCTCATATCCTTCCTTGCACATCTACCTTCTCTACAATCATAACTCCGATTCAAAATGTGTCATCTTTCACTTGAAAAAGTCTCCTAACTGGTCTACCCCCTCTAAACTATTCTCTAAGTATCTACAATGGGCCCTTCCAATCATTCCAAACATTGTAGTTAAGAGTATACTTTAGTTACACCTCCTATACTACCTTATATACAGAATTAGACAGATGTGAGATGATTCTCAGACCATTAAATAAATCTCTGTGAGCCCAAGATTTTCTAGCTGTGTACAACCTTGGGCAAATTTTTTAGCCTCTCCAAGCCTCAATTTTTTTATCTGTAAAATGGAGGCAATAGTACTTAACCTCCTATGCTTTTGTCAAGAGTAAATTAATAGCGGCAATTCAGTGCTTGCCACTTATCAGACTAAATAAATGTTAGCTAGTAAAACAAGCTACATATAATTCCCCCATTGCCTGAGTTCTGGTCCTGATCTCTCACACAGCCTATATTAACAGTCTCCTAACTGGTCTCACCCATCTCCAAATGCCTAAAACCCAAACAAAGTATGGCACATTGTAGGCTTTAAAAAAAATCGGGTAAATCTGGCTTTCTTTTAGTACTCTAGGATTAAACAAAAGATCAGGTACAAACTTCTTTGAGCTTGGCATATAATATAGATAATATAGCTCCTGCCTACCTTACTAACTTCTTCCACAGTAATTCTTGCATGTGCTTCTGACTTAGATTCATCAGGCTGCTTGAAGTTACTACAGTATCATCTCTATTGGGCCTGCCCCTTTGAACTTGCTTTTTTTTCCCCTCCACCTGCAACTTATGTCTGCATTAATTACCACATTACTATTTATCTCAACTTTATAGGAGAGGAAACTGTATCTCAAAGAAGTTAAAAGACTGGCCAGGATTACTTAGGCTGGAGACTGAACAAGATGTCAAGGCCAATGTTCTTTGTACTATATTAGAACTTCTCAAACTTTTCCAATGAGTGCTTCTGTTGAAAGAATTTAACTCCCATCCTTGAGGTTAAGGAAGACAGAAACCCAAGCTGCACCTACCAGCACGGAGTATCAAGCTTTATCTTCAAAATAAATCATTGTCAAAACTTTGAACAAGTCGAAGACAGAAGCCCCTCAATTAGAGAATCAATCCCCTTTACTTTAAATCAAAACTATAAATCTAAGTTTGTCTTTTCTGAGTTTGTCTGCAAATCTACTCCAAGAAACTATCTTCAGCCTTCATTTTCATCATTATCCACAAGGATATAATGAGACACAGTGTCACACAAAAGGCTGTAGTTACACAATGAAATCAAGCATTGCCAATGTGTTTAGGAAAAAGAACTGCTGCCCTGAGGATTCTTGCAAGATCCCTAACATGAGAAAGGTTGAAAACAAAAGAAAACCCAGGAATCCTAGGCAAACTTGAGTTTTCTTAGGACAATACTCATTTCTCTAGGGTAGGGCTTGTCAACTTGGGCACAAATTGAAAAACCAGGCCAGATAATTCATTGTTATGGGGAGCTGTCCTAAGCATTGTAGGTTATTTACCCTCTACCTACCAGATGCCAAAAGGATGCCACCCGCAGTTGTGACAACCAAAAACTCTCCAGACATTGCCAAATGTCCCTTGGGGAGAAAAAGGCCCCCAGCTGAATGCTCTACAGTGACACCTGGTATATCCTAAATTTTACTGAGGGGTGAACATTAGATAGGAGACTTCAAGCATCTTACTCTATACAGGAAAGTCATGGGAGAAAAGAAAAGAGACCTCCTCCATTTGCACAGGGCACCAGGATAAAAGAAAAGAGGACGTGTGGTTTCTCAAAGTTAATTTTCCATAAGTAAACTGAATGGGATTTAAGTTCCTTACCGTTTCAGGTGAGGCTTCAAAAACAACCAGACATTTAAGCCTGTACTTCTGGGTGTTGTGGGAGAGGAGAGAAGAAAGAAAAAAAATGTAGGGCTGTCCCTACTTAGATGGCTACACCATTTGGCCTCTAGTCTAACAACAGAGTGACAAAAGGAGATAGCTCAAGATGACACCATCCTATTTTGCCATCTTATAAATGAACATAACCTACTCTATTCCACCAATCACCATCCAACATCAACGCTAAAGATGTGCAAACATTCAAACAGTCACAAGGAAACAAAAAGCTATTTTATATAAAGGCAGAGATTTCAACATCTGCAATTTCAAAACCTTAGCTCTTGTGTTTAATAAAATGCAGCTCACTATCTTTGGCAGCTATTCCCTTAGTGTTTGCTAATAAGTGAGAAAGCAAACTCAGAATCCTGTGGAATTGACCCAAGGCAAAAGGTTTGGCAGGGATGGGGTGGGATGGAGTTTGCATGTGAACATACATGCACACAGATACATGTTTTCAATATTTAAGAATATTTTTGTCTCTACTCTAAAAAAAAAAAAATCAACTCTGCTTGCTGTATTTCACTACTATTGCTTTTAAGTTTCTACAATTTTATGTTTACCCCAGGAAACCAAACCTAAGTTTTGTTTTAACAAGTCTCCTAAAAATCTAGCTAAAATGAAGAGGTAGATAGCTGATATAACTGTGTAGTGAAGTGTCATGAGCCTCAGATTTCCCATCTGTAAAATGGGCATAAATAAAATGCACTTCTTAAAGTTGCTGTAAGGAACAAATGAAATCTTGTGTGGCCAGTATCCAGACACCCAGAATACACTTAGCAAGTTGTTACTATTCCTACTGTTATAACTATTATACATCAACTTCTCTGAAATTCCCATATCTTCCACAAACTCTAAGGAAGAACACTGCATTTTGCAGAAGAGAAAAATATATTTTATGAGCACATCTCACATCTAGATGCCAACACATATAAACATTATCTGTGATGACAACACTGGGTAGGGCAAAAGAAAAAGTGAAAATGTCAGTTTTGTTTGAGAATTTTTGTGTCAGTTATATCTGGTATTCAGAGCTCACATTATGAAAGTCAATTTCCTTCCTGCTGCAAAAAAAAAAATTTTTTAAAGGAAAGGAAAAAAGAGTTAAGAAAAAAAGACAAATGAAAGAGGAACAAAGAAAACCACAGCAATAATATGGGAGACTACAGAGAGGGTCACACAAGACATATAGGTAATTCTACAATGACAATCCTCTCCTAACTTTCAAGAACAGCAGTAAAAGGTCAGACCTTCCAAAGAAACCAGGGGTTAGATTTCACTGTTTATCTAATTAATTAAATTCCACTGGAAGCAATTTTCCTTCCCAGTAGCCAAAATCCACTGTTAGGTGAGTTAAGACATGCATTTATGAAGTACTGCTACATATGTAGAGCTCTTCCTCTGGAATTGTAATATTTTAAAAAGCTTTATTAATTCAACTGCAGCTCCCCTGAAATGAAGTATTAACAGCAAATACAAAATGTCTGGATTTCCCTAAGACAATATCAATTCCTTACCAGAAACCTACCCAAAGAAAAGGCAAATGTTCTTCAATTCTTATTTTGTGGAGTAAAGTCAGGGCTAGGAGACTGAAATGAAGTTGCTGGAGAATACATTTCCAAACACTTACTTAAAGGGCCCTCAAAATATATGCCATTAAGAGGGTCCAGATAACACGACAGCTGAAGTAATTCATGAGCATACCCCCCACAAATGCCTTGCATACAAACAGCTCCACGGCAACAGTTCTACAGTTCTTGGCCTTCAGTTGGCTCCTGGCAGGTTGGCCAGAAAACCGGTATTCTAGTCACGACCTTTTCCAGTAATTAAATCAAGGAGCTTGTGGGTTCTAGCCCAACGCATTCATTTTACAGAGGAGCCTGAGGCAGGGCGTGAAGTTAACGTTCTCAGCCTTTTGACATGAAAGCCCACCCAGAACCCAGAGCTCCGGATGCCACGGATAAAGTCGCACACACACCTGGGAGGGGGACAGAGGGGCATGGGCCCCGAGTCACACTGCCTGCAATTTCATCCAGCTCTTCCACCAACTGTTTGTATGACCTTGAGCACCTAAGTTCTGCGCCTCCAGCTCCATCCACATCTGTAACACGGTAGCCAAAGCCCTACAACCTGAAGCCATTGGGAGGAGTGCCCGTGCTGGGACACGCTCCAGGCTTCCGCGCTCCCGGCGGGGCTCTCCGCCCGTCCGCTCCGGCCGCGCCCGGCGCTCGGGGCACCCACCTGCACATTAGGGAAGGCGGTCTTGAGCAGGTAGAACATCTTGCGGTTGGACAGCACGTCCCCGCTGGTCATCTTGTCGTCGGCTCCCTCGCGCGTCTTCCCCTTGGATTTCTCGTGGAGGACGTTGCTCTCGCGGACACGCCTCACTTCGTCGCCACCGCGGACGGCGGCCAGGACCGACACGGCCAGCATCTCGCGCAGGTCCACGGTGCCCCCGTCCGCCGCGGCCACGGGCCCCGCCGCGCCGCCGCCGGGCTCGCTGCCCAGGCCGAAGAGGCTGAAGCGGCCGGCCAGGAAGCCCGAGTAGAGGTGGTACAGCACGCCGAGCCCCAGCAGACAGAACACGGCCACCCCCAGCGGGGACAGGCGGATGCCCATGGGGGCCATGACGCCGGAGGCCGGGTGCTCGGGGCGGCGGCCCTTACAGGCCTCCCCGCGCCCACCGCCGCCGCGCTCCCAGTCCAGGCGCCGCGCGTACTACACCGGCGCCCGCTCCCCGGCGCCCGCGCGCCCCATCGCTCCTTCCCGGGAAAGGCCGAGCCGTGCCGCGAAGGACGCCGTCGCCGCCCGCGTGCCCAACTCCCCGGGGCCGTGCGGCCCCAGCTCCTCAGCCGGCCACCGAGTCGCACGTCCACGTTAGCCAACCGCCGGGAGGTGAAAGGGTAGCGTGGGTGTGTATCCGGGTTACGCTAGGGGCGGGGCGAGACGGGCTCCTCCCTCGGGGCGGGGCGATCCTGGGGGCGAGGCGGCCGGCTACGTGCTCCGGGAGGCACCGGGCTGCGCTACCTCCTTTGGTTGGTGTCCCGCGATGTTTGGGTTTTCAGATCGCGCCTCAACGTAGCGAAGCTGCTGTCTACACTGGGAAGGATACTGAGTGCCTTAGGAAAATGTAATCCCCCTTTGAACGCCAGTGTATGGCTGAAATAAAGCCATATGACAATCCTGACTTCCCATCACTCTCAGATTATTGAGGAACGGAGGAAAATACAAGTCATTTTAACAGAGATCTGTATGCGTTTTTCTTCAGCACTTGTGTAGATAGAGCCTGTGGCTTTAAGTCGCCTCTCCGCGCTCTTCCAGTCAGAGCGGGAGGTGAGCGGTGACGCGAGGAATTTTACTTGGCTCTTCATTCTGTTGGCCTCTCTGGCCGTGATCTAAATGTTTATGCATTTGTATCTGTATGTGTATAGAGATTTTTCCCGTTACCTCCACTCTGAGCTGCAGAGAAGCAGACCTTGATCTTGGGCTTTCATAATGAAAAAACATTCCGGGCTTCTCTCATTTCCAAGGATACTTTACCTATACCTTCCTCTCAGAGGTTGAGGGGGAAGAGGAATTGCCTGAGAAAGTCCACGTGATGTAAAGGTTCTCCCAGGATGATCAGTCAATTTAAATAAGTAACCTTTGAGACAATGTGGGCCCTCCAAATGTACTTACAGAAGCATTTAACAGAAATGACTGACTGCCTTCTACGATGCCACTGGTCTTAGCAAGAAGAGTGATACTTAACTAAATTTTAGTTAATATTAAAATAAGTGTTAATACGCTTATCTTCCATCTTAAAAGTGAATATTAAGATCTGCAGCATCATTCTTAAATGTTAAATATTTATATAAAACCAGCTTAAAATGCAGCCTATTTTACTGGTCATAGCTAAAAGTCATTGGTTTTAAGTGGGCTTTAATACTAACGACCTTAAAAACTGCAAGTATACAGAATAAATTCTGAACATTCATTGCTAAGCAAGTCATTAGAGACAGCCTGACCTTTACCATTTCCTTAGAGTTCAGGGCAGCTGTAGAATTTGCAAATGGTTATACAGATACAAGAAACAAAGACTGTTGATTGCTTGGTTTCCCTGCCAGCAGTCTGTAACTAGCTTAAAAATAATCACAGCACAAAATCAAGTACAAATACAAATCAATGAAAGAACAGTTCCTGGAGTGTTGACAGCACCAGGTCTTAAGGAACTGGCACTGTCCTTGCCAGCTTTTGGGAGCATCTTCGAAATTAAGCAAAACTCCTTTCAAAAGAAATCTGAAAGTGAAGGTCACTAAATTCAGGGATAAATATAAAGATGAAGGGTTGAAGTATAAAGGCATAAAATGAACAGAACCACCAGAAACTGCACTATGAAACCTACAAAATGTATGAGTTGGGTAGTAGTTATGAAAATATTAAAAGCATCACTTGAAAGCCTGGCTGAGGTTTGTAAAAATAAACTAAATATTATTTTTCAAGGATATTGGAAAGGAGTATCAGGCCATGGTCACTGTAACACTATGCAAAGTGTCAGTGAGACAACTGGAGAGATATGAAAACCTCCAGAGCATTTACACTGCTGGAAAGATAGTTTAAAATTGAGGTAAAAAAATGCCAAGGCATGTGAAAAAAATGACAGTTTAAAGATCATAGTTCCAAGAGGTGCTCTAGTAGTCAAGACACAATTGATAATAAATATTAATAAAAGAAAACATGTACTCATTAAGAGAAACTTAGGACAAGAAGAAAAAAATTAATTACGTGTGGGACAGCAATGTTGTCTTAGAAACTTCATAGCGATTTGATTAAAAGAAACTTGCTTTTTCAGTAACAAGTTGTTAGAACCTTTAAAAAATGCATATATACAAATGAAAAATATGTGAAAGTAAATGTAAAATAATTTGTGAATTTTTTAGTGAATTTGTGGTTTGTGTGTGAAATAAATACCCATTTATGAAACATTATTAACCTCTTAAATGATAAGGGTATTTTGGTTTGTCTGAATGGCTCTTGACCCCAAAATTTACCTTGGAGAAACTGTGTGTGTGTGTGTGTGTGTGTGTGTGTGTGTGTGTGTGTGTGTGTGTGTGTGAAAGAGACAGAAAGAGAGAGAGAGAGAGAGAGAGAGAGAGAGAGAGAGAGAGAGAGAAGAAAGGAAGAAGTCTCTGCCAGTTAGTTTCCTTGTATTTTTCTTTTAAACATGCATTTTAGCGTGACAATATAATTAAAGGTTAGGCAAGTTGGACTCCAAGTAAAAGTGCTTTTAGTACCTTTCTGAGGAAGCAAAACAAAACAATGAATGATGGCATTTCTTCATTTTTAAAATACCAAACTTCCAAGAACAGTATTATTTGGATAGTCTTCCCCTAAGTGATTCAATCCTATAAAAACAATAATTTTATTTTGTAATAGACCCAGTGATATGGCATTTGATTCTGCCATTATAGTTCTATCTTTGGCAGCACATGCAATTCTTGGAACAGTGGCTTTCATATGTTAAGTTGTGGATGAGCTATTTCTAATAGATGATCTACATCTATTCTTAAAATTGTTTTCCCCTGAGATTTAGAATTACTCAACTAAATGGGTAACTTTTTTAATTAATATAAAATAATTATGTTAGCATTATAATATTCTGCTGTGACCCTGATTTAAGCAACAATAATAGGGATATTTATTAAATAGAGGCAATGTTGTAGGTATATACAATAGAAAACTACGTATAATTTTTACCCTTTGAAATTATAATTACTCTAATCCATATGAACAACATGAAGTCAGGCAGGTATTTTACATATCTTTATATCTTCTGACCTAACTTAGATTCTTTACATGTACAAACTTAGTAAAGATTGATGAAACTGAACTTTTAAAAGCTAATTTTAACAAAATTTTGTCTATTATTATGCAAAGGGTTTTAAAAAGTATTGGATTTAACAAATAGATTACAGACCCAACATTTATCTTGTCTGTTCAAAACATTTGTTTCACAAGTAAGCTGAAATAAATATTACCTTTGGAGCCGTTAAGATGTTAAATATTTGTTCATTTCTGTGTGTGCTCTTTATTAAATGTAGTGCTTAGCAAAGTATTACTTCAGTTAGTAATGTAAAATTTCCCACATCATATTTTATTCTCTAACTGGTCTGAACTCATATTACACATTTTTCCCACTATCTACCTGAAACCTGAGGTAAAATCATTTTCTATTTTTTCTTCTAAAACAAAATTGTATTAAACCATAGTTAACATACAATATTATATTAGTTTGATATGTATACCACAGTTACTCAACATTTATACACCTAAAGAAGTAATCACCATAAGCCTAGTAACTTTCTGACATTGTACAACATTATTGACTATATTCCCTGTACCATACTTTACATCCCCATGACCTTTTTTGTAATTACCAATTTGTACTTCCTAATCCCTTCACCTTTTTCACCCAGCTCTCCAGCCCCCCCACCCATCTGGCAACCATCAGTTTGTTCTCTGTATCTATGAGTTGGTTTCTGTTTTGCTTGTTCATTTATTTTGTTCTTCAGATTCCACATGTAAGTGAGATCTTACAGTATTTGTCTTTCTCTGACTTATTTCACTTATAATATCCTCGAGGTCTATCCATTTTTTCACAAATGGTAAGATTTCATTCTTTTTTATGACTAATATCCCACTGTATATATGTACCACTCTTCTTTATCCAATCATCTAGTGACGGCAATTAGATTGCTTCCAAAATCATCTTAAAACTCCATTTAGTTAAAAAAATATAATGTGATATTTAAAATTTTCTAGTCTTTAAAAAATAGCTTTTGAATTGGTTCATCAATCATGAGTAGAATATATATGTATGGAATTATATTCATAATTTACAGTGACCCTTGAACAACATGGGTTTGAAAAGCACAGTTCTACTTATACACAGATTTTTTTTTTCAATAAATATATTGGAAAATTTTTTGGAGATTTGTGACTATTAAAGAAAACTGGCAGGGTAGGCCGAGTGGCGTGTTGGTTAAGAGCTGGCTTGGGATGCCCGCTCTGAGCAGCAGGGCCCTTGTTCGGATCCCACATGAGGGCCAATGACACTGCCCTCTACAGATAAGATGGTGAACAACAGCGCGACCTGGAGCTGACCTGCCATAGGCTGCGTAGGCTGCAGCGGTGGCGTAGGCTGCAGTGGGGCTGCAGTGGGCTGCCATAAGCTACCGTGTGTGTCCGGCAGCCAGCGTGAGCAGCCGGCAGCCGGTGTGAGCTGCCAAGAGCCGCTATGAGCGGCTGTCCAAAGGCTGGCGACCGATCTGCCTCACCCAGGAAAAGCGCAATGATAATACCAACATGGGCCAGTGAAGCGACGTCCTCCACAACTAGACTAAAGAACAAAAGGACAGCAACTTTTCTATTCCCCTTCCCCAATTCCCTGGCTCTGTTCCCCTCCCCCAGTTCTCCAATAAAACCTTTAAAAAAAAAAACTGGCAGACAAATCTTATACTTTTTAAAATAACATTTTCTTTTTTCTGGCTTACTTTATTATAAGAATACATTATTAATACATATAACATACAAAATATGTGTTAATCAACTGTTTATGTTATCAGTAAGGCTTCCGGTGAATAGGACACTACTAGTTAAGTTTTGGGGGAGTAAAAAGTTATGCCTGGATTTTTTACTGCATGGGGGTTGGTGCTTATAATCTCCACATTGTTCAAGGGTCAACTCTATATTACAGAAGAACGCCAACATAATACGTTGCTATTGCACAAATTTGGGTGTTATGCAAGCCAAGTCATGTCACCCAAAATGTAAGAATTCAATATATTTAATAATATCTTAGCCAACATGTCTCAAATTTTTGCCATTGAAAAAGGGTTAAACAAAATTTTTATATGTAAATATAACAAAGAAAAGCTTCACTAAACAATGCTTACCCTTACTACATGAAACATTCTTTTATTTTTTTAAAACCCTCTAAATTGATTTCATGATTCAATTAACAGATCACTGTCAGAAAAGAGTTTGTGAGTCTCTGTTTCTGCTTGTCTTTCCAGCAGAGGCACTTACTCCCTTGTCAAGGGTGTTATATTTTCAAGAATGCTTGGAGAGCAAACATCCTTGAACAACAGAGATGGCATTTCCCTTCAGAGCAATGTACAAGTCTGTTCCCTGTATATTATAATAAAGATAATGGCAGGCAGACTTACTGCCAATTATAAAAGATTCAGGGTCCCTAAGCCCAAAGATCCCCTCATGTAATGCAAACCACTGTGTGTGCAAGAGTCTCAACACTTCGAGTTATCACCCTGTAGGAACTGGAGCTTGAGAACAAGGCAGCTAATGTCACACCCTGAATGCCACAATTGCTTTGTCTCTGAGCCAGGAATCTCTTGTCTTCTGCCAACCTCCATGAAACTGGCAGGCTAACATGTTAGCTGCAAGTAGGGTGAAACCTCAGACCCTTCACAGCTCTTGAGAGTCACAATTCCCTTATCATCAATTAAATCATAAAGCCAACTTTCCCAATTTATTTCTTTATCTTAGTTGCAAAACAAATAGGAAAATTATATTTTTGCAACATCAACTTCCTAATACTGTATTATGCAACAAGATATCCTCCAGAAGCATCTATTCTTTTAAGCGGAACTAAGTGTCTTATTCATCTGTCTGCACCCATGAGCCTCATTCAGTCCAAGAGCCTCCTGCCTGTGCTTGAGGTTTTCATAGCTAGAAAAAACAAGATGCACCCAGATTACTTTAGGTGATAAGGGTTTATACAAGAATATCTGCAGTAATGAGGAACCCCAGGGACATACCCAGCAACTTAGAGTCATTCTGTGTTTCAGTGCTTCTAAGATTGTAATGTTCAGCAGGTTATAAAGTGCTTCAAGAATGATTCATAGTTATGTAGACTACAAAGCAGCTCCAGTGACCCACTTTTTTTTCTCATGCATCATTTTCACACCACCACAAGGAGTTCTGATTGGGTCATTCATACTGGCAGTGTTTTGCCCCAAGTTACTTGTCTCATGCTGTAGTTTTCACATACATCCACGTGGATGTTTTTGGCTCTGATGAAGTTATTATATTTCAGTCAGAGTAGCAGGGTTACTTTCATTTGACATCCATACACATGGCAAAAGCCATAGCTACTTGAAGAAGAATAGCCTGACATTGCTTTCCTTTGCAGAGGGCCAGGGCAGATAGAACCATCTTTGTCCATCTGTAATAGCCCCTCAAGTAACATCTTGACATTCTTACACATCATAACAAACACCTGCAAGGTGAATATCAAATCAGAGTGTTCTAGAGGTTAAGGCACTAGAGAGATAATTTAGTTTCATTCTTGACTTTATAGGTGAGTAAACTGAGTTCCCCAAAACCAAATTGGGAACCCTCGTCTCCCACTTCTAGTTCAGCAGGTTCCCATCACATGCTCAGGTGTGGACAACATTACCCTTGGGGAGGCAGCAGAGCACTGGCCTGGGCTTTCAGCTCCTGCTACAGTGTCTGCTCCGTGGGTGGCATATTCTCTATCTATCTATCTATCTATCTATCTATCTATCTATCTATCTATCTTCAAATTCAATCACTTTATACTTGCATATGATCTGATTCAGATTGCATTTTTATTTTCTCACTTCTTGAGTGCTTCTGAATGATACCACTTAATTTTAAATATCCTTCAATTTTTACTTCATGAGTCACTTATTACCATGAACAACCCCATGGAACAAATTCTCAGGTTTTACACTCCGCATGTTTTTCAAGCCTAGTCTCAGATATCACAGTATCCAGGAGGCTTTCCTGACCAAAGAATAGACTTCATGCTTTTTGTGTGTACTTCCGTACGAACAGTGCAGCCTCTGTCAGTGCATGCATCCCATGATATCGTCACTGCCTGATAACCTGGCTGCCTCCCATACTGGACTTGTGAGCTCCTTTTGGGCAGTGTACTCTGGTGTGGCATCCCAGAACCCAGCACTGCGCCTGACGCATGCTCAATAAGTGATGTATAATGCATTTTGTTCACCCCACCTCATTTAAGCTGCCATTGCCTGTTCCCAGACTCCATTCTGAAACACATTCATTATTTCTTATCTCTTCCTATTCCCATTGGTTAGTAGAATAAGGGTAATAGTCTCTCAGACACAAAACCATTATCAAAATCTAGGCCAAGGGTAATAGGAAGAAAGATAGAGATTACTACATTTAATTTCAATTGTGCATCTCTTTCTCTTTAAGTTCAGACATCTGTCTTTCAGCTTCTGAAGAGATGTCAATGATAGTGACATATCTTTGGAAATATACAGTAAATCAAACATATATTTGATATACATGGAGCAAGTGAACAAAGATGGTGAATCCAGCTGGTGCTGCCTAATAAGTGGGCAAAAGGTAGACGGATTTTAATAATTCCTGATTCTTCAGGATACCTACCAAGAAATGACTATCAAAGAGCAATTACTGTAGATTACGAACAAGAAGTCCCAGGGGATATTCATATGACTATGCTCACATCCCCCTTCATATTGAAGGGAACAAGTATGCCGGGGCAGGGCTGAGAGGAGGCAGCTGACTGTAAGAAGCTCTGAGAGAATATCTGTAGTGACAGAAGTTGTCCTATCACACAATTTTGGGACTGTTTACCTGACTCTATACATGTATCAAAATTCAGCAAATAGAACACTTAAAATTGGTGAATTTTATTGTATATAAATTATACCTCAAAAAACTGAGTTTTTAGAAAGAGGGAAGGAAGGAAGGAAGGAAGGAAGGAAGGAAGGAAGGAAGGAAGGAAGGAAGGAAGGGCCAAGGCAAAAAACAGACCCTGCATATAAAATTAAAGTAACTCTTTGGAGACAAAATGGGAGAGATGGGTGGAACTGACATCTGCTTTTCTGCCACAATCATGTGAACTGCATGTCCCAACAAGTTTATCCTAGTATAATGTTTTTTAAAAGTAAGAAATATCTTCTATCCCTGAGAGCACAATTTGCAAGCTGACTCTCCCCAGTAAAGGTAGAAATAAGTATAAAACAAGTGAGGAAAAGATGACCCTTCTTAAGTCAAACTAGAATGCAGATGTCTAGGGAACTGGCAAACTGATGTGTCTTTTGAAGGGGCACATGGTAAATGAATATAAATCATGAGGGTAAATTAAGTTCCCAGTCTGGCTGGATTTGTGACCTCAGGTCCTTTGAAGATTGACCTGGATAAGAAAAACTAGGGCAACATTTAAAAGTGAAGTCACATGTTGACATTAATCACAGCAAGGCTACAGCCAAACAGAAGGTGGGGAAAATGCACACTAAAGAATTTAGAGAGGCGCTCTGCTTGATTCCCAACTAGGGCACTTAAGGCAGACTTCAGCCAAAGCTTGGATGTCCAGGAAAGGACTCTCGAGGCTGAGGCTCAAGACAGAACAGAGATGCAAAACAAAAGCCAAGTGTTTTGCTTTCCCTTAATAACAGTATGAGATTTTAAACAATGACTGTTTCTTTTGGTTGCCGAAGCTGTTTTCCCTTCTGCCATGCACCCTCCTACCTTTCTTTGCCCAGCCAAGTCTAAAGACCTTCGAGCCATGGAGTTGGCCCTCTTCCCACTCCAGCCTACTCTCATCAGCCTGTTTTCTGAATTTCTATTGTGCTCTTAACCTTTACTGTTCAGTTTAGCACTGCATTGTCTTCCTAGTTATTTATGCATTCTTTACACCATACATATTCATTACACTCCACCAACACAATCTAGTCCATGCAATCAAAGAAACATATTCCAGCCGCCAAAAGATGATTTCCCTCAAATGCTCATTCTTTACTTGCATTTCTCCTACACTGTGAAGGCCACACTTTTCTCTTCTGTTCACTTTCCTCAGGCACTTGTCTGGCTTCCCTACGTTGTTTCTGGTTGAGGAAGGCACTCCCTTGAGGACAAGGAACTCTGGGTCAGGCGGCCATGACTTATCGGACCCTGAACAGGCCAAGATGGGGAGGCCAACTCCGGGTTATCCTACAGGACAGGGCAGGCTGCCTCATCTCCTCTTCCTCATGCCCTCCCCTTTCCAAGACTCTTGCCTTTGACCTCTGGGGCACTGTCCTGTGGTTTTTGAGGAATCCTTGATGACCAAGGATACCACCTCCTACCACTCCCCTCCAGGGGCATAGGCCTCAGAGGCAGCTCTCCCACCCCTCTTTTCATACACCTGGTCTGACCACCCAAATCAGGCTGTGCCAGCTGGCACAGGCCTGCTGTTGATTCAATGTGTTTCATATTAAAGCCATTTGGTTTATTTATTGGGATGAGTTGTTCGTTCTCAAAGGCTTATAGTCTAGTCTTCCTTTATAACCTCCTTAGTACCTGGCACAGACCTGGCCAGATGGAATTGTGATTGATTACATGATGCCTTGTGCCTGGGGAAAAAGAAGGGGACAGTGCCTAACTGCATTAACAGTATGCAACAGGATGTTAGCAAGTTTTCTCATTTTCTTGGCTGAGTTTTGGCTGAGATTCAAAAGCTGAGAACAAGGGGAGTGGAGAACCCATACATTCTCAAGAGAGGCACTTACCAGTTCATCTCCCCAGACTTACTGTCAGGGTCCCCAAAGGAACCCGCTCAGTTCTTCCCAGCCACCTACACATAGACCAGGGGCATGATCGCAGAGAGGCGTGAGTGAGGAGTCCTTTAAAGCTAGTTTCTGGATGCTGTTCTTAAAACTACCATCCCCCCATCTCCACCTTAGACAGAATGATGGAACCGCTTGGAGAAAAAAACCCATGTGCCTTAGAATGTGAGGGTAACCGTGAGAGGTTGGTGGGCAATACGAGGCTTGCATGCTGCAGCCTGGGCTCATAGGGTCAGGCAAGGCAAAGGGCCAGATTTTCTGCCCTTGACAAAGAGGTTGCCCAGGAAGTACCCGGCTAATGCTCTCTTGAGATGATACTGTCCATGAGGACTGCTTGCTTGCCAGGCCAAGGTGACTGTGAAAAAGGGCCTCCCGGAGATGAAGCTTCCAAGACAGGGGTTAGAGAGCATGCCACCCACCACGAAGAACTGGGGTCAAAGATCCCTGGCAGGAGAGTGAGGATGAGAACCAACAAATGTGCCCCAGAAGAGAAAGGGTCAGAATTTGGGCTTGCACCACCCAGAGGGCAGCCTTGCCAGATAAGGGCAGCACCATATACACCCTCTGTATGCCACTGCTTTTCCTCCCTCTGCCCTGAGCCAGTGTTGGAGAATGAGGACCAACGGAACATCTCCCTTATCCCAGCAGGTGTCTGCGCCTGAGGCTAGCCTGAAAAGTGGGGACTAGAGAAGTTCAACTAAATGCAGGAAGTGCTTCCTTTGACACACATGTTCTAGTCTGTCCACATACCAAGTGGGTATTTAGAAGGCATGCATTTAAAATATTTAAAACTTTTAAACTACCGTATTTTGCCATGTATAAGGTGCTCCCATGTATAATGTGCATCCACGTTTTTAGCACAAACTTTCAGGGAAAGAAAATCTTTCTTTTTTTTTTAATTCAAAATTTTATTTGTTTACATTTAGGTACTTGTTTCTTGTATTATAAAGAAATTTTAACATTTATTTTTTAACATATTATGGTACAAGAAATTTTATGTAACAAATAATTACAAAACACAAGAACAGATACAAGGTACAAGAAATTTTATGTACCAGTAACAAATTTACTATATTTATGCATCATAGAAGGCCAAGAACTCTTCGTTGTTGCAAGTTTGTCGTAAGTTCAACAAAACCAATTATCATATTCCAGGGTATTATTTTGCATATGCATATCATTATTGATTTCTAGAGTTACGCTTTTAACTCATAAGCATAAATAAAAGAATTAAAGACATTTATATAGATACAGAATTAGTACTACCCATGTATAATGCACATCCTTATTTTTCCCTCACAAATTTGGGCAAAATAGTGCACATTGTACATGGAAAAATATGATATATATGTATATATATATATTTTTTTTTTTTTAGATTTTTTTTTTTATAATTGGGGAATTGGGGGGATGGGAACACTGCTGGGGGATTTGGGGGAAGGGGAAAAGACTAGTTGCTGTCGTTTTGTTCTTCAGTCTAGTTGTGGAGGATGTTGCTTCACTGGCCCAAGTTGGCACCATCATTGCGCTCTTCTCTGGTGAGGCAGATCAGTCGCCGGCTTCTGGACGGCCGCTCACTGCGGCTGCTGGCCGCTCACGCTGGCTGCTGGCTACATACGGTAGCCCATGGCAACCCACTGCCACAGGGACTGCAGCCTACGCCGTCGCCGGTGACTCATGGCAGCCCAGCTCCAGGTTGAGCTGTTGTTCAGCATCTTAGCTGTGGAGGGCAGTGTCACTGGCCCTCACATGTGGGATCCGAACCGGGGCCCTCTGGCATCCCAAGCGAGTTCTTAACCATCGCGCCACTCGGCCGGCCCGATATATTTTATTTAGATAGATTATATGGAGAACAGAAAGAAAAGCAAAAGTGAATAGGAGAGAGGAAGAAAGAGAAACTGAGATGTGTAGGAAGGTGAGAGTTATGTCTAACAGTCTTGGGTTACACTAATGGCTTGAGCCTCACTATTTATTACAGTGATACTTCCCAGCAGACTGACTGAACATGATTGTAACTGAACATAGCAGAATCTAACTGTAATCTTTACCAAAGTCAGTTACTGCTCTGTGGACCTGGTTTTGCAATTTTTAAACATAATTGCTTTAGTGAATGTAAATATTTCACTTCAACAGTGGAAGACATTTTGAGAGGCATACTAAGTCTTAATCTCTAACACCAGAACTCCGTGAAAGAAACATGATGTCCTGTGGCTATGAGATGAGATGGTTGAAGCAAGAAGGAGACTAGGCGAGCATGATAGGTACAGGTCATCAGGGAAAAATAAAAATATTCTGACTTTTTAAAATAAAGCAGAAAGTTCAGAACTTGTTTCTTTTTCTTTTGGATAGTCTGCTACTAACCATGAGACTAATAAACACAAAATAAAAATGGTGAAAGAATTAGCAATGGCTGAAGTAAAAAACCTGATTAATACATATGAGGTGTGATCAAACAATATGGTGAATATTTAAATTAAAAAAATTTATTACAGTAAAAGATACATTTCTCTTAATTCCCCTCAAAATACTCCCCCTGACTTCAAACACCCTTATCCCATCATTCTTGTCTCTTTCCGAAGCAGTTCAGGAAGTCCTATTTCATGAGTGTCTTTGGTTGAACTGTAGTGGATGCCCCCATGTCCTGAATCGATTCAAAACATTTACCTTTCTGGTCATTTTGACTTTGGGGAAGAGTTAGAAGTCACATGGTACCAGATCTGGTGAATAAGGTGGATGAGGACACACTATAATGATTTTATTTGACAGAAATTGCCATGCCAGAAGCAATGTGTGACACGGAGGCTTTCCATTGTGATCACAAAATACAGTGAATGTTGCTGCCAAGTGCCTTCTGACAGAAAGGCAGGGATCTTCAATACAGGAAGCGGCACGCTGAACTTTAGTAACAGTGTGTGACAAGTTTCAACTTGTTCAGTGCATTCAGTTGTGAGCTATGGTTGATAGAAGGTGTATTTTAAAGTGTGCCATAAATCATCCTCCTTCATGACAACGCTCTGTGTCACACATCACTTCTAGTACAGCAATTTCTGTCAAATAAGAACATTACAGTGTGTCCTCATCTGCCTTATTCACCAGACCTGGCACCATGCGACTTCTGGCTCTTCCCCAAAATCAAAATAACCATGAAAGGTAAACATTTTGAATCAATTCAGGACATTGAGGCAGCCACAACTGCTCAACTAAAGACACTCATGAAAGAGGACTTCAAGAACTGCTTCAGGTGGTGGCCAGGTGGTGGCCAGGTGGCTCAGTTGGTTAGAGTGCATGCTCTGAAAAACAAGGCTGCTGGTTCGATTCCCGCATGGGACGGTGGGCTGTGCCCCCTGCAACTAGATTGAAAATGGTGACTGGACTTGGAGCTGAGCTGCACCCTCCACAACTAGATTGAAGGACAATGACTTGACTTGGGGTTGATGGGTCCTAGAAAAAACACAGTGTTATCCAATAAAAAATAAATAAATAAATAAATAAACTGCTTCAGAAAGTGGCAAGAATGGAATAAGTGTGTTTGAAGTCAGAGGGAGTATTTTGAGGGGGATTAATAGCAATGTGTCTTTTACTGTAATAATTTTTTTTTATTTAAACATTCACCGTATTTGATCACGCCTCGTAAACTGTTTATGTGGAGAATAATTTTGTCTTCTTCATGGCTTAAAGATAATGCTCTTTCAAGGTCCATCATTTTACTTATTGGGGTGCCACGTCCCGCGCAGCAAGGGCGGTGGAGAGTGAGAGGGGCGGCGCAGGGTTAAAGAAACACAAGAGTCAAGTGTAGGGTTAAAGCAGGGCCAGGGGGCTGCAGTCTCTCTGGGACTGAGCCCCGAATCAGGCCAACGCATCGCTTTTATTAAGAAACTTCAAAGAAGTGAAGCTTGTTTATTCTAAAGTCCATGTGCTACGTGCCTTCTGGCTGTTTTCCATCAACCTGCCCCATTGTATTCCAACACCTGCTGTGCCTTCATACTCCCACACACACAACCCCCAGGATGGCGCAGCTGTACTGCGGCCATAAAGGTAAGGCAGATGACCCACATCATTCCACCGGGTCTCGGCATTCCGAAACACTCCCTTGAGGAAGATTTACTGGTATCATTCCACCTGGTCTCAGCATTCTGAGACACTCCCTCGACCTCATTAGGTCAGGGGTTGGTGTGGGAGGGACAGTCGAGGAGGTAGCTGTAAGGCAATATTGGGGTATGCATTTCTCATCAAAACCAAACAAACAAACTTTTCAAATTTTCAGGTGGCTTTATCTATTTTTAAAATGTATTTATTCTTAACATAGGAACATTCTTAACATTTTCTTGACACCAGTGTTTGCTCTGGTAAATTGACTTCTATTAACATTGTTACTTGTTAGGTGTTGGGCAGGTTTTGTGTGGGAAGGACAATCCTCAGAGAATGACACTCATGAGAAAAAGTGCAGAGATCAGGAGCTGTTGAACCTGGGGAGTTATTTCTTTCAGAGTCACTGATGCAGAAAGGGAAGCTGGCTTAAGTCCAGACAGTGTGCTTGAAACAAAACACATTTTCTGACAGCATATAATTGTCAGTCTAAGTGACTCAAGTTGCTTTATGCAGAAGCCATCATGTTTTATCAGTGATGGATGCTACTCCTATGTAGTTTCTTGGCTACTGCTATAAAAGCTGGCTTTGGAAAGTTCTATGGTATTATGCTTTGCTCTCTCAGATCCTGACATGCCCTGTAGACTTTTTGGCCTCCATCTGAGTCCTTGTACTTGCAATCATATACCTTCACCCTTGTCCCACCAGTGGCTTTTTATTTGAAATACAACTTTCTGACTTCTTGCTTAAGTGCATTGTGATCCAAACTACCAATTCTGAGATTCAGAATTCTGAACTCTCAATATTCACATATATTTCATTAAGGCTTCTTCTACTTTGCATCTTATCTACTGAAGGAAGTTTATATTTTTAAATATTTTATTCAAATTCTTTGTCCATTTATGAGACATACAACGTAAGTTTAAGAACTGAAAAGGATGTCTTAGAAATAAAAGGCTTTTTAAAAAGTTCTTTCCAGGAAAACACAGTTTCCCAATGCAGGTAAGAAGGGGAGATACTGGGGGTGACAGAATAAGGCATACGTTCCAGCTCTACTACTTATTGGAGCTGAGAACCCCCCAAAACCATTCAGTCTCTCAGAATCTCAATGTTATCATCTGGAATCACAAAGAAATAGTTGAGTTTTCTCTAGGATCAGGAAAGATAATCTATATAAAGGACTTAGCATAGTGTTTGCCTATAAGATGTTAGCTGCTGTTGACAAATGGAACCCAGGTATCATGGCCCTTACCTTGGAATCAGTAAAGCCAGTCTCTAGAAGAGTACAGTTGTGCATCACTTAACAATGGGGTTACGTTCTGAGAAATGCATTGATAGGCAATTTCATTATGCAATCATAGAGTGTACTTACAAAAACCTAGATGGCCTAGCCTACCTCCACCTCTTGTCCCACTGAAGGTCTTCAGGGGCAATAACAGGCATGGAGTTGTCATCTCCTATAACAATTCCTTCTTCTGGAATACCTTCTGAAGGGGTTGTCTGATGCTCTTCTTGAGGTGTTACTCTTTTCAGAAGTATGTCCATGGCGGTTTGCTTTTTTTTTTTTATCGTAGATTTGTTTGAAAACAGATAATGCACCATGAACATTCCTCTCTATCAATGAAAACCTCTTAATGTTGGGGTCCATGTTTTCAAACTTTGTGAGGAGCTTGTTGAGGTCTGTAAAAGCTTCTGCTTAGCCCTTCACTGTGAATTTCTTGAGGGTTCTTCTTTTTTCTTCTCCTGCAGCTTTCTTTACTCTTGCCTCTTCTTCAGCTATGAATTCCTATTTCAGTGCCAACAACTCCTCCTTAGACAGCGCCTCAGGACCACCTCTAGGATCTCATCAACGTAATCCTGATTCACACTCAGGTTAAAGTTGTTTGCCATCTCAACCACAACCCTGTTGATTTTTGCAACCTTTTGCTATGACTTTATGATGGCTATAATGGCTATGATGTCACTAGGCAACAGGAAATTTTCAACTTCATTATAATCATGTGGGACCATTGCCGTATATGTGATCCATCTGTGACTTGAAACCTCATTATGTGTCTCATGACTGCAATTAAGAGCCTGGTCTGTTGCTGGCTGAGTTGGAATCAAGGTTCTACCACTTACTGGCTGTAGGCAAGATCCTTAACCTCTTGTCTAGTTGGGCAAACACACACACACACACACACACACACACATAGGACACTAAAGAATCTTCAGAGAATGCTTTGGAAAGATAATTATAATTCAACTCATGAAAAGAGTGGTTGAGATTAGAAGTAAAATCTCCCCTTTGGTTTACTTGCCCCATAATTGTCTACATGCTACATGTGTGCTTTTCTCGCCCAGTGCCTCCCAGGTGGCCAACTGCCATCAGAAAGTATTCATCTGACCCTCTTCCCCTCACCCTTTCCCCCTGTGGACAACACTTTAAATTACCTCTTTCCAACACATTCCCTCCATCTTTCTTGTTAACAGACCCCAATTTTTGTGGGAGTGAAGAAATATGTGCTTACCCCCATGTGATGGTTCATAAATCATCTAAATAATTGTGATAATACTACCCTTTATTGACTCAGGCTTCCTTAAAGCTAGAGTAGGCACTATAACCCACCTCTAGCCAATAATACTGAAGAAGAGATCATTGCAGGACAAACATGAGCATAAAAAATACACCTGAAGTGTGGTGGAAAGAAAGATACAAAGAGGCTGGGTACTTTTTTACCACTTGCAATGGGAATACTGAACACAGTTTAAGATTTGTTTGCAGTTCTTTTTGTTCTTTGACTATATTCCACTAAGATAATAGCATATATGTGGTCCTACAAGTATTCATCAAGCTGTGGAGAGGATCAAGGGGCCAAGGCACAACTAGACGCACCAGAGGCTGTAAGATCCCAACAACAGAAATCGCTAGTGCAGTCCCATGATACAATGCCAAAATTCCTTATTCCGTAGCCACCAAGTTGGTCAGTAGATTTTAGTTGAATACCTCCATTGAGGGAGTACCATTTAACCAGTGCCATCTGAATTAGGAGAGTCTTGAAAAAAAAAAGCATTAAAAGAGTCATACCTGGACAACAGACATAAACCAAGATTGGCAGGGACTAACTGAGGCCTATGGTTATTGTACCTTTAACACCTAGGTGGTCTATTTTATACTCAGGTAGTTTTAACCAGGCTTGATGTTTATTCTGTCACACATCAATGCCATTACCAGTTCTTTACCGCTGGCATTCACTTGGATGTATGCAGCACATGGCATATCAGTTGTTAAATTTTCAAATATCTCTGCCATTTAAAATGTTCTTTCTTTTGTGAAACCAAAATATATAACTCAACTCATTGGTTATAATTCTTTCTCTTTGAACCATGCAAAACCAATTTAGTCCTCTGTCACACATTCTGCACACATAGTATCCATTTAATTATTTGACAATGACTATTTACAGAAATCACTTTAAAGCTTGAAATAAAGCTTTAGACAACCTATGATTTCCAAAATACTGTTATAGCTTAATTAAGGAGTTAAATGTAAAAAGCAAAAACAAAAACCCAAAACCTAAAAAAGTAGAAGAAAATGTCAATGTGTATTTGTTTATCTTCTAAATTGGAAAGAATTTGCTTAGATTAAAATGCATTGGAGGGCCGGCCAAGTGGTACGTTAGTTAAGAGCTGGCTTGGGATACCAGCTCTGAGCAGCAGGGCCCCGGTTCGGATCCCACATGAGGGCTAGTGATGCTGTGCCCTCTATAGCTAAGATGGTGAACAACAGTTCGACCTGGAGCTGGGCGGCCATGAGTCGCCAGCGACAGCGTAGGCTGCAGCCCCTGCTGCATTGGGCTGCCATAAGCTACCGTGTGTGGCTGGCAGCCAGCGTGAGCAGCCGGCAGCCGGTGTGAGCTGCCAAGAGCTGCCGTGAGCAGCTGTCCAGAATCTGGCGACTGATCTGCCTCACCCGGGAAGAGCACAATGATAATACCAGCATGAGCCAGTGAAGCAACGTCTTCCACAACTAGACTGAAGAACAAAAGGACAGCAACTTGTCTGTTCCCCTCCCCTAATTCCCCAATACAATCTTAAAAATAAATAAATAAATAAATAAATAAACAAACAAATAAAGGTTTGGGAAGAATTTTTAAAAACCACATTGGAATGAAATAGAAGAGTTAAAAATTTTTGAATACACTAAAATTTAAAGCCTCTATAGGCATAATGATGAATAATAAACCCAAAGAAACTGAAACAACAACAAAACAAAACAAACAAACAAAAACACTAACATATATACTAAAATTTTGGCATAACTATATCATACAACAATGAGGAAAACATTAAGACTAATTAATTGGCCAAATTATGTGAAAAACAAATTCACAGATGTAGAAATTAGATGGTTAATGAACTTGAAAAACTATTCAACTTCATTAATAATCAAAAAAATTCAGATTAAACAAAACAAGATAGGCTTTTTTTTATTAGAAAATATTTTTAAACTAATACCAAATGCTAGAGAAGGTTTAATGAAACATGGATTCTTAGACATTTACCAGTGGCAGAAAAATATTAAAAAACAATTTAGCATCCATATGAAAAGGTTATGTATTTAGACAGTGCTTTGATGAAATGAATTGGAAAAAGGCTTCTGCACACAAATATGCATCCCCATGATACTTACAGTAGTGAAAACGTGGAAGCAATCTAAATCTTCAGCACTAGTTAATGACTGATACATCTTCACAGTGAAACAGTATGTGTTCTTAGGAAATAATGTTTATGAACACTTTTTAAAAATATGAGCAAATGCTTATGCCCATATAAATGACAAAAAACAGGCAATGTTAGAAAAATTGATCAAATGAAAGAATATCTTTAAAATTTTGCATGGAAAATAGTCCCCAAACATCTACGTATAAAGTTATGTTAACAGTGCTTGTCTTGATTTCCAGTCAAGACGGTGGACTAGCTAAATGCTCTGCTAGCCTCCTCTCACAACCACATCAAAGTTAAAACTAAACTACAGAACAACCATAATTGAGAATTACCTGAAGTCTAGCTGAACCAAGTCCTACAACTAAGGACATACAGAAGAAGCCACCATGAGACTGGTAGGAGGGCACAGATGTGGTCCTTCATCTGCTTGTGACCATTAAAAATCAGGAAGGCTATATTAGCTGCAGAGGTGGCCCTTGGAGGAGTGAGGGGACTCAGCCTCACACTAGGCTCCCCAACCCAGTGTTCCAGTGCTGGAGAGAGAAGTAGTCATAAATTCTGGCTGTGGAAACTAACAGAGACTGTGGCTCAGGGAGGTGGAGGACAGCTGGAGTCCCAGGCCATGCTCTTAAAGGACCATGACAGACTTATTTGCTGAGCTCCGGCACTGGGAGAGCAGCTCAAAAGGTGCCAGGAATATATGGGGAGGAACCGAGTTGTCTGACCTCAAGGCAAGGACTAGAGGGGCAGCTTTCTCCCAGAAAGAAGCGCTGGCAGAAGCCATTTGTTCTTTGCTGACCCCTTTCCCTTCCCAGCATGCAGACACAGGTGGCTGCCATATCTGAGTCTCCATCAACCTGGCAAACGCTGATTATCTGCTCCTGCCCTGGTGAGTCCCTAAGACCCCACCCCACCCAACTTGTGGGTGTGCCCAAGCCAATTCCAGCAGCTTTTCCATACACACAGTCTGTCTCAGCTCATGCTGCAGACTTTTCCAAAATCTCTCAAAGGTTCACAAAACACACAAAAAAGCAGCATCTGGCTTCAGCACATCCCATGCCTCTTGCCAAGCAGCCCAAAGCCAGTTACTAGTGGCAACCAGCCTCAGTGCATGGCTTGGCCTCTCTAAGCCCAGCGAGGGTGGCAGCCCTGTACGGATTGTTTTGTGGCTCATTCCAGGTGGCCCCAGGCAGAGCACAGGCTGAAACTGAACTTACCCTGTTGTAGAGTCTCTCCCATGAGGCCTGGGGCTGGCAAGCCCAGTGGCCAGCATTGGAGTGAGCCGGAGCATAACCCAACCTCCTCCAAGGACAACATGCACGAAGGGCAGGCTGGGCAGGTACTAGGGCCCTGCTAAAGCAAATCCTGCTTCCATAGGGTCAGCCCCTACACAACAGCTCCTCCACTGTAGTCAAAGCCAGCCCTCACAACCAATCAACTCTACCTAATACATAGAAACAAGCACAAGGAGGCAGGCAAAATGGGAAGACAAAGAAACATGTTCATAACGAAAGAACAGAACAAAGCCCCAGAAAATGGAGACAAGCACTCTACCAGATGCAGAGTTCCAAACACTGGTTTTAAAGATGCTTGATGACCTCAGGAAGAACTTCAACAAAGATATAAACAACATAACAATGTGGATAAAAAACATAAAAAAGAACCAGTCAGAAATAAAGAGTATAATAAAATACACTGAAACGAAAAGTACATTAGAGTGAATCAGCAGTAGATTAGATGAAGCAGAAGACCAAATCAATAATTTAGAAGATAAGGTAGCAGAAAACACCCAATCAGAACATCAAAAAGAAAAAAGACTCCAAAAAAACCCCAACAAAACAAAAACAAAAACAATGGGTGTAGTTTAAGGGGCCTCTGGGACAACAGCAAGCATTACAGCATTCCTAGGGGTATTGAAAGGAGAAGAGAGACAGCAAGAAACTGAAAACCTATTTGAAGAAATGATGATGAACTGTTGCCTAATTTGGTGAAGGAAATAATCATACAAGCCCAGAAAGCACAGAAAGTCCCAAACAAGGTAAACTCAAAGAGGTCCACACCAAGACACATTACAGTTATAATTACAAAAGTTAAAGACAAAGAAAGAATCTTAAAAGATGCAAGAGAAAAGAAGTTAATTACCTACAATGGAACACCCATAAATCTGCCTAGCTGATTTCTGAACAGAAACTTTTCAGGCCAGAAGAGATTGGCACAAAACATTCAAAGTGATTGAAAGCAAGGACTTATAACCAAGATTACTCTGTTGAGCAAAGGTATCATTTGGACACAGAAAGAGCTTCCCAGACAAGACAAAGCTAAAGGAGTTCATCACCACCAAACAAGTATTACAAAAAATGTTAGAGGGACTTCTTTAAATGAAATATATCTATATCTATATCTATATCTATATCTATATCTATACCTATATCTATATCTATATCAATAATAAAATGGCAGCAACTACATATCTTTCAATAATTATTTTAAATTCAAATAGATTAAATTCTCCAATTAAAAGATAAGGTACCTGCATGGGTAAGAAAACAAGACCTTTATATATGCTGCCTACAAGAGACTCTCTTCAGATTGAAAGAAACACACAGGCTGAAAGTAAAGGGGTGGAAAAAAGATATTTCATGAAAATGAAAAAGAAAAAAACAAAAAGCCGTGGTAGAAATACTTATACCAGACAAAACAGATTTTAAAACAAAGGCTATAACAAGAGACAAAGAAGGACCCAGTAATTCCACTTCTAGGTATTTGTCTGAAGAAACCCAAAAAGCTACTTCGAAGGGACGTGTGCATCCGTGTGTTCATTGCATCGTTGTTTACAACAGCCAAGATGTGGAAGCAGCCCAGGTGTCCATCAGTGGATGAATGGATAAATAGTAGATGGTGCATGTACTCGTATACAATGGAATTTTGCTTGGCCTTGGAAGGGAATGGGTGGGTTCTTGCCATCTGTGGCAGCATGGATGGACCTAGAGGATATTGTACTGAATGGAGTATGTCAGACAGAAAAAGACAGGTGCAATGTGATTTCACTTGTAGGTGGAATCTAAAGAACAAAATAAATGGACAAACAAAACAGAAACAGACTCATAGATACAGAGAACATTTTGATGGTTGTCAGAGGGGCAGAGGGTTGAAGGGTGGGTGGAAAAGGAAAAGGGATTAAGAGGTACAAATTGGTAGTTACAAAATAGTCATGGTGATGTAAAGTAAAGCATAAGGAATATAGTCAATAATATGGTAATAACTATGTGTAGTGAGTACCAGGTGAGTACTAGGTTAGTCAAGTACTAGACTAGTCATCACTTCTTCAATTATGTAAATGTCTAACCACTATGCTGTACACCTGAAATTAACATAAAATAACATTGAATGTCAACTTTAATTGAAAAATTTAAAAAGGAGGGAAAAAGGTGAAGGGGAATAAGATATTCAAATATCCAGGTATAAAACAAGTAAGTCATGGGGATGTAATGTACACCATAGGGAATATAGTTAATAATATTGCCATAATGTGGTACAGTGTCAGATGGTTGCTGAACTTACCATAGTGATCAATTCTTTAGATATATTGGATTGTCAGAAAAGTCCTGATGCATTTTTGCAATGAAAAACATAGAAAAAATATGTTATGACTTTTCTGACAACCCAATGCAAATGCTGAATAACTATGGTGTAAACCTGAGACTAATACAATATTGTTTGTTAGCTATATTTTGATAAAAATCTTTTAAAAAACAGTGTTTGTCTTTGGGTGATAAAACTATGGATGAAGTTTCTTTTTTCTTTTTGGCAACTCTGTAGTCAGAAAAAGGTAATTATTTAAAGTATGCATTTAAAGATAATTATGACCTTTCTGTTGATCTTTTTTTGATCTTCTATCTGAATAACTCCCATTCTTTTAGCTCCTTTTCCTATAGCTTCTTTCTGTGACCCACGTTGTCCTTTACTGGTGTGATACAAAAAACTGAATCTAACACTTCATGCCTGAGATAATCACTGAAGAGCATTATTGCATCTCTTTTGTTTTAGTTGCCATTTTGATATTAGTTAACTTTTTTGTTTGTGTGCAGTCATACCTACTATCGTTTTGTACGGAATAAAGTTCTCTAAGTTAATGCATACTAGCAGTTTTTCCTCCACAACTCACTTGAGTAATGTAGCCCTGTGCACATTCATAGCAGTGGCTCACTCAAGGTGAGAGGTTGGGGAAAGGAGTGCGCCCATCAGAAAGTTAGAATGAGAAGAGATGGTGAGCAGGTGCTGGGGTGGAAAAGGCTGAGTGCTTGCCAAATTCCTTGTTTCTGTCTTCTGAACACATCACTGGACATGAGTTCCCAGCCTCCCTTAAATTTGAATAGTCATGTATAACTGAGTTCTAGCCCATGGATGAGAGAGGGAGTAATGTTTGCTATTTCAGAGCTACACGAATGTCTTCCATACAAGACCCTTCATGCTCCTTCCTGCTGTGGTCAGCTGAAGTAGAGAAGGGATATTGGGTTGAATTGGATATTAGAAGCCATGTGCTGAAGATGGCAGAGCTCTGTCAGCCTGGATTCCTGAAGGATTGTATGGAGGAGGCTGCTCTGCTAAATCTGCTCACCTGCTCAGCATTGTTATGTAAGCAATAAATAGTTTCTTCTTGTGCGTCAACAATTACATAATTTGGGATCTGTTTATTAGAGTAGTTAGCCAATTTTAACTATCAATAATACAATATTCAATGATGTGCAAGTGATCTTGGTATTTCCTTGTATTATTTCCTTATTTCCTTTGCACCAGGGAGAGAATTTGCCTTAAATGCTTATCCTCAAATGATTCAATCAAGCACAGAAAACCATGCTATATGAATACTGTAGATATTATAGAGCAAGATATAAGACAAGCTATATGAATACTGTAGATATTATAGACCAAGATATAAGACTCCATATTTTATAGTCATACATTTCAACGTGTTGGATGTATCTTATCAGTTTTGCTTTTCAAATATTTATTTTATTATATCATTCCCTATTTCTTGTTCTCTTCGCATTTAATAAGCATCCTTCCATATTCTCAGCAAGCTCATTACTAAAGGTTATGAACCAGTTACATTAGTGAGAATTTAAGCAGTTTATTAAGAATATAATTTAAAATATGGTAGTATATTTAGTTTTAAGCATTTTACCTGGAGAAAATGCTATTGCTTTTATCAATTAGCTTTTGCTATATAACAAACCATGACACGATTTAGAAGCATCAAACAAGCATTTATTATTTCTCACTATTCTGTATCCTGGCTGAATAGTGCTTTTGCTCTGGCCCAGCTCGGCTGCAGCTGCAGAGTCCAAGATGGCCTCATTTATGGATCTGGGACCTCACCTGAGACAATGGGAAAAGCTGGAAGACTGGAATTGACCCTTCACCAGGAGGTTAGCTTGTGCTTGTTCACCTGGGTAAAAGGGTTCCCAGGATTAAAGGGAATGGAAAACCCCTAGAAACAGTTGGGAGGTCCTATCCATGGACCTGTTCACAGAGGGAAATCATGGTGGCCGCTTTGCCAACAAAACTCCAGTCCTCTTGTCTATTCATTTAAATGTATTTGCTATTTATATCTACACCAAAATACTGAGCTCTAACATGTACAAGAAGTATAGATATAAGACTGAAGTAATGAAGTTGTAGGGTTTGAAGGACTATCTATACCAGAACACCTGCGCTAAGGGAAGCTGCTACAACTAACCACAAAGCTTATCTCTGAGCTTCTTATTAGCTGGGGGTGGAGGGTGCTGGCGAGGGGGAGGACAAATATAGACTTCCTGATGGATTCTAGCTTCACAAATTCAAACCTATTACATGACAACAGGCAGCATCCACAGTAGCATGTAGGTCCTAAGCCTTCCTTTCATATTTCCTCTACTTTCCCTCCACATCCTTTCCCCATTCTCTGCTTATGCTCATCTTTCATGATAACGATGTAGGAAATTAGCAAAAACAGGCAGTGAGAGAAACAGAAGACGATAAAGCGAAATGGGAGAGTGATGGGAAAAGAGTCAGTGAATAGGGTAGGCATGGGGGCCTTGAGAAAATTCAGATAGAAAATCAATTTTCATAGGAAGCTCAAGCTTGCTGCAGGTCCTTTACCTGTTCATGCTGTTTCCTCCCCCTGGAATGCTGCTTCAGCAGACCTCAGCCTGGTTCTTCCCTTCACGTCACTAGACAGCTGCTCTGGCATCGCCTTGTCATAGACGCCTTTCCTGACCTCCGCTCCCCCGGTTCTACCTTATTCTCTACTCCCTTATCCTGAGGTTTATTTTCTTACTAGCCATGATCAGTCTCTGAATTCACTCAGTCTTTCACTGTTTAGTATGCGACTCATGTTCTGGAATTGCGTAATAGTTAAGCTCTCGAGCTAGAGCATCTACGTTCAAATCTTGGCTCCACTCCTAATGCTGTTTCAACTTTTTTCTCAGTTTCTTCTTCTATAAAATGATAACACACATAGAAAGCAATTGTGAGTTTGAAGTGTGTCAGTTCACACAGAGCACTTAGCACAGTGCCTGGCACGTGGTCAAACCATGGTGACTCACAGCAGCTGTCTCATTCATCACCATGTCTTCAGCCCCCAAAAGTGCCTGCCACAGAGTAGATGCTCAGTCAATAATTTTTAAAAATAAATAATATCTGTTAGTTAAGTATTGAATACATATAATAATCACAGTTAACTCTTATTGGGTACTACTCCCTGCCAGGCATATAGCGCAACAAAACTATGAAAAAAGTATTGTTCTTTTTCTACCTATTTTGTATCTGAGGAACCTGAGCCTTTACTTAAGTAGTTATCCAAGGCCACGAAGCTGGTACATAGCAAAGCCAAGGCGCAAACTCAAGTTCATGTGATACAAAATACATATTCTTTACTACTTGTCTATGCTGCTTTTTTGTTTACTGCATTTTAATAAAGACACATTGTAGCTGTTTTACCTTAATTCTTGGAAGAATATAATTCAAAAATACCTTCTTGATATAGCCTATGATTTGTTAATCACAAGCATTTTTCTGGTCTGACATTTAAACCTGACCTTTGTAGAAAGCAAGTCAGAATTAATAGACCTAGAAGTGTAAGATAATTTCTCTGAGAGGATACTTCAGCCCTGTCCAACCCTTTATTCTTAGATAGAACTCTCGGACCTGTGTCACCCAATTGGCCTACACCGGGTCTCCATTTCACGGTTCTATAGTAGCTAGGTTAACATGACGTTAGTAGCAGTCAGCCTCATTCCATAGCAGTGAAATAACTACTCTCTTTGTAGAGGCAACAAGTGAATTGATGCAGTTACTCTTCCTCTAAAGCAAAGTCCAAAACATTCAAATTGCTGTTTTGTTGTGGTCTTTGTTGTAGCTCTCTTCCTGGTTCCTGTCATGGTCAACAGTTGAAAAAAAACCGGGGTGCCTAAACAAATATAGGGAAAAAAATTCTATGAAGTGTGCCTGGGAGAAGGCACTAGAGTAACCGCTAAGCCAACATTATTTGCGATGTGCTTCTGTTCTTTTTGCCATCAGTAAACATCTGCTAAACTCAGGGGTAGCTTACAAGTTCTCTAGGCACAGTTTGTAGAATGGTCAATTGGTAGAGTTGTGGCTGGCAGGAAAAGGAGATCTGAGGTGTTATTCTCCCATTGCCAGGTACATGAAGATGGTCTGAGCAAGTTACATGCTCAGTGAAGCCCAATAGCGGTGTTTGCGCATCACTGAACACGACCCACATTCAGACTGTAATAGAAAAAAATTGTAATGACATCCAGGGTGGCCTTTATCATAAAGACATACCCTTAAAATCATAACATTTTAAAAATGTGCTGTCAGAATTTGTAAGGAATTATTGTATCTTCAAAGAAGTTAATATTTCCTTAAAAATAACCAAAGGTCCTCTGTTACTAGCAAATGTTTTAATACTTCAGTCTTGGGTAGGGAATTCACAGCCCAGAGTTGAGATTGACTCAGTCTTCATTTTCAGAGGATTTATAATAAATAAAAATGCAGGATTTTAGCAGCACCATTCTTGTATTCGTTCCTAGTACGTGATGAGGATACTGTCTTATCATTGCTGTTTATTGAAATGTGTTGATTCTGGGGTAAGCAAATAATATTGTTGCTATTAGAATGGTGTCCAGAAACTAATTTTTAAATTTAAGCATGATGTAACAATTATCTTATTAGTTGATATTATTATTATTTTTATTCTACTGCAGATCATTTGCCCACTGTAGGGAAAATCATTCTTATCCCTGGTTTTGGCCAAGTGACAGGTGATTTTTCTCAATGTAGAGGCGGAAAGGGGCAGAGGGGCCATAGGAGAATTTGGAAAACTCCCTAGATTTAGAGGTGCAACCTATAATCAGGCCACTACCTCAAGTTGTGTATACACACACACACACACACACACACACACACACACACACACACGGACATCATATACATCTTTTAATGAGTGCCTTTTTAGGATCATATAATCTGCCAGTTGTTGGTAAAATAAATACTGCTTCTTTCTTTTGGCCATTTTAAGTAGTTCGCTCTGTAAGACTAGTGGATAACTACTCTGTCTTTATCATTTTTTTTCTTTAATAGCATTTTTTTAATGAAGTGATTAACTGTTGAGGACAAAAATGTCTGACCAATGATTTTGAAACATATAGGATTTTTCCTGAAGGGGAAACAGTGTTCTTGGTATGTAAATGAGAACTAAATGTCAAGCTTTAAAAATGAAATGATGTCTTCTAAAATTGTGAAACAAGGAACATTTCTAATAGACAATTTTCTTCTCCTGACCTTTATTTAGTTCCATGACCTACTGGAGGTCATTTTCTTTAAAGCTCTCTGAGGAGAAAGCGGCCGCAATTTTACCCAACTTCATGCCCACGTCTAGGGAGGGGAACAGGCAACTAATCTAATCTCTTTGTCAAAAACTGTTTCAAATAGCTTTTGAATAACTTTAGACAACTTAACAGTAGCTTATACTTCCCTATGATGAAGGATAGTAATAATTGCTTAATTTCTTAGAATTCCAGTCCTCAAAGCTAAAGGAAGAAAACACTAAACATAAGAGTAAAAATCAGGCTGCCCACATGTTGTGGCCCTTCCCTGACCTCTGAGGGCTTGCTTGATTTCTCCCTCCTTTGAACTCCTCTTCTCCTCTTCTGCTTGTCCCTGAAGTGAGTCTTTGATTTCTAGTTGGACTCCATACTCATCTCAGGCTCCACACTCGCCTTGGGCCAGATCACCCACATTCATGGTGGCAACTACCATCCATAGTCTGGTGTTACTTGGCATCTTGGTCTGGACATAGAATAGTTATCTGAAACTTGGCATGTCCAAAATGGTACCAATCTCCTTTTCTCCAAACCTTCTTCCTCTTGCTTTGATTTATTGTGGCCAGTAACATAACGGACATACAGGACTCTAGTCTGGATACCATCATAGACACTTCTTTCTCGTTCACTGCTGACCTCCAATTAGTCACTCATTTCATTAATTATATTTCCATTGCATCTCTTCTTCCTCATCCTCTCTATCTCTTCTGTTCCTCCTTTGCTTAGGCTGTCATCACTTCTTATCTGGGTTATTGTGATCGCTTCTGAGCTGGTCTCTTTGTAAAAAATATCACCCTGAACCTTTAATCAAATTAATATCCATAAGTGTTTCACTTAGTAGACTATAAGCTTTGTGGAGAGAGAGAGTGTCCTTGTCCCGACTTTAGAGCTCCAGCTTCTACCAGTGTCTGTGCCAAGGCACTGTCTGGGCATAAAGATAGTTCCTAGCTGTGTGACTGTGTATAAGCTACTTAACGTGTTTTGCCTCTATTTTTACATCTGTAAAATGGGGATAATGCTAGGATTTACTACATGTGTTTGTTGGGGTTTTTTCTTTCTTTTTTTATTTTATTTTATATTTTTTAAATTATTTTTTATTATGAAATACACATTTTTTAGAATTAGTTTCAACTGTACAACACAGTGCAATAGTTATACTTTTTTACCCCTTGAAGTGTACATGTGTTTGTTTTAATATGTGTAAAGGGCTTAGATTAGCTCCTGCCATATAGTCAGCACCGAGTA
This sequence comes from Hipposideros armiger, assembly GCF_001890085.2. NCBI lineage: Eukaryota > Metazoa > Chordata > Mammalia > Chiroptera > Hipposideridae > Hipposideros > Hipposideros armiger. The sequence continues at coordinate 264,238 of NW_017731775.1, read as the reverse complement.
AATGTTAGTGTTTATTATAAGCATTTAACATTTATTTGTGTAAATGGATGAATTATTCCTAATTTAACTTTAGCTTGTCTTGAATTGTTCTCTATTGTTTTGGGTCAGGTAGTCACTGATAAATTCTAAGTTCCTTGAATCTGGAGACCATAGAATTTTCATCCTTCACAGTACCTAGAGAAGTGCTGAGCACACAGTATTCATTCAATAAATACTTATTGATTGGTTTATTGTTCTAGAGAAATTAAATACTCTTCCCCCCTCCCCAATAAAAGTTTACAGTGTACTGGGAGGTCATTCTTACCAACAGAGGCACTGACAGCCTTTGTTTAGATTCCCTTTTCAAGGAAGTTTACAGAGTTGAACAGCCTGGAAAATAGAGACCAGTGGAGCAAAGAGCAGGTCTGTTTGCTGTCCGGTGCAGTAAAGATAATGTCTCCCTCCACAGCAGAAGGTGGGTAAGTTTCCTTGTAGCCCATTCTAGAAGATTAAGGGGGGTTTAAGCTCAGGGTTTCTCAGCTGTGATACAAACCGCAGAGTTCTCAGCATCCACATGTGTCATTCCACCTTGTCCCCATGGGACATGAGAGGCAAGTGGGAACAATGTGAACATGAAGCTCGGGCTGCTTGCCATGCCTTGAGCAAAGCTCCTGTGTCTCTGACCCATAAGTCTCATGTCTTCCGGCAGCATCCACAACACTGTGATAGGCTCCCTTGGTAGCTTGCAAATAGAGTAATAATGTTGGAAGAAAAGCATATTCCTTTAATAACTTGGTGCTATTTTGCTCCAACTCCATTTAGAAGCATGAAGAAGTAAATAAATGAGCCATCCAATTGTAAATTCTCTAAGCACAGCATGCTCAAGTTCCAGTTTCTCATGCTGCCCTTCAATACTGTTATTATGTGCTTCTGACCTGCAGAATAGAACCGAGCAAGGAGATCAAATAACTTTTCTTTGAATTTTGCTCTTAAACATAAAAAGTGGGCCTGAGAACATATTTAGAATGCTAATATTTAGCTACAGAGCCTGGCAAATTTATGTGGTTGTGCATTTACCAGAGGGAAGAGTCCAGGGAAGCTGAACTGTTTTAAAAAGAAAGGGGTTGTGTTCTACTTGAAGCACGGTAGCATATGCGGCCAGGGTGGTGAAGGCCCCACAAATCCTGTAGTGTGGTGAACATCGAAAGAAAAGTCTAAGGAAGAGTCTCAAGTTGAAATGTTTTCCTTACCATGGGAAGGAGTTAAATGGGGCAGAATGACTTAGTCAGACAGGTGTTTGAACTGGATAAATTCTAAGATTTCCTAGGAGTTTAAAAAAGCTCAATGCAAAATGACTGTTTATGTTGACTTAAGCTAATACCCGTGATGTTGCTGTCCACGTAATTAATATATTTGATTCTGTGCCTTGATACACAGAAGAGGCTCTTTCTGTTTAAATTTGATTAATCCACTGACAGATGGCTTTGTTGACAATGACTGCTATTTGTCTCTGACACTACTTCTACATTGTATAACCATGCAGTCATGATGTATGCTACAGCAGCAGAACAAAAGACTCGCATTGGTCTATCCATTCCCCAGTGAGACAATAATAATCCTTAATCCTAAACAATATTATTAACCATTTTTGGCATGCCAGGCACTCTGCTAAGCACTTTCCATGTTGTACCTCATTGAATTCTCAAAATAACCTATGGTGTTGGAGCTGTATCACCCCATTGTACAGATAAGGAAACCGAGACATAGAACACGATGTTGTTTCCCAAAGTCACACAGCATAAGTACCAGACGGGAATTTGGATCCTGGGCAATCAGAGGCCTAAGCTAGTGCTCTTATCAATTACACTTTCAAAATGCAGACTCAGATGTGGAAAGAGGGAGAGAGAAAAAAATCTAGCAAGTTATTAAGAAGGCATGAAATGTGGAAATTTTCCTAAGGTGTTAGAGGAAAAGATTCACGTGCTTTTCTTAGGATATCAACATAACCCAAATTCTCTTTGTTCATTTCTGTAAATTGTGATGTTAAAGCTGAAACTCTGCAGGTTATTTTAAAAGATGAAGTATTTCACAACATGAACAGAATGGAAACTTTTTTTTTTCTTTTAAAGCAAACTTTGTTTTTTGCTGACACTTTTGAACTTGCTGCTCAATGGGAAACAAGCAAGTTTAAAAAGCTAGAGATTTCTAAATACGTTCAAAACTTAAACACTTTATACCTGGGGAAAATTGCCTTTATGGTAAGAGTTTCAGTCAGTCATATGATACGACTATTCTATAGTTATGTGATATTTTAGGACTCTTCAAAGTTGGATATGTGGCAGTTCTTTTTCCAGACTGAAGACTCAGGGTCAGTGCTGATGGATTTCAGGGATAAAACCATTATCCCTTCAGGCTCAGCAATAAGATTGTTAATTCTCAGATGACTGCTCTTGTGACAAGAAAGCAATGAAGATCTGTTAAAAGTGGATTTAAAAAAAATAACAATGCTACTCTTCCAATATGAAAAAGTAATTAAATAAAGTTAGCTTTAAAAGAGGCACAGCCTTCCCTGAACTTAATGATATTTTCAAAACCGTTGAAAAACTATTAGGCCCAGATGGTTTATACTTGGGACTGGCAAACTGGGGCCAGATAAAAATATTTCAGGCTTTTTAGGCCACATACAGTCTTTGTTGTAACTATTTAACTGTGTCATTGTGATGTGAAAGCAGCCATAGGCAATACATGAACAAATGAGTATGGTTGTGTTCTGACACAATTTTATTTATGGACAATGAAATTGAATTTCATATAATTTCCAATGTCACAAAATATTCTTTCCTTTGATTTTTTTCAATCGTTTAAACATACAAAACCATCATTAGTGCACAGATCATAGAGAAACAGGCAGAGGGCTGGGTGTAACCTCAGGCCAGGTTTGTGGATACTGGCCTGACCCGACTTTCACCTGGTAGTGACATATATAGAATGAGCATAGCAGGTGAGGTTGGTGAGATGGTCTTGGCACATTGCCACCTCTTCTTTTTGCTTCTCCTTTCCACTCTTGTACTTTCCAAAGATGACTTGCTTCCATTCAGGAGAGTGTCATATATGCAGCATGCATCAACTGCTTCAATGATTATAACTACTAAATAAGGGTGCACTGTTACAGTGTTATTGCCTTTTCTTTAGCTTTGTCAGTTGTCTTCATAGGAAGTGATTCAGGAGTTGCTACTGGGTTTTCCTCAAGCCAGAGTAAGTTCAACCTTTAAGGATAGCAAACACAAAATGTTCCATCTTTCCAACTGCTCAGGGATGCTACTTATTATTGATGAAAAGCCTAGTCAGATAGAGTCCACTACCTCTTCTTGGAAGACCACATTCCCTAACCTCCCTTGCAGTTAGATAGAGACTATATGGCTGGTTTTGGCCAACAGAGTGTAGACAAAAGCAATACATGTCACATGTAGGCCTGACTCCCCAAACATCCAGTTATCTTTAATGTCCTCCCCTTCTCCCTCTCATCTACCCAACTAGAAGCAAAGATGGCAGAGATGCTGGACCTCTACCACAGAAGGAGTCACAGAACAGAGATAGAGCCCTCCAGAACTGCTGCCTCACTCACACTGGATATTGACTGAGCAAGAAAAACTCTTACTGTTTTGAGCTACTGAAATTGTGGGGTTGTTTGTTGAGCAACTAGCATTAGTTACACTGACTAATATAATTTTGCAGCCCAACCCAAGGATTTTATTCAACTTCCTTTCCTGTCTTTGATGACGTTTATTGACAATCTCTTGTATTGCAACAGTTGCCCATTTGTCACTCTTTGCCCATTTGTTGCTCATAATTATAATGGTAAGGAAAACTTGTTACAACAGTTCACAAAACATTAGTCACACTTCTGAGTATTTATCTCAGAGAAATAAAAATGTATACCCAGACAAAAACCTATACAAGATTGTTCATAAGTGGCTTTATTTATAATAGCCAAAAACTGGAAACAACTGCAATGCCCTTCAATAAATGAATGGTTAAACCAACTGTTACACCCATACCATAGAATGCTGCTCAGGAATAAAAAGAAACAAACTATTGATACGTGCAACAACTTGGAAAGACCTTGAGGGCATTATGTTGAGTGAAAAAAAAGCGCCAATCTCAGAGGGTCACACACTGTATTACTCGTATTCCGTTTTTATAAAACATTCCAGTAATGACAAAATTATAGAGATGCGGAACAGATTAGTAATAGTTGTCAGGGGTTAAAGATGGTGGAGGTAGGGGTGGGGTGAGGGTGGGAGTGGGGGTAAGAGGGTGGGTGTGTGTGACTTCCTGGGTGGCATGAAAGGGGCCTTTGGAGTGGTGGAATAGTTCTGCATCCTGATTTTGGTGCTGCTTTTATGAATACAATATAATATAATATAATATATATGCTATGATAAAATGACATAGACATATACACATATACTGTAGCAATGTCTGTTTCCTATCAAACTATGTAAGATGAAGCCATTGGGGGAAACTGGGTGAAGGGCACAGGGACCTCTCCACACTCCTTTTGTAACTTCCTGTAAACCTATAGTTGTTACAAAACAACCACCATTGATGAAGTCCTTACTCTGTGTTTAGCTCTAAGTGTTTTCCCTGTGTTATCTCATTTAACCCTCACAACAACATTTTGATGTGGATATTTTTGTCCTTGTTTTACAGATGAGGAAACTAATGGTTTGAAAGGTAAAATAATAGAGTGAAAAATCACACAACTAGAAAATGATGGAAGGAGGATTCAGTTAGTCCACTTCCACAAACCCTGTTCTTCTCACCTGTCTATACGTCTACGCTTTATTTTCTAAAGAACAATGCCCTATCACTCTAGTACCATTTGGTAAATGGTCATTCTGATAAGAAAACAAAACAAAACAAAAAATACCAGAACTTGAAACATGTTTATGCTAGGTAGGAGCTCTAGATGACACTTACACATATAAAAATGGGTGGCTAAATAGTGTCAGATCCAGAAGTCTCCACAGCTAAACATTCCAAAATGAAAGCAGAACACAGTTGCTTACTCAAATCCAACAATGTTTCTTTATTAACTATAGCCAAACTTTCCTCATCTGATGTGTAAATCCTATCCTGTCATGGAAATGATTTTTGTTTTTGCTTTACTTTTCTGGTTATATTTTATATCCAGGAGAGCGTATAAATCATTTTTCCCCATAAATTTAAACAGAAAGATTCTGGGACTTCAAAATAATTCCACTTTTTTTTTTCTTTTTAAATTCAGAGGGATGCACTTGAGAATACAAACTTGGCTATGGGAATTTGTGCTTGTGGACATCTGAGTAATGCTCCCCTCTGGCTGACTTGATTATTTAGACTGGATTGGGTTTTGTAATTACATCCCAAACACAGCATTAGCCACTTCATGCTGGGCGCCAGCACTGCCATTTGGGCACCTCTGTGGGGTGTAGAGACAGCTAAATGGACTTGTGCCAAGAGCCCTACAGGGAAGTGATGCTGATTTTGATCATTTGTGTGGTGCGCATAGGCTGCATGTGACAACAATGAATAGTTATTAGGCTGGGAGTGAAAATCTGCAGTAACAAAGAAATGGTGGGCTTTAATTTTAAGAGAGCGTCTAGGAGGAGAGCAACTCAACAATCGAATCCAAGCTCCTAACCAGGATCTGTAAGGCCCTATGAAATCTGCCCCCCGCCTTTCTCTCCAAACTCGTCACCTGCCAGTCTTCCATTGCTCAGTGTGTTTTCGTCACAATGACCTTCTATTTCTTGAGCGTGCCAAGCTCAGTTCCACCACAGGACCTCTGCATGTGCCACTCCCCTGCATCTCTCTTCTGTGGGACCTTCACATAGCAACTTCCCTGGCTTTAATCAGGCCACTCTTCAAATGACTTCTTCCCAGAGAAGCTATCCCTCAAATATGATTAGCATATTTAAAGTGGATTCAGTCCCATCCCCTGGTGCTTACTTACTTTTCTTTTTAGCACTTATCACTACTTGAAATTATGCTGTGCAGTATGTGTCATTTGCTCATTATCTGACTCTCTCAATAAAACATAAGTTCCTCATGGGCAGGGAGCATATCTGTTTTGTTCACTGCTGTATATCAGCACTTAGAATCTATCTTCTGGCATGTAATAAGCACTATATTTTACTTGTTGAATGAAAAAAACACACGAATAAGCACCGGGCCCACTGTAACTTGCCCTTTTGTTCCAGCCAGGTGTTTACACTGTCCCTGCCAGCCCCAGGCTCGTTGTGTTTGGGATTTGGTTATTGTCTTTATATGAATCATGTGCAGACTTCTGAGTTACAGATGATTTATTGTCAAGGCTTCCTGCTCGTTAGTGCCCTGTGTATGTTTTCTGAACCATCTCTCTGGGTGCATGGCCTCTTGTTTCATTCCGGCCCTTTCTGCCTTTTCTCTTTCTCCAGGTTGTAGGGCCCTTGCTGCTCATTCTGATGCTTCAGGGTTGACTGAAGACTGGTCTTTGGACCTGGCTGGCAGTGACCTCTAGGACCAGGAGAGGCCTCTACTCTAGACTGTGGACCTACTGACAGTCTAGTGTGGACTAGCCCACCTATTCATTATTTTTAGTTATCTTGAGCCCTCAGCCTTCATTCAAATTCTTGGTCCAACTTCTCCCTCCGAGCTTATGCACTCACAGTGCCCTACCCTCCCATCCAGACATAGCCTCTTCCCAAGGAAAAACTCTCAAAGAGGCTTCATTGAAACTGAAATTTGGACACTGAGCCAGAAAACCCAGTATCACAACAGTACAAATACTGCACGTAAAAATATGGCTTTATCATCTATCATATTCTATCAAATTTCCTTTTGCTGTTTGAAAGTGAGCCTGTGACACTAGGCCTATAGAATGACTTGTCCTATACAGATTGTCAAATTTCATTGTCAAAGCTACCTGAGGGATATTTAGATGACAGTATCCAGATCTGAATACCAGCCTCACCTTTCAAGATTGTTCTGCTTCAGCCGTCTAGAGTCATTGCCTTGAAGGCAAGAATCTTGGGCCTTCCAAGCCCAGGTTTTCTACACTGGAATTTTCCATGGAGAGCTTCCAGTAGCCTGAGGCTACTTCCACAGGGTGCACCTGGGAAATTTAAGTACTACGTTGGATTGGGCAACTATGGTATTATCTGCACAACTGAGACAACCTTAGAGAATTATAATGATGGAAAATATAAATAAAATTATGAAAAAAATATAATGATGGCAACATGAACTACCATCTTTTCATTACACAAGAAAAGGAAGTGTAGGAAATGTGCCAGACATATATTTTTTTTAACTCTCCAGAGCTCCATCCAAGGCTTGCCAGCCCTCACTGATCAACTTGCCTTGGATAAAACATTTCAGATCTTGATAACAAAGGAAAATTGCAACGTAGTTATGCTTATTGTAAGACCATGTGCCAGTGGTCTGTTTTCCTTGAAGGTATAACCATGGAAACTGTTACAGTGAACAAGGGACACAACAAATGACTATGTGGAATTATTGTAAAAGAGGCAGTTTATGCAGTGTCATGGATTTCAGCTTGTTGGATAGAGCTGGGCTTTTAAAATTTGAAGTAGTAATAGCTTAACATGCTTAAGCCTGTAATTAGGGAATTAAACCATATATTATTGTCTGCTTATAAACTTTAAATCATAAAATTGCTGTGATAAGGAGAATTTTTAGAAGCAATTGAGCCTAAGCTCTTATTTCTATATTTAAACAGGATTAAATCTATGGTATCTTGGCAAATAATTATCAATTGTTAAAAAAATGAGAAAAAGACACATCATTTTTGCCTTTTTTTCTTACACCTATTAAAGATTCTATCTGACATCCTAGCTCCTTCCAGGAATTACACACCATGGCTAAGTGGAGTTTATTACATGGATGCAAGACTGGTTCAATATTTGAAACTCAATCAATATCACTCACATTATTATCAGGTTAAAGAAGAAAAATTATATGACCCTATCAATTCAATCAGAAAAGGCATTTGAAAAAATTCAACACCAAGCATTGATTAAAACTCTTAGAGAAATAGGTATAGAAGGGAACNAAAGTCACACAGCATAGGTACCAGACGGGAATTTGGATCCTGGTCAATCAGAGGCCTAAGCTAGTGCTCTTATCAATTACACTTTCAAAATGCAGACTCAGATGTGGAAAGAGGGAGAGAGAAAAAAATCTAGCAAGTTATTAAGAAGGCATGAAATGTGGAAATTTTCCTAAGGTGTTAGAGGAAAAGATTCACGTGCTTTTCTTAGGATATCAACATAACCCAAATTCTCTTTGTTCATTTCTGTAAATTGTGATGTTAAAGCTGAAACTCTGCAGGTTATTTTAAAAGATGAAGTATTTCACAACATGAACAGAATGGAAACTTTTTTTTTCTTTTAAAGCAAACTTTGTTTTTTGCTGACACTTTTGAACTTGCTGCTCAATGGGAAACAAGCAAGTTTAAAAAGCTAGAGATTTCTAAATACGTTCAAAACTTAAACACTTTATACCTGGGGAAAATTGCCTTTATGGTAAGAGTTTCAGTCAGTCATATGATACGACTATTCTATAGTTATGTGATATTTTAGGACTCTTCAAAGTTGGATATGTGGCAGTTCTTTTTCCAGACTGAAGACTCAGGGTCAGTGCTGATGGATTTCAGGGATAAAACCATTATCCCTTCAGGCTCAGCAATAAGATTGTTAATTCTCAGATGACTGCTCTTGTGACAAGAAAGCAATGAAGATCTGTTAAAAGTGGATTTAAAAAAAATAACAATGCTACTCTTCCAATATGAAAAAGTAATTAAATAAAGTTAGCTTTAAAAGAGGCACAGCCTTCCCTGAACTTAATGATATTTTCAAAACCGTTGAAAAACTATTAGGCCCAGATGGTTTATACTTGGGACTGGCAAACTGGGGCCAGATAAAAATATTTCAGGCTTTTTAGGCCACATACAGTCTTTGTTGTAACTATTTAACTGTGTCATTGTGATGTGAAAGCAGCCATAGGCAATACATGAACAAATGAGTATGGTTGTGTTCTGACACAATTTTATTTATGGACAATGAAATTGAATTTCATATAATTTCCAATGTCACAAAATATTCTTTCCTTTGATTTTTTTCAATCGTTTAAACATACAAAACCATCATTAGTGCACAGATCATAGAGAAACAGGCAGAGGGCTGGGTGTAACCTCAGGCCAGGTTTGTGGATACTGGCCTGACCCGACTTTCACCTGGTAGTGACATATATAGAATGAGCATAGCAGGTGAGGTTGGTGAGATGGTCTTGGCACATTGCCACCTCTTCTTTTTGCTTCTCCTTTCCACTCTTGTACTTTCCAAAGATGACTTGCTTCCATTCAGGAGAGTGTCATATATGCAGCATGCATCAACTGCTTCAATGATTATAACTACTAAATAAGGGTGCACTGTTACAGTGTTATTGCCTTTTCTTTAGCTTTGTCAGTTGTCTTCATAGGAAGTGATTCAGGAGTTGCTACTGGGTTTTCCTCAAGCCAGAGTTAGTTCAACCTTTAAGGATAGCAAAAACAAAATGTTCCATCTTTCCAACTGCTCAGGGATGCTACTTATTATTGATGAAAAGCCTAGTCAGATAGAGTCCACTACCTCTTCTTGGAAGACCACATTCCCTAACCTCCCTTGCAGTTAGATAGAGACTATATGACTGGTTTTGGCCAACAGAGTGTAGACAAAAGCAATACATGTCACATGTAGGCCTGACTCCCCAAACATCCAGTTATCTTTAATGTCCTCCCCTTCTCCCTCTCATCTACCCAACTAGAAGCAAAGATGGCAGAGATGCTGGACCTCTACCACAGAAGGAGTCACAGAACAGAGATAGAGCCCTCCAGAACTGCTGCCTCACTCACACTGGATATTGACTGAGCAAGAAAAACTCTTACTGTTTTGAGCTACTGAAATTGTGGGGTTGTTTGTTGAGCAACTAGCATTAGTTACACTGACTAATATAATTTTGCAGCCCAACCCAAGGATTTTATTCAACTTCCTTTCCTGTCTTTGATGACGTTTATTGACAATCTCTTGTATTGCAACAGTTGCCCATTTGTCACTCTTTGCCCATTTGTTGCTCATAATTATAATGGTAAGGAAAACTTGTTACAACAGTTCACAAAACATTAGTCACACTTCTGAGTATTTATCTCAGAGAAATAAAAATGTATACCCAGACAAAAACCTATACAAGATTGTTCATAAGTGGCTTTATTTATAATAGCCAAAAACTGGAAACAACTGCAATGCCCTTCAATAAATGAATGGTTAAACCAACTGTTACACCCATACCATAGAATGCTGCTCAGGAATAAAAAGAAACAAACTATTGATACGTGCAACAACTTGGAAAGACCTTGAGGGCATTATGTTGAGTGAAAAAAAAGCGCCAATCTCAGAGGGTCACACACTGTATTACTCGTATTCCGTTTTTATAAAACATTCCAGTAATGACAAAATTATAGAGATGCGGAACAGATTAGTAATAGTTGTCAGGGGTTAAAGATGGTGGAGGTAGGGGTGGGGTGAGGGTGGGAGTGGGGGTAAGAGGGTGGGTGTGTGTGACTTCCTGGGTGGCATGAAAGGGGCCTTTGGAGTGGTGGAATAGTTCTGCATCCTGATTTTGGTGCTGCTTTTATGAATACAATATAATATAATATAATATATATGCTATGATAAAATGACATAGACATATACACATATACTGTAGCAATGTCTGTTTCCTATCAAACTATGTAAGATGAAGCCATTGGGGGAAACTGGGTGAAGGGCACAGGGACCTCTCCACACTCCTTTTGTAACTTCCTGTAAACCTATAGTTGTTACAAAACAACCACCATTGATGAAGTCCTTACTCTGTGTTTAGCTCTAAGTGTTTTCCCTGTGTTATCTCATTTAACCCTCACAACAACATTTTGATGTGGATATTTTTGTCCTTGTTTTACAGATGAGGAAACTAATGGTTTGAAAGGTAAAATAATAGAGTGAAAAATCACACAACTAGAAAATGATGGAAGGAGGATTCAGTTAGTCCACTTCCACAAACCCTGTTCTTCTCACCTGTCTATACGTCTACGCTTTATTTTCTAAAGAACAATGCCCTATCACTCTAGTACCATTTGGTAAATGGTCATTCTGATAAGAAAACAAAACAAAACAAAAAATACCAGAACTTGAAACATGTTTATGCTAGGTAGGAGCTCTAGATGACACTTACACATATAAAAATGGGTGGCTAAATAGTGTCAGATCCAGAAGTCTCCACAGCTAAACATTCCAAAATGAAAGCAGAACACAGTTGCTTACTCAAATCCAACAATGTTTCTTTATTAACTATAGCCAAACTTTCCTCATCTGATGTGTAAATCCTATCCTGTCATGGAAATGATTTTTGTTTTTGCTTTACTTTTCTGGTTATATTTTATATCCAGGAGAGCGTATAAATCATTTTTCCCCATAAATTTAAACAGAAAGATTCTGGGACTTCAAAATAATTCCACTTTTTTTTTTCTTTTTAAATTCAGAGGGATGCACTTGAGAATACAAACTTGGCTATGGGAATTTGTGCTTGTGGACATCTGAGTAATGCTCCCCTCTGGCTGACTTGATTATTTAGACTGGATTGGGTTTTGTAATTACATCCCAAACACAGCATTAGCCACTTCATGCTGGGCGCCAGCACTGCCATTTGGGCACCTCTGTGGGGTGTAGAGACAGCTAAATGGACTTGTGCCAAGAGCCCTACAGGGAAGTGATGCTGATTTTGATCATTTGTGTGGTGCGCCTAGGCTGCATGTGACAACAATGAATAGTTATTAGGCTGGGAGTGAAAATCTGCAGTAACAAAGAAATGGTGGGCTTTAATTTTAAGAGAGAGTCTAGGAGGAGAGCAACTCAACAATCGAATCCAAGCTCCTAACCAGGATCTGTAAGGCCCTATGAAATCTGCCCCCCGCCTTTCTCTCCAAACTCATCACCTGCCAGTCTTCCATTGCTCAGTGTGTTTTCGGCACAATGACCTTCTATTTCTTGAGCGTGCCAAGCTCAGTTCCACCACAGGACCTCTGCATGTGCCATTCCCCTGCATCTCTCTTCTGTGGGACCTTCACATAGCAACTTCCCTGGCTTTAATCAGGCCACTCTTCAAATGACTTCTTCCCAGAGAAGCTATCCCTCAAATATGATTAGCATATTTAAAGTGGATTCAGTCCCATCCCCTGGTGCTTACTTACTTTTCTTTTTAGCACTTATCACTACTTGAAATTATGCTGTGCAGTATGTGTCATTTGCTCATTATCTGACTCTCTCAATAAAACATAAGTTCCTCATGGGCAGGGAGCATATCTGTTTTGTTCACTGCTGTATCTCAGCACTTAGAATCTATCTTCTGGCATGTAATAAGCTCTATATTTTACTTGTTGAATGAAAAAAACACATGAATAAGCACCGGGCCCACTGTAACTTGCCCTTTTGTTCCAGCCAGGTGTTTACACTGTCCCTGCCAGCCCCAGGCTCGTTGTGTTTGGGATTTGGTTATTGTCTTTATATGAATCATGTGCAGACTTCTGAGTTACAGATGATTTATTGTCAAGGCTTCCTGCTCGTTAGTGCCCTGTGTATGTTTTCTGAACCATCTCTCTGGGTGCATGGCCTCTTGTTTCATTCCGGCCCTTTCTGCCTTTTCTCTTTCTCCAGGTTGTAGGGCCCTTGCTGCTCATTCTGATGCTTCAGGGTTGACTGAAGACTGGTCTTTGGACCTGGCTGGCAGTGACCTCTAGGACCAGGAGAGGCCTCTACTCTAGACTGTGGACCTACTGACAGTCTAGTGTGGACTAGCCCACCTATTCATTATTTTTAGTTATCTTGAGCCCTCAGCCTTCATTCAAATTCTTGGTCCAACTTCTCCCTCCGAGCTTATGCACTCACAGTGCCCTACCCTCCCATCCAGACATAGCCTCTTCCCAAGGAAAAACTCTCAAAGAGGCTTCATTGAAACTGAAATTTGGACACTGAGCCAGAAAACCCAGTATCACAACAGTACAAATACTGCACGTAAAAATATGGCTTTATCATCTATCATATTCTATCAAATTTCCTTTTGCTGTTTGAAAGTGAGCCTGTGACACTAGGCCTATAGAATGACTTGTCCTATACAGATTGTCAAATTTCATTGTCAAAGCTACCTGAGGGATATTTAGATGACAGTATCCAGATCTGAATACCAGCCTCACCTTTCAAGATTGTTCTGCTTCAGCCGTCTAGAGTCATTGCCTTGAAGGCAAGAATCTTGGGCCTTCCAAGCCCAGGTTTTCTACACTGGAATTTTCCATGGAGAGCTTCCAGTAGCCTGAGGCTACTTCCACAGGGTGCACCTGGGAAATTTAAGTACTACGTTGGATTGGGCAACTATGGTATTATCTGCACAACTGAGACAACCTTAGAGAATTATAATGATGGAAAATATAAATAAAATTATGAAAAAAATATAATGATGGCAACATGAACTACCATCTTTTCATTACACAAGAAAAGGAAGTGTAGGAAATGTGCCAGACATATATTTTTTTTAACTCTCCAGAGCTCCATCCAAGGCTTGCCAGCCCTCACTGATCAACTTGCCTTGGATAAAACATTTCAGATCTTGATAACAAAGGAAAATTGCAACGTAGTTATGCTTATCATAAGACCATGTGCCAGTGGTCTGTTTGCCTTGAAGGTATAACCATGGAAACTGTTACAGTGAACAAGGGACACAACAAATGACTATGTGGAATTATTATAAAAGAGGCAGTTTATGCAGTGTCATGGATTTCAGCTTGTTGGATAGAGCTGAGCTTTTAAAATTTGAAGTAGTAATAGCTTAACATGCTTAAGCCTGTAATTAGGGAATTAAACCATATATTATTGTCTGCTTATAAACTTTAAATCATAAAATTGCTGTGATAAGGAGAATTTTTAGAAGCAATTGAGTCTAAGCTCTTATTTCTATATTTAAACAGGATTAAATCTATGGTATCTTGGCAAATAATTATCAATTGTTAAAAAAATGAGAAAAAGACCCATCATTTTTGCCTTTTTTTCTTACATCTATTAAAGATTCTATCTGACATCCTAGCTCCTTCCAGGAATTACACACCATGGCTAAGTGGAGTTTATTACATGGATGCAAGACTGGTTCAATATTTGAAACTCAATCAATATCACTCACGTTATTATCAGGTTAAAGAAGAAAAATTATATGACCCTATCAATTCAATCAGAAAAGGCATTTGAAAAAATTCAACACCAAGCATTGATTAAAACTCTTAGAGAAATAGGTATAGAAGGGAACTTTTTCAACTTGATAGTTTATAAAAAACTTACAGCAAACATCATACTTACTGGTGAAAAACCGAATGCTTTCACCCTAAGATAGAAAATAAGACATGAATTTCTGCTATCATCACTGCTATTCAGTACGTTAGTGGAAGCTTGAGCAAGTGCCACAAGATAAGAAAAACATGATAAAAGACATATAGTTCAGAAAGGAAGAAATAAACCATTGGTATTTGCAGATGAGATGATAGTCTACGTATAAAATCTCAAGGAGTTCCAGCTGAGTGGTGTGTTGGTTGGGAGCTGGCTTGGGACGCCAGCTCTGAGTAGCAGGGCCACTGGTTCAGATCCCACATGAGGGCTAGTGATGCTGGGCCCTCTACAGTTAAGATGGTGAACAACAGCTCGACCTGGAGCTGGGCTGCTGTGAGTCGCAGGCGACATTGTAGGCTGCAGCGGGGCTTCAGTGGGCTGCCGTGAACTACCGTGAGTGGCGGCTGCCATTGTGAGCAGCCGGCATGAGCTGCTATGAGTGGCGGTCCAACAGCAGGCGACCCATCTGCCGCAGCCGGGAAGAGCGCAATGATCACAATACCAGCTTGGGCCAGTGAAGCGAGGTCCTCCACAACTAGACTGAAGAACAAAAGGACAGCAATTTGTCTGTTCCCCTTCCCCGATTCGACAATAAAATCTTAAAAAAAAAATCTCAAGGAATCTACAAGACTCCTAGAACTATTAAGTGAATTCAACAAGGTCACAGAATACAAGATCAATAAACAAAAAAATCACTGTATTTCTATATAGTAGCAATAAACACATGGAAACGGAAATGAATAATACAATACCATTTAAAATTGCTGAAAAGAAGTTAAAAGCTTTGGTATAAATCTAACAAAACATGTATAGAACTTGTATGCTACAAGCTACAAAATGGGGAAATAAATCAGATCTAAATAAATGGAGACATATTCTGTGTTCGTGGCTTAGAAGACTCAACATAATATATCAATTCTCCCCAAACTGGTATATAGGTTTATTGAAATTGCTATAAAACTTATCAGCAAGGGCATTATTTTTTCATAAAAATTCCATTTTTTGTTGCTATTCTTAAGATTATACCAAGATGTATAGAAAGGCAAAGGAACTAGAATAGTTGAAAGAACTTTGAAAAAAAGAAAAAAGTATCTGATTTCAAGACTTACAGTAATCAGAACTATTGGCATTGGTGGAGGGAAACACACATATAGATAGACCCGTGGAACATAATACAGAACCCAGAAGTAGCCCCACACAACTATAGCCAATTGTATTTTGTTTGTTTTGTTTTTACAATGGTGAAAAGCAATTCAATGAAGGAACAATAGTATTTTTAACAGATCATGCAAGAAAAATTATACATCTGCAGGCAAAAAAAACAATTAACTCCAACCTAAATTGCATATGTTATACAAAAATTAACTCAAAATTGGTCATAGATTCTTCCTGCCACACCCACGGTCATGCCGGGAACACTTAAAAGAGGAACCTTGTCTCAAACAACTAAATGCCCTCTCAGACTTACTTCCTTCTGTCCTCTCAAATCCTGGTTGACTTCTCTCAACAAGCTATATGTAAGCCATAGGGAACAAAATGAGGTTAAATGGCAATACCCTATTAGCTGATTTTTGATGGGAGAGAGCCACTATAACCATTGAAGATACGTGATCTGATACAACAAACAAAAAAAAATCAAACTGCTACCATAGGCAGAAAGAACAGAGCTGCAAGGGGAGAGGGGGAGAAATGAAAGGCGGAGGTGAGAGGAGAGGAAGGAGGAAATAGATGAGGTCATCTTTAAGCAAAGTGCATCCAAGACCAGCCAGAACTAGATTTCAGTGGCTGAGAGCAGACCCAGTATGTCATCATGTCACTTTAGGTGAACTTTAGCTAGTTATAATGGATTATAATATTGTTAGCATGGCTGCCAAGAAAAATATCCACTCCCTGTGTTACCATGACAGTTCTGACAAAAGCCAAATAAGGACAAAAATCCCTCCTCCCAACAGGAAAGATTGGTTTGCAAGGGCCTCTCCTAAGAATGCCTATAACACCACCCTTAAAACTTGAATATTTCATACCCTCATTTTAAGAGTAATAAATTCTGAAGCCTCATTGTTCTTTGGGGCAGCATCTCTTCTCTGGGCCTGCCCGCTCGCACCTTCTTGAGTGTTTACTGGTCCTTCCTTAATAAATCTGCTGCTTGCTTGGCTTATTTGGTGTGGCCTTGAATTCTTTCCTGTGACAATACCAAGAACCCATTTTTCAGCAACAAAACAACTCTTCGCTGATGATTAGTGAAAAGGGAAACTTTGTTCATGCCACACTCCCTGCTAATGGATTCCTCTTGCCAAATACCGGACAGGGCTAAGACCCAGCACAGATGGGGAGAGCCAGACACCTGTCACATACAGAGACCCTCTGCTTGGGGACAGGTGGTTATTTCATACTATATTGAAGGTCATATTTGTTGAAATTCTAGCTCTTCATCATTTGGACAGTATTTTGAGATATAGAAATTTAGTTAAAAAGATCCAGTCCTTAAAGTAATTATAAATTGAGAGACAAAGAAATTACCTGAAATTAGTAACAGAAATAGATTATGATTAAAACTAACATTTATTGAGCATTCCACAAAAAAATTACTATGAAGTAGGTACAACTATTATTACTATTTTACAGATTAAACTGAATTATTATACTTGCCCCAGCAAGAGAGCTAGTTAATGGAAAAGCAGGATTTGAACTTAGCCCTGGTCATGCTCCTCACCACTGATGGATTTTGTAGGGAGCAGCCTTTCTCCATGCAGAACCACGTGAAAAGCGACAGTGAGAAACCTAAAAGCATGGTTGCCAGATTTTGTATTTCACAGACCAATACTATTTAAAGAAAAAAGCAAAACAAAACAAACAAAGAAGTAAATGAAGAGGGAACCAAAACAATATAGAGTTGCTAATATTTATTGTGTCAAGTAAAAATATTTTTTAAAACTACCATCCATTTTTCCTATTCTTTATAAAAGAAAAAATATTTTAACATCAGAATGCATAAGAATATAACTTTACAATAAAAGAAAGCCCTTTAAATTGAATAAAGTTATTTTATGAAAACCTTACTGCAGTAATCTTAACTTTTCTTTCTCTCTTTTATTTAACTACAGATCAGTGAAAGTGTCACAGATCAGCAATGGTCTACAGAGTAGCATTTGGAAAACACTAGTTCAAGGACCATGGAGAAATTGACTATGAAAGATGTCAAGAATCCGGACAAGACAAGGACAGAAATAATTCAGTATCTTCATCTGGGTGTTTGCCCAGTTCTGTTTGGAGTCATAGAAGTTAATATCTCCCAAGCCCTGTGCAACCTCTCTATGTGATCCCTTGAAGCACCAGGAAATAATCTGGGAACCAGGAAAATAAGAAATATATAACCGGGCCAGTTGAGTGGCGCGCTGGTTAAGAGTTGGCTTGGGAGCGCGAACTCTGAGCAGCAGGGCCGCCGGCTTGGATCCCACATGGGCCAGTGACGCTGTGCCCTCTACAGCTAAGATGGTGAACAACAGCTCGACCTGGAGCTGGG